>NW_024070201.1:72727996-72732065 GCF_014754425.2 Oryx dammah
TGTGTGTGTGTGTGTGTGTGTGTGTGTGTGTGTGTGTGTGTGTGTGTCCGCACGCGCTCGCCTACTCTGTGAACTCAGAGCATCAGCAGAACTGAAGTCCGGGTCTGATTCAACAGTTCTCAGAACTGGCCCTGGCCCAGAGAGAGGTCTCCGTGAAAGTTTAATGAAGGAAGGGAGGAGGAAGGGAGGGAAGAAGGGAAGGGAGGGGAGAGTCGGCATTTACTGGGTCACCATATGTGTGAGGCTTGAATTGCTTTAGCTTTTGGTGGGTGATCCATTTCTCTGCTGTGCCTTGTATTCCCAGCCTAGGTTCTAACTTCCTGACTCTGACCTATATTCTGATGTTAACATCAGAGATCCTGATTTTCTTTTTTTTCTAAGACTTACTACAACTCCAACCTCCTCGTTTCTGCCTAGTAACAGAAATATATGGCTGGATGGATGTACAGATGATTGGATGGAGGGAATAACAGAATTAATGACCAAGGAGAAAGCATGTAAGAATGATAAACGACAAGTGATGTGATACCAGCATTTGGGGGATACCGATCAGATTCCAGCCATTTAGACATCATTCAGCTGGCACTAACTAGACACCTACGATGATCATGGGAGACCCTAGAGGTCAAATAAACATGGTGCCTAACCCCACAGAGCTGATAGTCTAGCAAAGGAGACAGAAATTGCCAAGAGGACATAGCAGGATAAGCATTATGATAGAGAATGTGTGGGCGGAGAAGGCGATGGCACCCCACTCCAGCACTCTTGCCTGGCAAATCCCATGGATGGAGGAGCCTGGAAGGCTGCAGTCCGTGGAGTCGCTGAGGGTTGGACACGACTAGCGACCCCACTTTCACTTTTCACTTTCATGCATTGGAGAAGGAAATGGCAACCCACTCCAGTGTTCTTGCCTGGAGAATCCCAGGGACGGGGGAGCCTGGTGGGCTGCCGTCTATGGGGTCACACAGAGTCGGACACAACTGAAGTGACTTAGCAGCAGCAGCAGAGAATGTGTGGGAGGCTGTCCAAGAGAAGAGAAGAGGCATGCATCACTCACTCATTCAGAAGTATCAGGGAAGGCTTCCTGGAAGAAGTGACATCTAATCTGTGTAAGAAAAGATGGATGAATGGTGGGTAAGGAGGGTAAGCGAGCCTGGCAGAGGGAACAGTATGTATAAAGGGCCAGAAGGAAAGAGTACAGGGCAGATTTCGTTTGGGAAACTAGAGCACAGTTCAATCAGACTGAAGCACAGGCACTGGGGTAGCAGAGGAGCAAAGAAGGGCTGTGAATTCCAAAGGAGTTCAGTATCTGTCTTAAGAGTGGGGGATCCTCTGAAAAGTTTCAAGCAGGGAAAGATCTGACCAGGGATACAGGAAGACTATGAATTGAATAATGTCTCTCGAAATTCCTTCTGTTGATACAGAAAGATTATGTTCTTCTGATGTCTTCTCGTAAATAACATTGCACTAAATCGATAAATCATCTGGGAAATTAAAAAACAGGAAATCTTGTACTGCTTTTCTTGGCAATGAGAAAACCAAGAAAACAAAAACAGAATTCACCTCCTACCCCCAAATTTGAAATTTCTCATTGACCAAGCTTAAATTGCTCTATTTAAGTTCTATCTAGAAATGACTTCATTTCATATTTCTAACCCAAAAGGTTAAAAGTTCAGAAATTAAAGCTTATGTCTGTTAAAATAACATCAGGCTTCATTGAAGAAAAATAACCGGAATGCCAAAGTGCATTCTTTTGGCTAAATAATACATTTTCTGGCTTGGATTCATTTCAGGAACCATTCGTTCTCAAATGTTCACAATAGCTGTGATTAACCTGTTGAGAGGTGTGTGTATAGTTCACATCTAAATAAATGACTGCTTCAAATAGCTTAGGTAAATACAATGGTAAAAGTAGCAGTTGATTTTCAGATGTAGCTGCAAAGGTAAACAGAAATCACTGTGTAAAAATATAGTAGGTGGCTGTCAGTAGGAAACTTAACACCCATCTAACCTGTAGTCAGCACACTCCACTCACTCAGGACAGCGTGGTCACCCAGGACCAGGCGTGTAGGATGGCGCCTCCTGTAGACACCATGGGTAAGGAAACCTGTGTTCAGAAGGTCATTTTTAGACCTGAAGAAGGAAAAGGGGCTTGTCATTAGAAGCGCCAAAGAAGGGATGGCCCAGGCAGGAGGAATATCAGGTGCCAAGGCCCTGGGGAAGGAAAAGATTTAATGGAGACCTGATACGAAGCGTTGACTCACTGGAAAAGACCCCGATGCTGGGAAAGATTGAAGACAAAAGGAGAAGAGGGCGACAGAGGATGTGATGGTTGGATGGCATCACCGACTCAATGGGCATGAACTTGGGCAAACTCCAGGAGACGGTGAGGGACAGGGAGTCCGGCGTGCTGCAGTCCATGGGGTCACCAAGAGTCACACAGTACTTAGCAACTCAACAACAGATGAACTGCCTGGAATCTCCAGGATGTCACTGACCTGTGGGGGCGGGGGGAACGCCTTCCCTTCCTGTGCTCCCCAAGCTCCCCTCCCATCTCTCTGGGCAGGGTCTCTTCCTTCCTAAGTCGGGGAATGGGGGTCCCAAGTCTTCCTGGAGCTGTGTCCTCCTGTTCGGGCCCTGCCGTCCTTCCCACCACCCCCACCTCCTCTCCAGCCTGCCCTCTGGCTGCTGATGCCCTGGCTTTGGGGAGATGAAATTAGCTGCAGACACATAGATTTAAGAAACAAAACAAAATAAAATAAAAACAAACCCAGCCATTTAAGGGCATCAGGTCTTTAAACAGACATCCAAAGGTTTCTTCTCCCCAAGGGAGGTAGCACCAGGGCCCGGGTCAGGGACCTGAGTGGGTGGGGAGAGTCCTGAATGGGGGGAGAAGGGGGCGGGCAGTTCGCTCTCATCCAGACTCCCTCCCTCCAGAGGATCTTGCCCTCAGGCCCTGAGAACCAGCTTTGAGAATGTTCTGCTGGTCTCAGGCCAAGCAGTGCCTTGAGTAAGTCTGTTTATCCTCTGGGCCTTCAGCAGGGGCATGGCTTCTGTTTTCCTTTTATACTAACTTTATTTGTACTTTTTATTGTAAAACATTACATACATATAATTTATATAACATACAGATAATTTTTTTAATTGTACGTTCCTGTTGCTTCTGCGGCACCACTCCCCGCTCCCAGCCCATCTTGAGGGGGGGCCCTTGCACTTGGTCCCAAGCTGCTCTCAGCTCCAGAAAGAGGGAGGGGAGCCCGGGGGTGCACTCCTGGGCAGTGATTGCATGTGCAAGAGCAAACACATTGCTTGTTTTAGAGAATAATATATTAACTTATAAAATAATAGATAAATGGAGGCCTGATATTCACCACGAGCCTCAGCGACATTGCCAAGGTCTTCTGAATGCCCCATGTTCCCTGCCCCTGCACAGGGAACACACCCAACTCCCCACCTCATTTGCCCTAGTTACCAATGGGCTGAAGGCTGTGCTATTGAAGCCAGCCAGTCAAAGACCCAGGAACACACTTGTGGTAGGAAAATGTTAGGTTTCTTTAAGCCTGTAGCTGCAAGGGAGCACAGTCCAGGGAGAGCTCAGGAGTGTCTTGATGAGGTGGGTTTGGAAAAGCCTCTTCATGGTCTGGCCTGGCATTGGATGGTCCCAAAGAGTACGGTGGAAGCTGGTCCAGTCTGGATACTGAGTAGTCTCCAAAACTTGGCATCTAGGAGGCTGGAGGATGAAAGCAGGGCCAGATTGTCACTGGTGAGGGAGCTGCCCTTGCTCAGAAAGGTGGTGGAGAGGAGAGCACCGTGTCATTTGTGGGGTTGTGGGTGGCCCTGTCACATCTATGCTGATCGCAGCTTATGGTTTCTTAAAAATGCCATCCATTTGTCAGCACGGTTTCTCATCAATTAGTGGTAATTATGTCCTTTCTTTTCCTTGTAACATGGAGGTATAATATGTATATTATGTTTTATGTACGGGTAAACAAGATGTTTATCACAAGAATCACCATGACCAGCACCACCATCATCACCACCTCCATCACCACCATCATCCCCACCTCTA
>NW_024070201.1:72732075-72762706 GCF_014754425.2 Oryx dammah
CCACCTCCATCACCACCATCATCACCACCTCCATCACCACCATCATCACTACCATCATCACCGTCTCCATCACCATCTTCACTACCATCATCACCACCTCCATCACCACCTCGAAAACCACCATCATCACCACCTCAGTCACCACCATCATCACCATCACCACCATCATCACCACCTCAGTCACCACCATCATCACCACCTCCAAAACCACTTCCATCACCACCATCATCACCACCATCATCGCCACCTCCATCACCACCATCACCACCATCATTACCACCTCCATCACCACCATCATCCCCACCTCTATCACCACCTCCATCACCACCATCATCACCATCTCCATCACCACCATCATCACCACCTCCGTCACCACCGTCATCACCACCGTCATCACTACCATAATCACCATCTCCATCACCATCATCACCGTCTCCATCACCAGCATCATCACCACCTCCGTCATCAGCATCATCACCACCATCATCACACCATCATCACCACCTCCATCACCATCATCATTCCCACCTCTATCACCACCTCCAGCACCACCTCCATCACCATCACTATCACTGTGTAAAAGCCCTCCCATCTATATAGGCAGCCTGAGTGGGATGTCACATCTGTTCTGGAGGTTTCATGTGTGTGTGGGGGTGCCTCTGTGTGTATGATGGAATGGTTTTTGTGGGTGGGGTGGGGGAGGCTATTTAAAGAGTTTGAGGCTGAGCAGCCCTGACAGTCAAGAAGTTGACTATAAAGAACGGGATCCTCCTCACTGAGCAGAAACTGTGTTCCTGTCTTCAGTTTTCACTCTCAGTAAAGGTGAGGGGCTGGCCTGCCAAACAGGCGTGTGGACTGAGAGTCAGACCAGGTCTGGGACTGACAAGAGGCCAACAGTGAGGCTCTAATCCACCACACTCTGGCTCCCAGAAGTTTACTGTGTGGCTTCTAACAACTCTGTCTTGGTGAACCTTACTTTTCTTATCTCTAAAATGGGAATAAGAGTAACCAGCCTCAGTGGACTATGGTGAGGATCAAGTGCCAGGCAAGTGGCTAGCATGTAGTTGGAATTCAATGAACCTGAGTCCCTTGTCCCCAGCTGTGACAAGTTGCCACACTCTCTCCTGACTCCTGATGCTGGACAGGGAACAGGAGGCTCCAGGAAAGCCCAGCAGATATGCCCCCCCACCCCAGCCAGGCTGCTTCTCAGCGTCTTCTGATCTTGTCCCGTGCCCAGTGTCAGGGAGGACCCTCAGGGAGGAGGGCAGTGAGAGGGTGGGGAGGCCAGGAGAGGGGAGGAGCCCTGGAAGGGGAGGAAGGAATAGAGGCAGGAAGAAAGAAAATGTAGGAAGAAGGGAGGGGAAGGGGAGTGAAGCGGAAGAAGAAAAGACACTGGGGAAGTGGAGAAGATGTCAGAGAAAGGAGAAGGGGAGGGAGAGAGGCGGGAGAAATGGGGGAAGGGAGGGAGGAGAATGAGCAGGAGGCACCTGATGCTCAGTGTCAGGAGGAGAAAGGCCGCCCAGCCCAGCCACCAGCCCGGGCATGAGGGAGGGAGGGGGAAGCTGGAGGTGGGGCTGGGCAGGCTGGCCTGACCCCCTGCTTAACAACCCCCACCCCTCCACCTGCTGCCACTGGGGATCCTCTCAACCTACCATTTTGTCCGCTGGGAACAATAGCGAGCTGTCAGGAGCTGTGTCATCAGCTGCCTCCCCCAGAGGAGATGATGGCAGCATCTCCCTGTCCTGGGCCTCAGGTCCAGCTGCCAGCCCAGTGGGGGAGGGCCCAGCAGCTGGGCTGCCCTCAGTCTTGGCTCCTCCCTCTTGGTGCCCCTCCCCAACCCTGTAAGTCCTCCAGGCCCCTCTTCCCAGAGGGTTCCCTACATCGGGCTCCTGTTTGCTCAAAATGAGAGAGGGGGCAGGCAGGGGAAGAGTTATGCAGACAGCACTAGGGTGTCAGGACATGTCTGCTTTGGTCTTTGTCATTATGGCAGAGATGGCCAGCTGTCCCTCACTATCTGTCCGCCCCTTCTTCTGATGAATTGCCACCTTTAACTTGGGGCTGGCCATGTACTATCCTGGTGGGTCAGATGGTAAAGAGTCTGCCTGCAATGAAGGACACCTGGGTTCGATCCCCTGGGGAAGAAAACAGCTACCCATTCCAGTATTCTTGCCTGGAAAATCCCATGGGCAGAGGAGCCTGGCGGGCTACAGTCTATGGGGTTGCAAAGAGTTGGACATGACTGAGAGACTGTCACTTTCACTTTTTTCCTAACTTGTGATATGACACTGGGCAAGTCACTTTCTGCCTCTGGGTCTCAGTTGACTTATTGGAACAATGAGAGTCTTGCACTATAAAGAACTGATGTTACAGACTACCAGGAGATTCTAGAAAATAGAAAAGTCACCAAGAGCTGAAGGTCCATCAGGACTGGAGAGGGTAAAGCAAGGAAGTGCTTCACTAGGGCCTCCAGGCCTTAGCTGATCGGGCCCTGCCCACCCCTCCCTCCTCATCTCCTGTGACCCCGTCTCTTACTGCCTCCTACCCAGCTACACTGGCCTCCTTTCCGGGGCACTCAGCTTGCCTCCACCTCAGGATCTTTGCACATGCTGTCCCCTCTGTCTAGAATGATCTCCCCTCCAGATCTTTATTCAGACTTCTGCTCATTATCTTCTGCTCAGAAAGGTCCATCCCAATTCCCCCACCTAACGATGCCATGTTTCCCTCCCTAGGACAGCAAAGTTTAAAGTCTTTATAGGACTGACTGATGCCTGAAATGTTCTTGTTCATTATTTGCTTCTTGTTTCTGACTTTCTTAGCAAAATGTGGACTCATGAGAGCAAGCGCCCACCACATTAACTGCTAGACCATCAGACCTGAAATAGGATCTGGCATACATTAAGTGCTCAGTGAAAACTCAAAGACTACATATAGGTAAGCTTGGAAGGACAAGAAGGGAATTGGATTTATCAAGACCCTGCTATGGGCCACGCACTGTGCTGGATGCTTCCTGTGAATCGTCTCATTCCTTAACACTCTCAGGTAGGACTTGTTCATTAGTCCCATTTTTCAGATCTGCAAACTGAGGTTCTGAGATGACGGTGATTCACTCTCAGGTCCCAGAGCTCTACACACAAGTGCTGGGGTTTGAGCTCAGGTTCCCTGGATATAGAGCTCAGTAGGGTTTCATGATTCTGGCCTGGCCACATGCTCTGGGACACACAAGGATCCTCAGAGGTCCCTAATGCCCCCCACCCCATCCCATCCTCTCACCCCACTTGCTAAGTATCTCCCCTTCACCTCCTAGGCAGCCGCTTCACTGGCTCTGATTTCCAGCATCTTTTCTGTTATCTTCCAAGGAGACTGTGCTCTAAGCCTGCGGCATCACAGAGGCACTGGAATCCACAGAGATGCTTCTTCCCACTCTGAAAGATGAGGACTGGTTCCTTCAAGAGGGAAAAAAAGCACACTGCCTGCCGGGCCCACTTCAGGAACTCCTGTCTCATCTTCATTGCCAACCCTGGCACAGAGGCAGCCGTGTGGCCTTGCTCTCATCTCCTCTGTCCTTTAAGCCTCAGTTTTCTCATCTGGAAAATGGGGATAATGTTGATACCCATCTGGCAGTGTGGTTGAGGAGTAAATGGGATGATGGTAGGGCAAGGGGGTTTGGTTTTAAGGTTTAAATCAAGGACCTTTCCTGCATCTAAATAAAAACATCTGACCTCCAACCTGTGGGCAACCCCCATACCCCTGACTATGCCTTCCTGACATTATAGCACATCAACAGCTCACAAGTTTAAATATCCCCTTCTATCCTGAGTCCTCTCCATTCCTGGTTACATGAACTTGAATAAATCCCTTCCCCTAGCTGAGCCTCAGTTTCCTTGTATATAATCTGAAGGAGTTGGACTAGATTCCATTCTAGCTCTAAAATTCTAAGGCTTCTTTATCAAAGAAAAGTGTGAGTGATAATAGCTATCATTTAGTGAACGTTTATCATTTGCCAGGGAAAACTGTCAGTCCTTTTACTTATATTGTCTAATTTTGTCTTCACAATAGCCCTTGAGGAAGGTATTATTATTATTCCCATTTAGCAGCTGAGGAGACTGAGGCTCAAGAAAGAGAGAAACCACCCAAGATCCCACAAGGGTGGTGGGACTCTAACTCGGGTGTCTGTCTGAAAGTTTGAACCATTTTACTCCACTGTGTGCACAAGATTTCAATCTTATTTTCACCCCCATTTTATGACCAGGGCTTTCCTGCTTTCTTTGCTTTTGAGGAGAGGGCTGTCAGGAGGTTGCCAGGGCTTGGGATGACCCGTAGACGAGACAAGCAGTTTGCAGAGAGTATGGAGCTGACTGGCTGGCAAGTCAGGCCCACAGCTTGAATCCCAGCTTCTTTATTAGTCCAGGTCTCTGGGTGATACATCCAAGTTCGGAGGTGCCTGCAGTGGTGGTAGGGGATGGGGAAGGGACAGATATGACAGTTCCCCAAGGAATTCTGAAAACGGGGGAAAGCTGCATAGGCAACGTCACGTCATTTGCAAAGGTGCCAAGGAAATGTCAGAACAAAATGTGCTAGCTGAGATCTGGAGATGAGAAATCCATTCCTGGCTTCCCTGAAGCAAGTCCCTCCACTTCCCAACATCCATCTCAGGCAGAGGAATTAGTCATTTGGCAGTTCTCTTCAGCACCATGGACAGCACCCCAGATCCGCCTTCACATACCCACCAGGCCTCAGAGTGCCAGGCACAGTGACTGGCACCATGGCCAACGGAAGGGACGGTCTTGCTCCCACATCCATGGGAGCCTACCATCTGGTTCCAGGGAGAAGACTTACATCAGGGAAAACCCATTCACACGGTGCTGGGTGTTCACTCATGCTGCAAAAGGACCCTCCCAGCCAATGTTGCACTTAACTTCCATTCATGCATTTGGCTGCTATTGAACAGCTGCTGTGTGCCTGGTTCAGCACCAGATACCGAGGAGGAAGATTACAAATGAATAAAGATGGTGCTTGTCCTTGAAAAGCTTGGGGCTAGTTACAGAGACTGGAAACCAGTGATTATAAGACAGATAAGCAAAATGCTTGCAAACAGCTCACACTGAGTACTTATGATATGCTAGGCATGGCACCAGGAGCTTGATACATAGTGATGAGAATGAGCTAAGTACTGTTCTTAGTCCCATTGTACAGGTGGGGAACCAGGTCAGGGGACTTGTCTAAGGTGATAAGGTGATGAAGAGGCAGAGCTGGGATTTGCACCCAGGGGGTCGGGCTCCAGAATCTGTGATTTAAACCACTACCACAGTCTATGAGGTAGTGGCAGGTGGGAGAATTTGGTTAAGCTTAGGAGGAGGCAGTGAAGAATTTCTGGATGAGATGACACCTGGGCTGAATTTTCCCAGCTGAGGGGAAGTGAGGAAACAGCAGAGGGAATAACACGTGTGAAGCCAGAGAAACATGGCATCCTGTACTGGTTCCTTATGGCTACAGCAAAGCGGGGTGGGAGCAGGAAAGTGTTGGAAGGAGAGGTTGGATGGGTCCCAAAAGATGGGACCTTGGAGAGTGTTGTACTGCAAGTGCCCTGCATATGAACCTTTGAGTTGTGAGCTTTCAAAGATGTGAACGTGTGTTTGCATGCTCAGTCACTTGAGTTAGTTCACGTGTCTGGTGTACGTTGTCACGCGCGTGCGTCTTCTACAAGTGGTTGTGCTTTTGTGTACTTTGCTGAGCCGGACAGTATAGAGCGCAGCAGTGTAGTATCTTTATTTCAAGCCCAGGATATACAGAAGCAAGTATAAAAGCAACAATATATAACCAATTGTGTTAGTAGGGCACCTAGGATAACTTTGTTGGACTTAAATAAATTGAACTTAGGAATGTGCTCTCGGAATGGAACTCGTTTGTATGTAGGGGACTTACTGTATTAAGCTAGAGTGTTGGGCTTTAATCTAAACTCTGCAGAGACAGCTGAAGTTTTCAAGAAGTGAAGGCAAGTGATCAGATTTGTCCTCTGGAAACTGGCTGGAGGTGTATTGGGGGGTGGACTGGTCAGGGACCATGGGTAAGTGGGATGTCCAGCCAGGGGGCTGCTCAGAGCACTAGGCATTCTGCAAGGGGAGGCTGGGGTGGGGGGATGGAGTGGATGGTATGACCACACGAGCTCTCGAGGAGGACGTGGTGAAGACCACAGGCTCTGGCCCCATGTCTCTTGGGTTCATAACCAAGGTCAGGAGTGAGGAAGCAGCTGCCGCAGATAGCCTACCTTCAAGCTCATTTGTTTTACTCATTAAGTCCTTCTTGCTCAGGGCCCACTTACTCTTAACTCACATACCATTCTGACAGTCAAGGGCCTGATTCCTAAACCTACAGCAAATTAGAAGTAGAAAGTTTTCCAAGAATAGGTACACTGAGAGCAGTGAAGAATGATAACTGACATTAAGAGGCAAACTTTAACAAAAATCACAATAAAGGTGCATCATTTGATAGATTTCAAAAACAACAATACAACTTATGTTAGAGGGTACTCTGTTTAATAAAGTAGGGAAATAGATTATATTTTTTTAAAAACATTTTCATCCAAAGGCTAAAATGAAATTTGAAAGTTTCGTTAAAGGAGCAAACCCTTAGCTGTACAGACCGGCCACTTGCTCCCAGGATCCAGGAAACTGAGACCTTTGAGCTTTGCATATTCAGAGCGCCTTTCAGAAACCTCTCCTGTCCATTAGCTCACCTGATCCTCACACTCGTTCCATGAGGGAGATAAGCGGAGAGGCCACCTCCATGTCACAGATGGAGAAACTCATGCTCGTCTGTCTTCTCACCACCTGTCCAGACAGCTCTTCATCTTTGGGGGTCACACTTGGAGCCCAGGTCTCTGGACTGGCAGCCCAAAACTCCCAGTCAATGGGCCCCATCTGCCTTCCCTTTCCTCCCTCCCCTTCCGGGGTAGTCCACAACCCCCAGTCCCCCCACCCGATACCCCCACCCATACTCGACACCTGCTGCTGCTGGTTGGCTGGTGCGATGCCCTGAGAAGCAGCCCTCTCCTCCCATCTCTGGCAACAGCGCGGGTTCATTTGCATACCCATCAGCCAGTCAGCACTCACTTCTCCAGCAGGCAATCCGTCTCTGTCGGGTCCCAGCTCCCTCACTGGGACTGAGCTCAGGACAACAAATGTGACCCTTACTGTGTGAGGGCTGCGCTCCGAGCTCTGCACATGTTCCCTCACTGAACGCGCACAGCGGGCTGACCTAGAAACTGTTCTTATTCCCGTTTCTCAGATTAAGAAACTTGAGGTTTGATAATGTGGCCAAGTTCATGCAGATGCTAAGTAGTAGAGAAGGAATTTGAACCCAAGACTGTCTGACTCTAAATGTTGGGCTCTCCACAGCTCTAGGGTCTCCCACCAGGGGTACAAGTGAGCATTCGCTGGGGTTTGGGTGGGGACCCCCACGACTTCAGTCTGGGAAGGCAGCCTCTCCAGACCCCATTCCACAGCGTCCTGCCGATTCTTGCTGGCAGGGAGAAGTCCCTGATGAGTCGGCTCCGCTGGAGGAGGACACTGGAGAAGAACTTCCAGCCCAGGGAGAAAGCCAGGTGGTATGACCAGGTCCTTAAATCTGGGAGGATCCTGTACAGCCTCCGGGGAGCCCTGAGCTGGGGGCTCAAGGCAGGGCTGAGCCAAGGTCTTGTTGCCAAGGTGCTGGGGGACCGGGGCCATTGTACGATGAACGGGCCCTGCGGGCTCCTTCTGACCTGCCTTCTGCGAGGTTGACTTTCCAGGGGCAAGAGACGGCAAATGCCAGCTGGACACAGATGACACAAGCTGAGCCTCTCAGCATTTCCCCTCACCTGGCTTAGGGCAAAGCAACCCAGCAGGGGCCCAGGCACACCCCTGCCCTCTACCATCCAGCCACCCTCAGGAGGAGGGATAAAAGACCAAGAGCCTCGGGGTGAGACTCCCTCTCACTGAGTCATTGCACAGGGGACACCCGAGATAACCTATTCAATAACAATGCAGTCAGGGAAGCCTTCCTGGAGGTAGTGGCCTTTGGGGTGGGTTTCTTAAGCTGGTTGATTGGATGGGTGACTGTGGAGGGGAGACCATGCTGGGTACAGGGAATATCAGAGGGACAAGAGTTTACCTTGTAGAAGGAAAAGACCACCCTTTGTGGTCAAGTAGGCAGATGACTTGAGAGTGCTTGGCAGGGTAACCCCTTGTAGCCCAGTTGGTAAAGAATCTGTCTGCAGTGCAGGAGACCCAGGTTCAATTCCTGGGTCAGGAAGATCCCCTGCAGAAGGAATGGCAACCCACTCCAGTATTCTTCATGGTCAGAGAAGCCTGGCATGACCCAGTCCAAGGGGTCACAAGAGTCGGACACGACTTAGCAACTGCGCCACCACTACCACCACAGCCTAGGTTGCTTTGCTCGCAGCCCAGGGTTCTAGGAGCCCTAGCTTGCATTTCCACCCTCTTGTTGGTCTTGGTGCCAATGGCCTGGGACTGGGTTAGGGTCACCTCTGCCGTGTCTGCTGGGCAGGGCCCAAGATCACCACCAGTGACTTCTCTGCTCTCGACTCCCAGTCCCAAATCTCAGAAACCCTGGCTCACCGGGCCCAAGGCCTCCAGCTCCTTAGAGGCCAGCCGATTCTGCAGTTGGTCCTTTGCCTCCATCTGGTGGTAAATCTGTGAAATGACAACAGGTGGCGCTTGAGCCTGTTGGGGTGGAGGGGGTAGTCTCTTCTGAAAGGCCACCTGTTGTCAGGCAGTGGAGGGAAACATTTGAGGCAGAGGAAGAGGAGGAAAAGGAGAGGAAGGGTGAGAACAGGAAGAAGTCACTGTTTTATAGCCTGAATGGATCACCATGCACTTTGGTGAGAGGCAGACTAATCTTGGTCCCAACCTATAGCAGCTATGCACAGACCCTCCCTGGGCCTCAGTTTGCTCATCTGTAAAATGTAAATAACCCCACCCTTATAGTGTTACCTTTAGTGATGTGTTGACTCAGGAGCTTGAAGGGGCCTTCAAGGGAGCCGGAAATGATCACTATAATGGTGGTGGTTATGCGGTTTTGAAAGGTCATTTGTTGTTCAGTTGCTCAGTGGCATCCAGCTCTTTGCAACCCCATGGACTGCAGCTCACCACACTTCCCTATCCTTCACCACCTCCTAGAGCTTGCTCAAGCTTATGTGCTTTGAGTCGGCAATGCCATCCAACCATCTCGTCCTCTGTTATCCCCTGCTCTTTTTCATAGAGCTGTACGTTTAAGACAGGTTCACTTTAGATAAGTTGTATTTCAATAAAAATACAATATGAACAGCAATAAGATCAATCTTACAGGATTTTGGTGAGGACTAAGTGAGAGCACGTAGGAAAGGGACTAAGCCTGGAATCTGGCAAACAGCAAGGAGGCAATGAAGGTTAGCACTGTTGTCACCAGAGACTTTCGAGTATAGCTATGTGCCAGTATTACTGCAGTCCTGTAAGTTGACTTACATGTTATAGCTGGGGAACTGAGGCTTGGTGAAAAAGTTCTCCAGGTTGTCTAATGCCGTTTCCTAGATTTTTTTTTCCTGGGCCTTGCTCTCAAGCCAGCTTGGGCTGCACAAGGCCCAGGTCATCATAGTTATCTGGGCAGATCCAAGGGCCATTATGCCCAGCAATGCATCAGGTTAAGGTACTGACTGCAGGTTCCCAGAAGACCTGGATCTTCTGGGTCTCAAGGCACCAGAGGGGCCCCTCTCAACAGAGTGAATGAAAAAGAGCCAAGCAGTCCACTGAAGGAATGGGGGAGGAGAGAAGGAACGGGAGAGGAGAGAAGGAACGGAGGAGAAGTGGGAGCATGGGGGAGCGGAGAGAATCAGGGCAGATCTGGGTCTAAATCCAGGCTCTGCTGAGTGATGGAAGATGGGTCGCTTCTCATCCATGGGGATCAGTTTCGTCCTCGGTAAAAAGGGCATAAGAATATAGGCCCTTCCTGGTGCTTGGGACTATCGTGAGAGCAAGTGACACTGTGGAGGCAAAGACACTTCGGTCCTCCCACTGATCTTGCAGGCGGGGCAAGAATCTTCCCATTTTACAGACGAAGAAACTGAGGCTTAGATGCTACAGACCCTACCCAGCTCCCACCTCAGCCCCAAGGTGAGCCATGGCATAAATACAGCCCAGGGACTGTGGAGTCCTTAGGCCTGTCCAGAAACCTCAGTGCTGCCAATTAAATGGGACGATGTATGCGGCCAAAAGGATGGGTGGGTGGGGTGCCCAGGAACACGCGATGGCCCTTTGATTAATTCAGATCAGGGCAACAGCCTTGGCCTCCACAGCTGCAGTTGACTCTGCTGCCCCTTCTCCCAGCAGTGGTGACATCGGAGCCCTTGGAGGAAAGTGGGCTTCCTGGTCCCCGGAACAGCCTGTCCCAGCAGCCCCGTGTGGCCCTGGCCTGCCATCTGGTGGCCACAGGAAGAATTGTTGGGATGAAGCTTCAGTCTGGCCTTGCCTCCCTCTACCTCTGCTTGCAGGGAGGTCGGAGTTCATGACTCTCCCCAGAAGCCCTCCGCTCTGGTGGGCAGCATCTCTGAGTGCCTGTCGCTGAGCCCCCAGGTTACAGAGTAAACAGGACAGAGTTCTCTTCTTGGGTCAGAGTCAGGCACCTCAGACCACAAGGTTGGGTTGGAACATTCTATCACAATTTCCCTTGGTCAACACAGAGCCCCCGGCACTGCACAGGCTCCTAGGCCACAAACTCAGGTGTCGTGTCAAGAAATCACCCTTTTCATGTTTTATTCCAAAGTTTCTTCTGAGTTTCTCCTCCTCCTGGGATTGGCGGTGGTTTAGCTGCTCCGTCGTGTCTGACTCTACGACTGTAGTCTCTCAGGCTCCTCTATCCATGGGATTTCCCAGGCAAGAATACTGGAGTGGTTTTCCATTTCTTTCTCCAGGGATCTTCCCAACTCAGGGACTGAACCTGGGTCTCCTGCATGCATTGCAAGAAGATTCTTTACCAACCAAGCCACCAGGGAAATCTTACCCATGGTTGAATAATTCCCACTTAGTATCACACAGAAAAGAGGTTTCTGTAGCCCCAAAGATGGGGACAGGGCCTCTGGGGGTTATCACAGGTTGCAGTGTGCCTGGTCCATGAAGGCAGGAGGCCCTGCGCTCCTGTGTCTACCTGGGTTCAGGAGTGTCTGCCCAGGTTGGCAGCCCCAGCTCAGGGCCCACCTCCTCTCAGTGTTCCATGAAGTCATTCCCCTGGGAGGCTCTGGCATCTCTTGGGGGTACTTCGGGGTGCAGGGCACCCTTCCAGCTCCTCTCTTGTCCTGCCTCCTCTGCCCCTTAGCAGGCCAGGGACAAGTTAACTCTTTGCTTTTAGCTCCTGTCACTATACACTTGATTCAGTTAGTATTGCTGTGTTACAAACCAGCCCCAAACTGACTAATCAGACAGTCATCTAATTATGATCAGAGATTTGGACAGGGCACGGTGGAGACAGCTGTACCTGCTCCATGACACCTGGGGCTTCTGCTGGAAGACGTGAAGGCTGGGAATGACTTGATGGCAGAGGCGGGGACCAGCAGAGATGTCTTCACCCACCGATCAGGTGGCCAGCACTGGCTTTCGGCTGGAACACTAGGGTGTCCTCTCTATGAGGCCTCTCTGCATGTGTTAGTTTGGGCTTTCCCACAATGTGGTGGCTGGATTCCAAGAGTGAGCATCCCAAGGGGCCAGGGCAGACATACACGGCGTTATTCAGATCTAACCTCGGAAGCTACACGGCCATCCTTTTTCTTACCCTACTGGTGGAGGCGGTTGCAAAGTCTGCCCAGGTCACTGGCCCCACCCCTTGACGGCCGTGGTGTCGGGGCCACCTGGTAAGAAGAACGTGTGGATGGGAGATTCTGTCGTGACTGTCTTTAGAAAGTCTGCTTGCCACGTCACGTCACCCAGAGCTGACACTTTCAGGGAAAAACCACCAGCCTGTGTTTGCCACTGTTGTTCAGGCACTAAGTCGTATCCGACTCTTTGCAACCACATGGAATGCAGCACGCCAGGCTTCCCTGTCCTTTACTCTCTCCCAGAGTTTGCTCAAACTCAAGTCCATTAAGTTGGTGATGCCATCCAACCATCTCATCCTCTGTCACTCCCTTCTCCTCCTGCCCTGTCTTTCCCAGCCTCAGGATCTTTTCCAATGAATCAGCTCTTTGCATCAGGTGGCCAAAGTATTGAAGCTTCCGCTTCAGCATCAGTCCTTCCAATGAATATTCAGGGTTGATTTCCTTTAGAATTGACTGGTTTGATCTCCTTGCTGTCCAAGGGACAGTTAAAAGTCTTCTCCAGTTCGAAAGCATTGATTCTTTGTCACTCAGCCATCTTTATGGTCCAACTCTCATATCCATACATGACTACTGGAAAAACCATAGCTTTGACTCTACCCAACACTAAACTGCCAGAAGCAAGGCAGCTCAGTGCTGGGCTACCTGCTGCTCCCGCGGAGGGGAACACGAAATAGAGTTCCGAGTGGATGACTGCAAGCAGGAAAGCCTGTCCGGAGCAGAGTGCAGGCTCTGGGAATGAGGTCCTAGAGAGGAAAAATGGAGCAGGTGAGTAAAAGTCAAAAGCCAGAACTCTTTCTGAATCAGGGAGGAAATCAGAGTTGCTGAGTGTGATTGGTTGGTGGGTGAGCCACACCTGGGCTTGTCGTTTAGGTAAGCACAGCTGGCAGAAGTAGTCAGCCGTGGGCACCTGCCTGGGGAAGGAACCTCAGCTAAGCAGTAACACACACGTACACTCCAGGTCAGAAGTGCGGTGCTCCATCAGGCCTGCACTGGGGCCGCCAGCTTTATCTGGACATCTCAGCAAATGATGGAACTCAGAGGCCAGGCACTGCTGAGATGGCTGGGTATAAAGTCATGGGCGCTGGTCTCCATCATCTGTGTGACCTTGGATGGATGACATCTCCAAACCCCACTTTCTCATCTTGCAAAATGGGGATAATTCTACGTCACAGAGCCATGGGCTATTTTAGGGCAAGTTCTACATCGATAAGGCAAAAAGCAAGTACTGGCAAAACCACCCTTGAAAACCTCTTAGCTTCCTCCCTGCCACCAACATGTATGCAGGACTTCCCCGGTAGCTCAGCTGGTAAAGAATCTGCGTGGCTTTGCATCTACAACCATGTGGAGTGATTCTAAAGAAAACTAAATTTGGAGAACCGATGGGCTAGAACAGGGAGGGGCAAAGGGGAAGCTGGGAACAGATGGCCCAGCTGTCACACCATCTGCCTTTAAGAAAATGTCGAGCCCCTAACTGGGTGCTGGGTAGGGGGCCTGGCGGGGTGCTACCCGCTTAGTCCTCGGGAACCTGAATATGTGTTAGTGGGTCTGTGTGCCCTTGTTGACATGAAGCTAGGGAATACACATGAAGGCTCACAGCACGGTTTTTGGTACATAATAGGTGCTCAATAAACGTGGGCTGTATTTGAGTCTTGAACTTGCTGCATCAGATCTATATATGAGGATTGTTTGCAGCCAGGACAGCTGTCTAGGTTGTTAGGACATCAAAACATGTCCCTACCAGTTGGTGAACAGCTGCTGTCCCAGTACCCCCAGCCCTGCGTGCTCCCCACTGCCCCAGTTGACCTGGTCTCTCTAACCTGGGATTCCCAAATCCCACCCGATCCAGCACCTTGAGGTGTGAGCCTGGTCCAGGACCCTGCTCAGGTATGAGGCTGCAGTCTATTCTGTTGGTTGGTCCCATGAGCTTTTAGGGTCAAATGTTTCAGGGGTCACCCTGCCCACGTTCCCACAGCCCGGTGAAAAGCTCTCAGGAGGAGTCAGTAGTGTTTGCTGCACTTCTCAGCTGCCCTGTCCTATAGAGGCCCTGAGGATCCCTCACTCCACGTGGGTTCTGGCCCCTGCCCTCGGGTAGGGTTCTAGAGGCAGTTATGTCTTCCTGGTGGGCCTGCACATCCAGGGAGCCGAGCATGAGCTAAGCTGGAGCCCAGCCAGCGCCCAACAGCTCAGCTGTCTTTGAAGCCCTCAAGCCCAGCTCCTCTCGGGCCTGCCCTGCAGCTGTGTGGAGACCCAGGCCCAGCGCCCCTCAGACTGTGGGTCCCCGGGCCTCGTCTCTCCAGAGTGTCCACTCGTGCAAGGATGAACAGGTTTGCCCAGCAGCGCAGGCAGCCAGCCCAAAGCAGCTGACACAAGTGCAAGGTTTCTTCGAAGTCTCGGGTCTTCTTTCAAAATTACAGATTCTGCATTCTGCTCCACGATGTTTCCATTTTTGTGTAAATCTAAAAATAGCACTTCCACTGAACAAAACTGACTCTCCAGGAAGATGACAGGCTCATCCTGTGACTGTAGACACTGCCATGGGCCTCTGGGCACTCACGGCTGGAAGTTTGAAAAGGTTGCCCCCCTCCACCCCCCCCACCCCCGCATGCTTCAGGTAGACTAAATCTCTGACTTTTCACCTCTGTAAAAAGGAGTGCACAGACACCCTTTCTGAGCCACTTCCCATTTTGGCCTTTCTGAAACCATAGTTAACCCTGACCAGTGCCCTATGGCCATCAGGAGGGATGTGTCTTTCTGCTTCGGATGGACAGAGGCTGGGCAGCGCCAGGGCCCTGGTCCCCACCCTGCGTGGGGGTGAAAGCGGTACAGCCAGGGAAGGGGAAGCCCAGAGACAAGGCATTTACCCTCCTGGATCCAACAGCTCCTTGGCCGTCCCAGGGTACTGTGCTTAGTCGCCTCGGTCATGTCCGACTCTTTGTGACCCCATGGACTGTAGTCTGCCTGGCTCCTCTGTCCATGGAGATTCTCCAGGCGAGAATACTGGAGTGGGTTGCCATGCTCTCCTCCAGGGGTCTTTCCCAACCCAAGAATCGAGCCCAGGGATGGAACCCAGGTGTCCCGCATTGCCCTGGCTGTCCAGGGTGGTGCCCATAAGTCCCTCTTGCTTCACCTAAGCTAATAAGAGCTAAGCTTAATTACTTGCAGAGTCCTGTCAGTCAACCTTCCCTAGAGAGGAGACCACTCGTGGAGGCGGGGTGGGGGGCCTTTTTCCCTTTCCTCAAACACTTGGAGGCCATCATAGGGAGGAGGGAACATGGGCCAGAACTGGGATTGAGACATGGGAGATGGAATGAGGCAGATGAAGGGTAGAAGAAGGAAATGCTTTCTGAGTCAGATCCTTCCAGAGACAGCAGGACTGGCTTCAACAGAGAGTGAGCTGAAGACCCCCTGCTAGGGAAGGGTGGAGTAATCCAGGCATGAGATGGGGACGGGTGAACTACAAGCCTATAAAGTTGCTTCCTCTTCTGAGTCTCTGATTCTACACTATTCTCTAAGCTCTGTCCAAGGATGTCACCTCCCTGCTCCAGCGACCAGGCCTGCTCAAAGTCACCTCCCAGCTGGAAGCATGGGGCGGTGGGGGGTGGGGGCGGGGTGGACAGGTGGGTGCTCGGGGCCTGTGAGCCTGTTCTCAGCCCAGGTGTGGTAACTGGCTGTCCACATGTCGGGATTCTAGAACAGGAAAACTCAATGATCCAAAGTGGCGCCTGTCTGACTCTCTCCATTATTGCAGTGGTTTATGCCCTCTGCCTGCAAACATCCCTGAGGGGCCGAGCAGACGATCTTGGTGAAGCCAAGAATTTCCTGGCCCTTATTCTAGGGGCAGCGTCTTCCCCAGGAAAGATGAACACTTCGGAAAGGAGACCAGAGCCAGTGGAGGCCAAGTTTTGGAGCCAGAAAAGTACAGGCCTGAGTAAGACGGAGATACTGACATCCCTTCCTCTGGTGCCAACCCTGACTGGATTCACCAAAAAAGTACATCGTGCAGGGGAAGGGTGGGGGGGATGGGAGGGGGAGGGGGGCGCCAAGGGAAGGGCGGTGAGGACCGCAGGAGGATTACAAAGGAAGAGGTTCGCAGTCTGCATTTTGAGGAGTTTCTACACGCCATGCTGTGCTTAGTCGCTCAGTAGGGTCCGATTCTTTGCGACCCCATGGACTGTAGCCCACCAGCCTCCTCTGGCCGTGAGGATTCTCCAGACAAGGATACTGGAG
Source organism: Oryx dammah (assembly GCF_014754425.2). Classification (NCBI taxonomy): domain Eukaryota; kingdom Metazoa; phylum Chordata; class Mammalia; order Artiodactyla; family Bovidae; genus Oryx; species Oryx dammah. Next base: position 72,748,142 of record NW_024070201.1, read on the forward strand.
TGGGTTGCCATGCCCTCCTCCCAACCCAGGGATCGAACCCAGGTCCCCCAAATTGCAGGCGGATTCTTTACCATCTGGGGCCCCAGGGGAGCCCTCGACACACCGCAGAGAAGTAGCGTTAGTCGCGCAGTCGCGTCCAACTCTTTACGACCCCGTGGACTGTGGCCCGCTAGGCTCCTCTGTCCGTGGGATTCTCCAGGCAAGAATCCTGGAGTGGGCTGCCATGCCCTTCTCCACTACATACTGTAGACGAGGGCAATTTGGAAAAAGCCCCCGAACCCTAGGCGCCCCCTGACCCCAAGCATCTGGTGGGCTAGTGCTCCCTGAACTGTGGGTGGCAGCACCCAGGCATAGCACAGGTCATGCTGCTCTGGCCGCCCGGACACAACGACCTCACCGGCCCGCTCAAAGTGTCCCAGATCCGCAATGCACCGGCCGCGCATCCTAGCCCAGCGCACCGCAGGAACCAGTGGGCGCCTTCAGTCCGAGTCACCGGCCGGTTTGCAGAGGTATTACTTCAATTCTCCAGCAGAGGGCAGTACTGCGCTCCAAGGAAGAGGCGCCCTTTTCTGAAGAGCACGGAAACCATTATGTTCTTCAGTCAGCAGGAATCTTGAAAAGACAACCCTCCAGACTCAAACCTGAGAGTCAGATTCTTTTTTTCTATTTACAGAGCTCTAATTTTAATCAAAGCAATACCTCACTTTTTAAAAACGTGAAAATGGTCTCCAAGACTCAACAAAAGCCAGCAGCTCCTCTTCTCATCCACACCCCACCTTCAACCACTTCAAATGCTTTCAGCCTTTCTTGTTAATCTCCAGATTTCTAAAGAACCGGTTCTTGATTTCCTAGTTTTAGACATCATCTTTGACTACTATGATGGAAGATGAGATTTATCTTTCTTAAGCTCAACATTCAGAAAACTAAGATCATGGCATCCGGTCCCATCACTTTGTGGAAAATAGATGGGGAAACAGTGGAAACAGTGGCTGATTTTATTTTTCTGGGCTCCAAAATCACCATGAAATTAAAGACGCTTACTCCTTGGAAGGAAAGTTATGACCAACCTAGACAGTATATTAAAAAGCAGAGACATTACTTTGCCAACAAAGGTCCATCTAGTCAAGGCTATGGTTTTTCCATAGTAGTCATGTATGGATGTGAGAGTTGGACTATAAAGAAAGCTGAGTACCAAAGAATTGATGCTTTTGAACTGTGGTGTTGGAGAAGACTCTTGAGAGTCCCTTGGACTGCAAGGAGATCCAGCCAGTGCATCCTAAAGGAGATCAGTCCTGAGTGTTCATTGGAAGGACTGATGTTGAAGCTGAAACTCCAATACTTTGGCCACCTGATGCGAAGAGCTGACTCATTTGAAAAGACTCTGATGCTGGGAAAGATTGAGAGCAGGAGAAGGGGACGACAGAGGATGAGATGGTTGGATGGCATCACTGACTCAATGGACATGGGTTTGGGTGGACTCTGGGAGTTGGTGATGGACAGGGAGGCCTGGCGTGCTGCAGTTCATGGGGTCACAAAGAGTCGGACACGACTGAGCGACTGAATTGAACTGAACTGAATCTATCCCAAGCTCTCCCCTCTCAAACATACGCACTTTCTCCTCCTTCCCAGCATGTTTGTCTCTCTGTTGTTATTTAGTCAGTAAGTCGTGTCCAACTCTTTGCCACCCCACAGACTGCAGCACACCAGACTTCCCTGTCCTCCACTGTCTCCTGGAGTTTGCTCAAGCTCATGTCCATTGAGTCGGTGATGCCATCCAGCCATCTCATCCTCTGTCATCCCCTTCTCTTCCTGCCCTCAATCTTTCCCAGCATTGGGATCTTTTCCAGTGAGTCGGCTTTTTGTATCAGGTGGCCAAAGTATTGGAGTCTCAGCTTCAGCATCAGTCCTTCCAATGAATATTCAAGGTTAATTTCCTTTAGGATTGACTGGTTTGATCTCCTTACTGTCCACAAGACTGTCAAGAGTCTTCTCCAGCACCACAAAGCATCAGTTCTTTGGCGCTCAGCCTTCTTTATGGTCCAACTCTCACATCCGTACATAATTACAGAAAAAAAAAAACATAGTTTTGACTATACTGACCTTTGTCAGTGAAGTAATGTCTCTGCTTTTTAATGCACTGTCTAGGATTGCCATAGTTTTCCTTCTAAGGAGCAAGCGTCTTGGTTTCATGGATGCACTCACCGTCCACAGTGATTTTGGAGTCTTAGAAAATAAAATCTGCTACTGTTTCCATTTTTTCCCCATCTGTTTGCCATGAATTGATAGGACCAGATGCCATGATCTTAGTTTTTTGAATGTTGAGTTTTAAGTCAACTTTTTCACATTCTTCTTTCACCCTCAAGAGGCTTTTTAGTTCCTTTTCACTTTCTGGGCCATAAGGGTGGTATCATCTGCATATCTGAGGTTATTGATATTTCTCTTGGCAATCTTGATTCAGGCTTGTGCTTCATCCAGCCTGGCATTTCGCATGATCTACTCTGCATATAAGTTAAATAAGCAGGGTGACAATACACAGCCTTGACATACTCCTTTCCCAATTTTGAACCAGCCCATTGTTCCATTCCTGGTTCTAACTGTTCTTGACCTGCATACAGGTTTCTCAAGAGGCAGGTCAGGTGGTCTGGTATTCCCATCTCTTTAAGAATTTTCCTCAGTTTGTTGTCATCCACACAATCCAAGACTTTAGCAAAATCAATGAAGCAGAAGGAGATGTTTTTCTGGAATCCTCTTGCTTTTTCTATGATCCAATAGATGATTTGTCTCTCCATTTTTTGTTAAATCAATGTTCTGGATATTTACTTGCCTCTTTGCCTGTAATATTTCTGCCATCTCTACACAGATGGAATGCCTTAATTGCCATCACGATTTTCCACTGTACATTTCTTCTGACCAAGACACTCATTTCATAGTGAAGGAGTGGCAGTGGGCGTGGGCCCCTCACCGTGTACTCCGTCATCTGGAAACTGGGAACCTAACTGGTAGGTGGAAGGACCTTCGAAAGACTCAGGTAACGCTACTTGAGAGAGAACATCCTGAAAGGTTGAGCCGCCTTAACAGGAGGCAGAATGTGCTTCCACTCAGCAATCAATGTAAGGTGTTTCCCTACCCCTGTCCCCAGGAACTGGGCCAGGAAACACTGAGCGGAAGTCGCTTTTCCCACCACTGCACCTAATAACCGCTTGCAGAATTTCTGCTTCTTGCCTCCATGACTTTGATCTCTGTTGATTTGGAAATCTTTGTTCCCAAGGGAGAAACTAAGGAGGAAGAAGCCCACTTCCTTAGGGATTAGAGACCCAGCTATGAGAGATGCCGTCAGCAGCCAGCCAGCACCCTCGCCCAGAAGTCTCAGTGATAGCCATGCAGAGCCCCCCACTTTGAGCTCCGGAGATGCCAGCCCTGGCTGTGCAGCAACCCCTCCGAAGAGATCTGAATCCCAGCCCTGGGCTCACCTCCTCCAAAAAGATCCCTTCCCCTCCTCCTCTACGCCGAGGCGGGTAGATGTTTCCCCAGGGGACCATCTCTGTGTTTCCTCAGAATTTCTGCTCTGTCCTCCAGGACCTGTTTAACCAATTCTCTCTGTATTTCTCATTCTGTCATAAACAAGTGTGGTTTCTGTTTCATGGCTGGATCCCGACTGATAGAGCCATGAGTAAGTCAATATGGTAAATCCAACTTTTAATGCTTGGGGGTTAAAAAGGAGACAAATTATGCTCCAATTCTTATAAAAATGTTTCTTTTCTTTGCCAAATACATGAGTACTTTGCGATGAACCTTACAAAATGTGAGTAGAATCGAGATGAAGAAAGTTACAAAATGTAGTTTTGTAGTGAGCAACAGAAACTAGGACCCTAACCAATGAAAGCACATATTATTATAGGAAGAAAGTATCAATATTATCGAGATATCAATAATAACCCATAGTAAGTAAGTGTCAGCTGCTTAGTCGTGCCCGACTCTTTGCGACCCCATGGGCTGCAGCCCGCCAGGCTCCTCTGTCCATGGGATTTTCCAGGCAAGGATACTGGAGTCGGTGGCCATTGCCTTCTCCAGGGGATTTTCCCAACCCAGAGAGGAAACCTGAGTCTCCTGCACTGCAGGCAGGTTCTTTACCAACTGAGCTACGAGGGAAGCCCCATATAAGTCTACAAATGTAATGAAATTCCAGTCAACGTCCTATTGGGCCTTTTTTTTTTTTAAGCACAACAAAGTAAGCCTACAGTTTACCTGGAAGAATAAATTATCAGTGCTCAGTGAAATGTTCTGAAAAGGGGAAGCCTGGTTGCCAGTTATTAAAATGTTTTACAAAAACTCAGCCAATAAAATAGCGTGGTTTGGTTCTATATCCAGTAATGGTGAAATGGCTTTCATTGAATTAAACATTCCTTCAGGTAATAATTAAATACTCTGAACAAAGTATTTTAAAAATTATTTCATTAAAGAGTGAAAAATAATGAATCCAGAGTTGTATATCCAGGAAAAAATATATCCTTTAAACACGGGAAGTAGTTCAAATAAATAAAAACTGGGAGAACTCATTGTCAACAGGGCTGCTTGCTCTACTAGAAATACCAAAAGAAGTTCTTCAGGCTAAAGGGATATTATACTTAAAAGAAATATGTTTACAGCAAGGAATGGATTCCTCAAATGGTAAACATGTAAGTATTTATTGAAGAAAAAACATATTTTATTCTCTTAATTTATTTAAAAGGCATAAAACCACCATTAACAAGTGGATTTTAAAAATCAAATACTTTAAAAATAAAAACAATGAAAACTGGACTGAAAACTATAAATCACTGTTGAGAGAAATTAAATAAGATATAAAAATGGATAGACACTCCATATTCATTGATTGGAAGACTCGATACCATTTCTCTCTTAATACCAGTATCTCTCCTAACTGAGATTGAGGGCCATTTCAATCAAAATCCCAGACAGACGTTGAAAATCTGATTCTAAAATATACAGGGGAATGCAGAGAAACCAGAATAGGCAACATGGTCTCAAAGAAGAACAAAATTGGAGGATTTATACAACTAGATATTACAACTTAAATACAAAGCTACAGTGATTAAGAAGTCTGTATGATTTGGCACAAGGATAAACAAAAAGAAGAATAAAGAAGGATAGAGTCAGCAACAGAGACACATTTTTATGGTCAGTTGATTTTTGACAATGGGCCACTGCATTTCAGGGGATAAAGTCTGTCTTTAGAATATATGTTCTAATGTTCCTAAACCATTTGGCTATCCATATGGGTAAAAATGAACCTTGATACTTACCTCATATTGTACAAAATTAATTTGAAATGGATCATGGATCTAAGTGCGAAAGACAAAACAACAAGGCTTTTAGATGAAAACATGGAAAAATATCTTTATGACCTTGGGATGTGCAAATTCTTAACGAGAATGTAACACACGACCCACAAAATAGATTTCATTGAAATTGAGAACTCTGTTCATTAAAAGACACCAGGAGAGTGAAAAAGCAAGTTGCCACATATTGGAAGAAGATATTCACAATAGAAGTTTATCTGAAAAGTAAATTAAAAAAAAAAACCCAAAATCAGTTAAACACTGGACACAAAACTTAAGCATTTTACAAGACAGGCTCTCCAAATGGCCAGGAAACACACGAGAAGGTGCTCAATATCATTATTCATCAGGAAAAAACCAATATAAAGCCACAAGGAGACACGACTACACATCTAAAATGAGTAAAAATAAAACTTGACAATACTAAATGTTGCCAGTTATGTGGAACATTTGGGATTCTCTTATATATTGGTTTGGGGACAGTAAATTGATATGATTAATTTAGAGAACTCTGAAAATTTTGCACAAAGTTAAACATATACTTACCCTATCATCAAGCAATTTGAATCCTAGGTAACTATGCAAGAGATATTAGTTCACGTCCATCCAAAAAAGGCACGAAAATGTTTATAGCAGCTTTGTTCAAAATAGCCAAGAATTGGACAAAAGTTAAATGTCCATCAACAGTGAAATGGATCACTGGTATATTCATACATGTGAACGTTGCACACCAATCAAAGGGGCAAATGTCTGTTTTCATCAATATGGGTGAATCTCCAATGTAATGATAATCGCAAGGAGTGGACATCAGAATCCACCTAAAGTACAAAGTTCTAGTTGCATGCAGTTCAAACTGGCAAAACTTACTTGTGATAGAAGCTGAGCAGTGGTTGTCTCTGGGGCAGTGAATGCACCAAGGGGCCTTTGGGGTAAAAATGTCCTATTTCTTGGCTCGGGTGTTGGTTATATGGAGGGTACAATTTGTGAGCAAAAATAGGATTTATGCAATTTTCTATGTGTATGTTATACATCAATGAAAAATTAAAAGATAGAATGCTACTAAGGAAAGTTAATTATAATGGGAGGGGGAAAATAGCATACTCATACTTTGTTGGTATAATTAAAAATCAATGCAAAGTTTTGGAGGGAAATTTAAGGAAAATCTTAGTATTACATATACTATTAATATTTAGTCATGAATTCTTCTCTGAGAAAATTATCCCTAAACCAGATAAATACACAAAGATGTCATCAAAAGGTGCCATCAAGATCATTACACCATTATTTACCATGATAAAAAAGAATTATTAACACCTAAATATTTCACAATATATTGAACACAATGCAGCTATTAAAAGTCCTATTATAGGCAAAAAATTACTGACTTGTGAAAATGTTCATGGCATATTGCTCAATGAGAAGAGCATGCTCAAAATAATACATATAACATGATGCTATTTACAACAGTTAGAACGCTTTTCAGCTGCAAATAAAAAACACCCACCTAAAACTTGTTCCAACAATAAGGGCAATTTATTACCTCATGTTACAGGAGTCCAAAAATAAGGGTTGGCTAATTAAGTTGTTCAATAATGTTTCCAGGACCTGAGTTTCTTCCTGGGTGTTGGTTTTTATTCTCAGTCTAGTCCCTTCTTGCTTGGCAAATGGTTACGGTAGCTTCCAGAATTTCCCCCTCACGGAGCCAAGTCTAGGTGGAAAGAGGACCATCACCTCGTGTGGACCTCTTAGAACAAGAGAAACATTTCCTGAAAGTCGTCCCTGCTGTATCTCTCTGGCCAAACTGTATCACACGACCATGCCTAAACCAATCACGGGAGAGGGACAGGAGAATGAGTTCTCATTACTCAAAGAAAATTCTAAAAGTTATTTTTAAAATAATACTTTAAAAATGAAAATGACCTTGAGAATCATTTAACTACTTCCCTAGAACTTTGTAGATTGGAAAGATATGTTTCTAAAAAGTAGAATGATGGTTTAAGAAGCTACAGTCATTTCCTATTTTTATTTCCATTTTGTTCCATGATCTTCTCACAATCTGCCCCTGGCCTATTCAAAATCTGGTTTCAAAGTGATGCTCTAATGGGAAGAACTTCTAAGTACATTGAGGTCAATCTCTTACAGGAAACCCAGAAACAGAACAACTTACCAAGCTTGTTCAACTTACCGAGGTCATCCAGCCAGCTATGGAGAAGCTCCTAAACACAGCAGTGAATGCTTTGGAAATCCCCTGATGGATACACAGCTCCAGTTCCTGAAGTCATCCAGGAGGCAGCAAAGGCTGAGCAGGAGTTAGAGACACCAAAGGCTCAGCCATCTTACTGGGGAGAGAAGAGTAATAGCCTGTCTAGGAATGGGCCACCCGCTCCCCCAAACCACCCCCAATTAAAGGTAAATTTCTCTCTGTAGTATCATCTCTCTGCTGTACCTTTGACCTTGCCTTCTTCACTGGCTCCAGTCCCATGGGCTGGAAACATGCCCAGATTTCTCCCATCCTTAAACCAAAAACAAAACCTTTAAGCCTGCCCTTTCTCTCCACTGCATTTTATCTAAATAGCTCAAAAGATTAATCTACGTGTCTTTTTTTTTTCTAATTCCTCACATTCAATTTTCTCAACTCATTCTTATCTGCTGTCTTCCCTGGCATACCATTGAAATTTCTCTTGCCAAGGACAGTGACCTCCTATCACAAAATCTGAGGATCTCCTTAAGTTCTTATCTTCCTGCATGTCTTTGTTGCATTTAACTCTATTGGTTACTTTCTCTTTCTGAATGCTCTACTCTTTTGGTTCGCAGGATATCTTATTCTATGTGGTCCTCATAACTTTCTGTCCACAACTTTTTTTTTTTTCCCCTGGGAAAGGAGATGGATAAAGATATATTCCTGGTGACATTGTTTGAACACCTGGATCCTGCCATGCTTGAAGCCCACACTAGATTTTTTTTTTCAGGTACACTAGCCAACGTGTTTTTGTTTTCCTCAAACTAGTTTTAGTTGGGTTTTTGAGGCTGACCAATGGAGCTGAACACAACAGTGAAATCTCCTCTTTCGATAACTCCTTTCCTTCTGCTACTGGTATTGGCAGCACTAACTACAGTACTAACTACATACACATTCTCAAAGAGCACATAGCTGAGGCCAGAAGTATAATTAATGAGGAGCCTTTTAAGAATTGGCAACTTCGTGGGTGCTCCACACAAAGAAACTGGTCTCAGCACACACCCCAATTCTAAGGTCTCATTTGGTGCAGGTAGCATGGTAAGTCAAATGGTCTTTGCCTCCTGAACACTCCCACAACCACCAAAACTAAGATGGGAAGCCTATATCTGCAATACTTTGCAAAAATTCAATACATTATTGGCTTTGATATTTCTCAAACCATCTTTGACTTCCTAGAGTAAAATATGTCAAGTTAAGTAATTCCTTTGATATATTATTGCATTTTCCCCTGGTGGCTCAGACAGAAAGCATCTGCCTACAATGTGGGAGACCCAGATTCAATCCCTGGGTCGGGAAGATCTCCTGAAAAAGGAAATGGCACCCCACTCCAGTACTCTTGCCTGGAAAATCCCATGGATGGAGAAGCCTGGTGGGCTGTAGTCCACGGAATTGCAAAGCGTTGGACGCAACTGAGCGACTTCACTTTCACTACTGTTGCACTCAAAGTGCTCGCATTGAACTGACTTGTGTTTGCCAATGGGGCATGGGTGGCAGAGGGAAGGACTGGGAGTCTGGGGTTAGCAGATGCAAACTATTATATATAGGATGGATAAACAACAAGGTCCTGCTGGACAGCAAAGGGGACTATGGGCTATATCAACTTTCTGTGATGAAGCATTTGGAAAAGAATACGAAAAAGAATATGTATCTATCTGAATCACTTTTCTGTACAGCAGAAATTAACACAACATTGTAAATCAACTATATTTCAATGACATTTTTACAAATTGCTCATGTTATTGACTTTGGTATGAGTGGGTTTTCTTAGTTTTGGAATCAAGTTTATGTTAATCTCAATAACTTTGTTTCCATTTGCTTCCTTTTTGTAACAGCTGGAGATTATTTATCAATGCAATATGCTCATGAATCTTAAAGAACATAGGAGTAGATTGTTTAAAGTTTTCTTCTGTTTCCTGTAGTAACTCTACTTTAGCATGGGCCATTTGGTCTGACTATTCAGTTTAGACTATTCTCTTCACACATCAAAGGAGTTTTCACTATCTGTTCCTGTTTAAAACAAAGGACTGGATTGATCACCATCAGTAGCTGATGTGAGCTTCCTCAACAATTGTGTAGGCAAGTCGTTGTTTGATCTCTAAACATTGCCAGAGGTATAAGGAGACTTAGGTGAGCTGTGCCCCAACTGTATGGCACAAAGGCTGGCAGAGTTTCCCTCCAGGGAGCCTGAGCTAGGAAACACACTGGCACCATGAAGGGAAACACAACAGCTATAATGTAATTATGGCTATATAATTACATGAGAGGATGATGTAGAAAAAAATAGGTACTAATTCTGACATACCAAAAAAAAAAAAAAAGGCATTGATACAATTCAATTTTCATTCCTCATATAAACTCCTACTAAACTAGGAATAGGAGGACATTTCCAAAGGATAAGAAAGAGATTATCAGAAACCTGTAGGCTTCCCAGATGGCGCTAGTAGTAAAGAACCCACCTGCCAATATGGGAGTCACAGCAGACTTGGGTTGGATCCCTGGGTCGGGAAGATCCCCTGGAGGAGGAAATGGCAACCCACTCCAGTATTCTTGCCTGGAGAATCCCATGGACAGAGGAGAAGCCTGGAGGGCTACAGTCTGTAGGGTTGCAAAGACTCTGACACCACTTAAGTGACTTAGCACACAGCACTCAGAGAGAACATAAAAGCAGGTGAAAATCTGGCATCAGTAACAAAACACTGTCTCCATCCTGATCATCATTGTTTGAAGCTAATGTGATAATATAAGAAAATTGACTAAAATTCACAAGTATTTAAAAGGATGAATCAAAATAGTTATTTGCATGAGATCTTGTTTATCAAAAAAATTTAAGAACATCAACTCAAAACTGTTATAAATAATATGTGATAGCTAGAATATATATTTATACAAGTCAGTGGCTTTCCAATATAACAGCAAGGACAAATTAGAAAGTAAAAGCAATTGTGGAGATCTTACCCACAAGAGCAGCGAATGCTATAAAATATCTGGGAATAAGCCCAGCAAGCAGTATGTTAGGTTCATAAGAAGCAAACTATAAAACCTGCCTGGAGATTGTAAAAGAAGACTCGAATATAAAGGAGAGATGGGCCACATCCCTGAAGGAAAACTTGATATTGTAGAAATGTCAATTCTCCTCTAATTATTCTATCAATTGAATGGCATTTCGTCAAAATCCTGATGGCTTCCTCCCCCAAACCCATCATCCGGCTCTAAACTTGGGAAAGGCATCAGATAAACTATGATAGAGAGGCATTCTACAGAATGCCTGACCAATACTCCTCAAAATTAAGGCCATCAAAAAGAAGGAAAGCCTGAGCAACTGTCACAGTCAAGAGCAACCCAAGGAGATGTAGTCTCCTGGGTGGGATCCTGGAACAGAAGAATGATTCTAGGCAAAAACTAATGACATCTCAATAAACGATGAACTTCAGTTAATAATAGACTTCCCTGGTGGCTCAGACGGTAAAGCGTCTGTCTACAATGCAGGAGACTCGGGTTCTATCCCTGGGTTGGGAAGATCCTTTGGAGAAGGCAATGGCAATCCACTCCAGTACTCTTGCCTGGAAAATCCCATGGACAGAGGAGCCTGGTAGGCTACAGTCCATGGGGTTGCAAAGAGTCGGACACGACTGAGCGACTTCACGTTCACATTCAGTTAATAATAATGTATGAACGTTGGTTCAGGAATTGCAACCAGTGTGCCACACTGACGAAAGATGCCAACGGGAGAAACTGACCGAGGAATATTTGGAAACACTCTCTGATTTTTTTGTAAATCTAAAACTGTTAAAAAAAACAAAAACAAACCCTATGTTCTAAAAATAAAAAATCCCAATGAGATATTTTTGAGGGGGTGGGGGGTGGAAAGAAGGAGAAACTTTCAACTTTGAAGTTTACTTGAAATGATACCTGGATGACGACAGACACATTTTCTATTTACGATTAATGGGTGCCTACCAATTAAGGTGAAGTGCAGTTTCCACCTCCTCTCGTCTTGAAGATCAGCCCAAACCAGAAGCAGAGGGAAAAAAACCCAACACTAAATCCATCTTGCATGAGAAAAGGATACATCGGAAACCTACGATCTCTAGGTGAGCAGATGGGAGGCAGCTGGAGGAAGAGACACAGAACCAGAGGAGCAAGAACCAAGTCTGAGTGTCCAGTGGAGGCCACGGGAAAGGAGGAAGCCAATTTGTTCGCCACCACTGAACGACTCGGGAATAGAAAGGACCTAAGAAAGTTGTGGTGAAGCCTGTGGCTGAAAATAAAGGGATGTTTTTTCAAAACCTTATCCAAGATGCAGTGAGACCCCAAGATTACTGGTCCCAAGCACACCCATGGCAGCCAAGGGGCTATCCTTCTCCTGTTCCTGAAGACCACTAGAGATTCCTTTTCTAAAGAAATGGACACAGAAAGTCTAACTTGGTTTCAGCAGGCACTGAGGAAGGTGGAAAGGTGCTGAATTGAAAACAGATGAGTAAGGAGACATCGGAGACCTCCAGCTTCCTCCTCATTCAGGTCCCAAACTAGAGGTCCCTCTGCTCTGGCATCACTTTGAAGTCAGCCCAGGACTGGACTTGCCCCCAACTCTCACCCATGTCCCCTGCACACATGTCCCCTGGTAGCAGGGTGGAGGAACATTCTTTATAAATGCAGTGAAGACTTGTGCCACCAGGGGCATCAGCTAACTTCGGCTTCCAGTAAGCCCTGTACACAAATCCCACCCTCCTGACACCTCCCAGAGGACACTTGGAGCTTCACTCTCAAATACGAAAGACAGCCAAGGATCACTGGACATTTGAAGACAATCCTACTGTGAAAGAGAATACAATAAATAGGAGAGAAAGAAGTTGAAGAAAGCAGCTAATTCACAGAATAGGAGGGGGAAGAGGATGTTTCTAAAGAGAAAACATTGCCTCCATTAAAAAGAAAAGAAGCTATAAGGAACAAAGAACAAATCTTGTTTCTTGATGGAAATTCAGACTATGAAAGCTGAGTATATACATATATTATATATACACACATGTATATATACTGGTCTCTCCCCACACAGCATGCAGGATCTTAGTTCCCAGATCAGGATCTAACCCATGGCCCCTGCAGTGGAAGCAGGGAGTCTTAACCACTGGGCTGCCAAGGAAGTCCCCAGGCTGAAGTTTTTTAAGAAAAAGGTTAAGTATTGAAATACAAGGTAATGGAAATCTCCCAGAAAGTACAAACAAACAAACAAAAAAAACCCTGTGGTATATCAATGGGGTGAAATGCTACTCAATACTAAAAATGGACAAACTGCTCACTCAAGCAACAACATAAATGAATCTCAAAACATCCTGAACAAAGGGTTGTAAAAACAAATAAATAATGTAGTAAAAACCAAGAATATGTGACAGAGACTCCAGGTAGCCCATAAAGCCTATAATATTCACTATCTGACTCTTTTCAGAAAGATATCTGATCCACCATGTAAGAAAAAAGTGTAGGAAAAAACAAAAGGCTCTGATAGATAATATTAAAGGTTTGAGGGTGTTGAAAATTGTAATGAAAGGCATTCTACAACGTTAGAATAAAATCTTAGATGTTAAAAAACTAAGTAAATGCAAAAAAAAATGGGTCTCTTATGAACTCTAGGAAAAACAAAAAGCTGTAAAATCAAGGCAATTTAATAACAGTGTGTTCTCGGCTTAGCAATTCACAACACTGACACGCTCATTACAATGAAGACCCTGCTCAGGGACATAGGTCACCATGAAGATGTTACCAGACTGAGCCCAGGGTGGGGCTGGGTGGGGCATCAGCGAATCGGGAGTGTGAATGAGTGGGAGACTCGTCTTCCATGTCAGAAAAACAACAGATGATATTTGAAATTACTTCCTCAACAGCTAGCAATATAAACATATGATTTGGAATGTGAAGGCAAATATCATCTAGGAGTTAAAATCTCTGCCTCTGGGAATTAGATCAAGTTAGTTTAAGTGGAGGCTGTGTCCTGTCTAATACTAGAATATAGTATAAAGCTATAGTAATGTGAACAGTTTGGTACTGTGCAAATAATCAATGATATATAATAGACAGAGAAGAAACAGGCTTGTGTATGATATGGAAATTTAACATGGGATACAGACGGCACTGTAAAACAATGAGAAATGGATGAATGACTCAATAATTGGTGTTAGGACAACTACTTATTCACTAAGGAAAAAAAAAGTTTGATCTCCATCTTAACACTCTGCACCAAAATAAGTTCCAGATGGGCCAAATTTTTTTTCTTTAATGTTAAAATTAGAAGAAAATCTAAGAGAATATTTTTACAATTTTCTGAAGGAGGAAGTCTTTCTGACAGCAGAAAACGAAACCCTTTAAATTTCCATATAGCAAAAAACATCATAAATACATTTACAAATGTTTCTGAATTGAGAAAACAGTGATAGAATTTCAAAGACTTTTGTTATCCTTAATATGTAAACTACATTTATGAATCGATAAAAAGGACACAAGGTCCCAACCTTAGACAAAGAACGTGATCAGCAATTCACAAATGAGACACCACGGTTGATCGGTTGATAAACACATGAAAATATGCTCATCTTGCTATCAATACCATGTGATTTAAAGAAACAATGAGACAGATCTCTCTCACATCAAATTACTGAAGATTAAGCAGATGGATGATGTTCAGTGTAAGGGTTTAGAGAAACAAGCAGGCTCTCACAAAGCCAATGAGAACTGACATTGGTACCACTTTTCTGGAGGGCAATGTGGCAAAAATTTTCAGGTTGTGAAGCTGGGCACATGCTTTGTCCACTTCTGGAAATTATTTCAAAGCAATAATGAGAGAAGCACATAAGATATACGTCTAAGGCTGTCTGGAGGCTGAGTGCCGAAGAATTGTTGCTTTCCGATTATGGCGCTGGAGAAGACTCTTGAGAGTCCACTGAACAGCGAGGAGATCAAACCAATCAATCCTTAAGGATATCAACCCTGAATATC
>NW_024070201.1:72762716-72770080 GCF_014754425.2 Oryx dammah
GAGGAGATCAAACCAATCAATCCTTAAGGATATCAACCCTGAATATCCATTGGAAGGACTGATGCTGAAATTGAAGCTCCAATACTTTGGCCACCTGATGCAAAGAACATCTTTTCACTGGAAAAGACCCTGATGCTAGGAAAGATTGGGGGCAGGAGAAGGGAGCAACAGAGGATGAGATGGATGGATGGCATCACTGACTCAATGGGCATAAGTTTGAGCAAGTTCCAGGAGATAGTGAAGGACAGGGAAGCCTGGTATGCTGCAGTTTATGGGGTGGCAAAGAGTCGGACAGGAATTAGCTACTGAATAACAACAAAGACGTGTTCCACCAGTTTCCCTGGAGCACAGACTTGCCTCACTCTCCAGCCTGGATTCCCTTCAGAGCATGCTGAAGGTCAAGAGCTGCAGCAGCACAGGGATCAATCTCTGCAGAGGCAGATGGCAAACGCCCTTGTTGTTCAGTCACTCAAGAGTCTTCTCCAGCACCACAATTTGAAGGCATCAATTTTTCAGTGCTCAGCTTTCTTTATGGTCCAATTCTCTAATCTGTACATGACTACTGGAAAAACAATAGCTTTGACTATACGGACCTTTGTTGGCAAAGTGATGTCTCTTCCTTTCCTTCCAAGGAGCAAGCATCTTTTAATTTTGTGGCTGCAAAATTTGGAGCCCAAGAAAACACAATCTGTCACTGCTTCCACTTTCCCCCTCCTATTTGCAATGAAGTGATGGGACTGATCTTAGTGTTTTGAATGCTGAGTTTTCAGCCAGCTTTTTCACTCTTCTCTTTCACCATCAAGAGACTCTTTAGTTCCTCTTCACTTTCTGCCATTAGAGTGGTATCATCTGAATATCTGAGGTTGCTGATATTTCTCCTGGCAATCTTGATTCCAGGTTGTGACTCATCCAGTCCAGCGTTTCACATGATGTACTCTGCATATAAGTTAAATAAACAGGGTGACAATATGCAGCCTTGACGTACTCCTTTCCCAATTTTGAACCAGTCAGTTCTTCCAGGTAAGGTTCTAACTGTTGCTTCTTGACCAGCATACAGGTTTCTTAGGAGACAGGTAAAGTGGTCTGGTATTCCCAGCTCTTTAAGAATTTTAAATGCCCCTGAAAAGCAGCAATTTGTAGTTGACGGTAGAATACAGTAGAAGGAATACTATGCCACTCTGAGGTTAGGTTATAAAAGACGATGACTTTCTTCTGCCTCTCTCTATCTGATCATTCACTCCAAGGAAGACCAGCTGCCGTATCAGGAGCAGTGATACTGAGATGCCCAAATCAAGAATCTAAGCTCTCTTTTCAACAACCACAGGAATAGGGTGATCAACTTGCCCTGGTTTGCCTGGAGCCAACTGGCTTTTAAAGCTGAAAATCCCATATCCTGGGAATCCTCCTCATTCCTGGGAAAACTTGCATCGGGGTTATCCTACATGTGAGGGAGTTTGGAAGTGGACTCACCAGCCCCAGGCAAGCCTTCAGCCCAGCTGACAACCTGGCAAGCCCCAGCTGACAACCCGACTGCAACCTCAAGAGCGATTCTGAGCCAGAACCACCTAGTTAAGCTGCTCCCAGGATTCCTGGTTCTGATCAGAGACCGTGAGGTAGGGAAGATCCCCTGCAGAAGGGAATGGCTCTCCACTCCAGTATTCTTGCCTGTAGAATTCCATGGACAGAGCTACAGCCTGTGGGGTTGCAAAGAGTGGGACATGAATTAACAACTGAACAACAACAACAACACTGATTTAAGCAACAGGGAACCTATTGAAAGGGGTTCAGGTAGCTCATGACCCTCTGAAAAGTTGAAGAACCAAGCACAGGGTGCACAGAGACAGTCACAGCCAAGACCATGCCACAGAGCC
Source organism: Oryx dammah (assembly GCF_014754425.2). Taxonomy (NCBI): domain Eukaryota; kingdom Metazoa; phylum Chordata; class Mammalia; order Artiodactyla; family Bovidae; genus Oryx; species Oryx dammah. The sequence continues at coordinate 72,764,588 of NW_024070201.1, forward strand.
AGTGTGGACGCTGCCCAATACTGCCGTCAGGTACCACCAGCCCCTGCAGCTCTTCCGTATCCAGCTACAGGCACTCCTGCCCTTGAGAACTGACTCTAGTGCCCCCCGACTCTCACCAGAAAGGAGTCCATGGTCCATGTCTCTAGAGTCCAGTCCAAAGGTGGGGGATCTCATCTACTTGGCTGAGGCTCCATCATGTGTCTGTACCTTACCTTGGAGCTACTATAACAAAATACCACTGGCAACTTAGAAACCACAGAAAATTATGTCTCACAGTTCTGGAGGCTGGAAGTCCAGGATCAGATTGGGTCTAGTGAAAACCCACTTCCTGCTTCTTGAATGGCTGTCTTCTGTTGTGTTCTATGGTGGGAAGGTCAGGGGAGCTCTCTGGAGTCTCTTTCCTAAGGGTGCGAATCTCATTTATAAGGACCCCACCTTCATGAGCTATGCACCTCCTGAAAGCGAATTTTTGATGTTTTCAGATTCTCTAGTGGGCAGGGGGGCGGGTACACCCTGGGTCTCTCCAGGGCTCAGAAGGGTGGGAATTTCCCCAGTCACTGGAAGGGAAGTCAGGCACTAGGCAGCCGGATAAAGGACAGGTCCACGTCAACCTCATAAGCAGGAGGGAGGAGTTAAATAACATGGTTTATGAACATATCTACCTACTCATCTGGCACTTGAGCAATGTTAGTAGCCACATGGCAGCCAAGGTGATGGTGTGAAAATATAAGTGAGGTCCTGCGTTTTCCCAGCTGTACAGCATCGCTGGCTGCTGCTGCTACTGCTAAGTCGCTTCAGTCATGTCCGACTCTGTGGAACCCCAGAGACAGCAGCCCACCAGGCCCCCCCGTCCCTGGGATTCTCCAGGCAAGAACACTGGAGTGGGTTGCCATTTCCTTCTCCAATGCATGAAAGTGAAAGTGAAGTCGCTCAGTCGTGTCCGACCCTCAGCGACCGCATGGACTGCAGCCTTCCAGGCTCCTTCATCCATGGGATTTTCCAGGCAAGAGTACTGGAGTGGGGTGCCATTGCCTTCTCCGATCGCTGGCTGCTACTGATGTTCAAATAATCCAAACCATGGAAAAGCACAGCCTACATCCAATCCCTTCTCCTGCTGTCTCCTTCCATCTCCGCTTCTACACTGTGCTCTGCACACTAGCCTTGGGCTACCCCATACAACAAGCTTGCCTAGCTTCTGCTTCAGGGCCTTTGCCCAGGCTGTGTCCTCTGCTGAGGTGACTCAACTACTCAACCGTGCATGGGGCCAACTCCTTCCCATTGATCAAGACTCCCATGAGATGCCACGTCTCTGAGACCTTCCCTGTCCAAGGTTCTAAAGCTGCTCTTTCACCTTCAAGCTGCATCCTAATCATCTTACCTTGCCAGGCATGTGGGAGACAGCCCATTGAGGGCAGTGGCTTCTGTAGAAAAGAAGAGTCTATTTCCTGCCAAAACTCGGCAGGAGGTACGAATGAGGGATAGCTTGGCAGGGATCAGGGGTAGGGGATAGAGGTTTGTGCTTCCTGGGCAGTTGACAGGAGAGAGGCAAGCTGTTTGTCAGCAGAACCAAAAAGAAGCCATGATGATCTGACCCAGGGCATTTGATCTTAGTCGTCCTCAGCAGCTGAGTGAGGAATCCCTTGGTTATAAGCCAGTCTCTCCTCCCTTCCAAGAGAGGAATCCCTCAGCTGTTGGGCGAGTGGACAAGACAGACCAGAAGAGAACCATGCCTGGCTTAACACAAGGCCCATGGCATCCAACTTCCTTCAGCAACTCTTCCAAATGTGGATTTATTTTAAATATTTATTTCTTGCCATTAAAGAGGGGGGCGGAATCTTTAATAAAAGGCAGAGAAAACAAAGCTGAGTTAGTAGGATTAGAAGTGGGAAAGGAGGAATGAGGAGGGAGCAACTGCCAAAGTTGTTGGGAATGGGGGTGGAATCTGGCCCTGAGCTTCCTGGCAACCTGTGTAAAAAGGGAAACCTGATCAGTTATGCAGCTCTTCTTGTTAGCAAGGGAGATGCTTGCCAGTTCCTCTAGGGAAATGCAGTTGATCTTTGGTCTGCTTTTTACAGGCACTAAATCCTGAATGAAATTTCTCCCTCAAGGCTTTCAGAAGGGTCACTGATTGATGCAATAAACACTCGTCCTTGCTTCATAGCAAATGTGGAAGTGAATCTCCAGTGATCCAGGGGGCATTTAAGTTGCAGCTCGTTGCATAAATGTTTCACTTGGGTATCAGTAGTAGATGAGAAAGGTCTCAGATTGGCTTTTCTTTCCGAAGATCTGAGCTTCATTCATTTAGAACACGTCAGTGTCCTTACAGGGACCTGGAAGTGACTGGGATTGTTGGTAAATTTTTTGTAGGGGGCAATCATGAAGAGCCTGACCTCCCATCGCAAAGTTCTGGTCAGCTCCTATTGTGTGAAATGCACAAGGGAGAAACTAGGGAAATATTTTACCAACTGTTAGGCTAAAAAGTTGTCTTATGGAGGACGACAAACCAGAAATGTCCAAGGGTGGAGAGCACGGAGTAATGGAGTCAGGCAGATCTGGGTGTGAATCTGATCGTACTTCTAACTAGCTGTGTGGCCTCGGGAAAGTTTCTTAACCTCTCTGAGCATGGTGTCCCTGTCTGCAAAAACAGCAATGATGCCGAATGCCTCAGATTACTGAGAGAGTCAAATGGTAAGGTCCCTGAAAGTGTGTGTCACATGCCTTATTCATGTCAACCCTCTTCGTACTGCCCGACCCCCAACTAGTTCTCAGGGGATCTGAGTGGAGTTCTTCTTCATCCTTACTTCTGTGTTTCAGGCCCAACTCAGCGCGCAGAGGGAAGAAGCTGAGGCACAGTCTCACAAGGCCTACCTTGTCCAGACCACTTGTCTACAGTGATTACCTTCTGGCCCTGGGGTAATCACTTTAGGTAATGACCACTTTCTGCCCACTGACCCCGGGCATCTGTGCCAGCCCTTGCCTGCCCTGGGCTCCCAGAAACTCTCCCAGTCTTGTTTCAGATTCCTTCCCAAGCCGTGGTGTTGGTCATGAGGCTACAGGGCAGCTTCCTGAGGGAACAAGGTAGGACCCCTGGTGCAAATTCTCTGTGTTGCACAGGAAGAAGCTGGAGCTCAGATAGAAGAGTCACGCGCCCCAGGTTCCATGGCAGGGCGTGGCAGGCCGGACCTCAGACCGGGGTCTCTGAACCATGCAGACTCTCTGTGCCCACCAAGCGTGATGACTGAAGACTCCTGGCCTGCAATGCCCAAGGACCCAGCCTCACTCCAGAGTTGGAGCCTGGAGGCCGACTGTTCCTGGCAAAGAGAAGCCAGACTGGGCCAAATGGATGGGGAGATTTAAATAGAAAACCAGTACCACATGGAAAAATTTCCTCTTTGCCTCACTCCTCAGCTCATTCTCTCAAAGACCATTTTGCTTTTTGGAGGCTGTGACCACCTTCTCTCTTTAAGCTCTTGGCTTTCTGGCCTCATCTGGGCTCCTCTGCCCCACCCACTCTTGAGTCATCATAGCTGGCCACGTGTTACACACCCTGCCGCTTTGAGACCTACAGGTCTCTGCCCGCGCTGTTTGCCTTCCTGGAGCGCCATTCTACCGCTGGTGGAAATTCCAACCCCCCAACCCCCCCCCATCAGGGCCCACCTCTGACACCCTTTCCTTGGTGAATCCTTCTCAAAAGGAATACATGGCTTCCTCCTTGGTGTCCTTTCCTCTCCCTGCCCAAGCACACAGCCTCCAGTATAAAGTTGTGCATTAAGTATTGAATTAATCTGAGTTAACTACCAGTTCCTCCATCTCCTAGCCAGACCACGACCTCCTAAAAGGACCAGGTCTAACTAATTTTGGTATTCCCCAGCACCCAACGCTCGGCCTGGCACTGAGCAGAAAGACACTCAGGAAACTTTCTACAGTTATACTGAAAGTCATATAATTCCGATGTTAATTTTCGTTACTTGAGCATCTACTGTGAGCAGTCTGGTGCTGGGCTCTTTAAAGTTCCATGGCTCCTCACATGGAGCTGGCAATGTGGGTTGTTATTCCTGTGTCCCAATTTGCAGATAGGAAACTAAGGCTCAGAGAAGGGAAGTCCTTTACTCAAGATCACACAGGAAGTAGAAGATGAGGGATTTCAAGGAGGTGTGTTTGTGATGCCAGAGTCAAGGGAAACAAAAGACCTGGTACATACAGAGCTTCTCCCCTCCACCCCCAACTTCCAGACTCCAAGAGCTAGGAGCATGTCCTGGGGTCTGACCATGGATGCCATCTGGGACTCAGGCTCCCAGCCAGCAGGGAAACTGACAGGGAACTCCATCCCTGAGAGGACATCTCCCCGGGGCGGTACCCACTGGAGACCGCCTGTGCCAAGACTTTCAGGGCTTCCATGGATGTCTGACAGTAGGGAAGCCCCTCCCTAAGCAGCGCCCCGCGCCGGCGCGGTCTTGAGGGCAAATTCCTCCGACAACTTTCTACTAGAGGTTACACCTCGGTTTTAGAGCCAGAGCAGCACAGCCTCCCCTGACAGGAGAGATCTCGCACTTGGGCCCCTTGCCTTGCAGACAACGCCAGAAGAGCACGGTTATTTTGGGAGTAGTTGTCTTGGTTACGCAATCCCGCGGTGTTCTCTACTCCATCCTAACCCGTCAGGTTTAAAATTCCGCCCGATCTTTTTCTTGCTACCTTGTTGCTCTGCGATGTTGAATCCCATTTCACGGATGAAGAAATTGAGGACCTAAGCAAGCGATTTCGGTTTAAACATCTTTCCCAAGACAGCCCGGGACCAGCAAGTCCGGTTCTCAGGATCTCAATCCCGGTAACAAATTCCGATTTGAAGAACACGTGCGGCTCGAGACGTTAAAACCACAGCCCCACGTAAATAGTTAAACGTTTCAAATGAAACCCCCCAGCCCCCTTCCCCCAGCTTTTAGCGGGATGCACCTGGCTTTACAACTTCAGTTTGTAATTCCGAATGGCTGGGCATTCAAAGGGTTAAACCGGATCAGGAGGGGACCAGTTGCGGGCAGCGGAGCCAAGAAAGGGTTAAAAATATCAACACATTTACTCCCCCGTTTGGTTCACAAGGGGCAGCAACAGAAGTGGGAGAGCCAGGGAGCCCCCTCAAGGAATGACTTTTTAAAAATTCTAGAACTTTTAATTCCGACCAAAAAAAAAAAAGTGTCCCAGTTCCAAAGTTCTTTTAACCTTTTCTTTTTTTCATTATTTTTTTTCTCGATTTCTCCGCGGGCTGGTTTATAAAAGTCGCCCTGTCCTTTTGGGTTCGAGGAACCAGGTTCCCCCCACCCCCGCTCCCCTCCAGGCAGGGCGCGGGGCGGGGGCGCGGAGGGGACCCCGGGAGTTTTCTCCCGGGGCCGGGTTGGGACGCGCGGCTGCTGAGTCCCGGCTCCGGGCCCCTGAATTGGGGGGTCCGCGTCTGCCCCAAACGCCGCTTTCTTCCGTTTTCCATGTCATTTCCTGTACTAA
>NW_024070201.1:72770480-72791366 GCF_014754425.2 Oryx dammah
CCGGGGCAGGGGCTGCGAGCGGCCGCGGGGGCGGCGGGCGGCCGGGGGTGCAGCGCCCGCGGCGCGGGGGGGTCCGGGCGGCGCAGGAGCGGGGTGGTGGCGGTGGGGGTGCGGCGCGCCCCGGCCCGAGGTGGGTTAACCCTTCGGCAGGTAGCTGCCGCCGCCGCCGCCGCCGCCGCTGCGGGACTCGGGGGCCGCCCCTCCGCCTCCTTCCTCCCCGCCCGCGCCCCTCTCGCTCGCTCTCCTGCCTTGTTACAATGTAGCCTTTGCTCTGCGCCGGCGTGCCGCCCGCTGACGGACGTGGCCGCCGACCAATGGCAGCGGCCGCCCGGGCCCCGGGCATTCGGCCTGAGAACGCGGAGACACGGGCGGGGCGGGGCGCCGCAGGCTGGACTGCTCGGCGCGGCTGCCGCCGCTGCTGCTGGCCTAGTTCTCGGGGGGGCGGCGGGGGTGGGTGGCTCTCTGGGCTCGGCCACGGGGGTTGCGGCGGACGTGGGAGGTACGAGTCCTGCCGGGGTGCGGTGGGGGGGCCTTCTTTCCAACGCAGTGCACGATTTCCCGGTAAACGTGGTCGCGCCGGGGGCCATTTCTTTTAACACGTTTCGCATCCCAGGTGCGGTGTAGACTTTTCGGGAAATCTCTCCGGAGTGTAGCCTCCATTCCCACCCACCCCCCCACCCCCGCCTTCCCCAAGGTAGTCTCCTCTGCAGGCACTTGGCGGCCGATGACCTTTCTCCGGTCAAGGCCAGCACGCCCCAGGCAAGTGGCTGCAGGGAGAATACAGAATGTCTTGAGCGCTGGTCGGTGCTGGTGGAAAAGTTGCTCGTGTCTTGTACGGGGTGGTGGTGGGCCATAGGGGCTTAGACCACCCCCGGGATGGGCTGGGACTTCAGCGAGAAAAATATTAAGCCTCTCTTTCTCAGATGCTTGTTTCATGTGGAGTAAGGCTGTTGTATATAATTTAGAGTGGCTGAAAGGAAACACACCCAGCTCTTTGTCCGCGGGGACGGGGAAGAATGAGACAGGGCTCTTGATGCCAGTAAACCTATAAACTGGGGGTTCTGTCTGTGCTTAGCAAAAGAATTTTCCATGAAGCATGATGCCTGTGGCACCCAAGCTGTCCTTCGCCCTCATTTCCCCTTGAGAGAAAGGAAGGGGTTGGGGCTATGAGGTCCATGGGGCAGATGTAACTCTCCTTCCCTGGGGAGTGGGGCATGATTTTTGCTCACTGACTCTCAGAGGTGGGTGAGCAGAGTTCTGTGTAGGCACGTGTCTGTAAACCTTCCTCTCTGGAATAGAGCCCAGGCCGGTTGCTTTAGTTTAATGAAAAAGGACTTCTCCATTGGAGTCCTCCTTCCTCATACTGACCTGGGACTTTGGACTTGGCATGATTACCTTTGACCTCTCTAGATTTGCTCCTCCATCCCTAAAGTAGGGCCAACAAAGCCTGTCTGGGCAGGCAGTTGTGAGATGGAATGAGACAGCACAGAGACAGTGCCTAGCCCATAGCCCACAGTGAGTTAAGTATTTTTCTTCCTGGGATTATTGCAGAACACTCTCCAGGGAATATCAGAATTGCCCAACAAGCTCCACCCAGATCCGTTCAGTCCCATATTTGCTGGGGCCTCCAGGGGCAACTGAGGCAGAATCTATGCTGCCTACCCTAATGACGTGCTCAGAGGTGAGGGGCTCCCCTCACTGGTCCCAGGAGTCCTTCATCAGCCCTCACAGCTATCACTTCCATACTACTCTGACCTGAGTTACAGTTCTGTCCTCTTGACCCTTTGCATTGATGTGTTTCAAAAATTTGTTGTCTTTGGTGTCAGGTAAGACTTCTGAATGTTTCCTCACCTGGACTTAAATGGGGGAGGGGTTTCCCCGGTTCTAAGTTCTTGGCAAGTGTGAAGGAAATGAAGACTGGACGAGTAGGCAGGAGTCATTCCTGTTTATTCAGCTGCCTCCTCGGCTTGTTCTAGGCTATCTCATAGTTATGACCCACACACAGAGTCCGAGGCTGTTCCATCATTTTCTTCCCTAAACCACCTCCAGGGCTCTCATCTTGTCCAAGGCTACCACCATCTTGCTAGTCCCTAAGGCAGAAACCTTTGTGTCTCCATTCCCACACTGCAATCCACTGTATCTCCAGATCTGGGGAACTTCAGCCTATTAAATTGAATCCATCCACATCCTCTCTGTCTTCTCTTCCCGAGCGTCTTGGTCAAGCACCACTGTCTATTCCCAAGACAATAGCACGAGCCTCCTAACTCCACCTGTGACCTCCCCTCCACATCAGTCTTAGGGTGGCAGAGTGATCTGTTCCCAAGAAGATCACAGCAGACTCCCCATTTCCGCATAAAGCATTGAAAAGTCTTCACAGTACTTGTGGGTTAAAGAACCAAATTGTTCCTATGGTTTAGAAGCCTCTGAGTGATGTGGGCCCTATCCTTTCCTTGGCCTCGTCTTCCCTCTTCCCTGCATCTCTCTGATCTGTCCTGCACATGTCGGTCCCTCCTTCTGGAATACTGAAACAGTTGTGATCTAACGAATGAGTTAATGTTGGGGGACAGCAAGATGGAGTGAGTGTCTGGTGGTGCTTAATGCTACCCCCTAAATATTTCCTCCAGGCAGGCCCAGGTAGGACTGACTGTAGCTCCCCTTGTGCTGCCTGGGGCTGTGTGACTGGCCAGTGAGCTGTGGACTACAGTGGCCCATGCCACTTCTGGTCCGGAGCATCTGGTTGCTGGTGTGAGATCCTCCTGAGTGCTCTTTTCCTGTGCTGTGGCAGCTGGCAGGAGGTAGGGTTGGTGGCTGCTTCTGCTGGCCTGGGTCCCTGTCGCTCCCTGAGTGGAACCCCCTTGGTGCCTCATGATGGATGTGCAGCATGAGTGATGGTTAAGCCTTTGTGGTTTCAAACTACTTAGATTTGGGGGTGGGTTGTTACTGCAGCATGACCTAGCCTGTCCTGACTGATACAGAGACGGGGGGAGCATTCTAGGCAGAGATAAGTACACACACACAGGCTTGGAAAAAGCTCATCCTCAGTGGCCGGGGTGATCTTTTTGACAGATAAATCTGAGTCTGTCAACCCCTGCCCCAACAGCCTTCTGGAGTCCTTCAGTTGCCCTTCAGACACCGTGGGGACACCGTCTTGAATCCCTCCATTGATCATGTTCAGCCTAACGTGGTCCTTTACTCGTTTCCTCTGCCCTGGCGATGCATTCCGTTTCACCTGTGTAGGTCTCCTCATCCTTCATGTTTCAGCTTCAGCATCACCTGTTCAGGGAAGCCCTCCCTGCCTAGGTCAAGCCCTCCACGGCAGTCTCTCACAGCCCATGTGCCTTTCCTTTATAGCACGCGTCTTAGTGGTGGTTTTACATTTATTGGTGTATTTACAGATTGCAGGCTTCCCTGGTGGCTCAGTGGTAAAAAACCCACCTGAAAATGCAGGAGACTGGGATTCAACCCCAGGGTTGGGAAGATCCCCTGGAGAAGGAAATGCAACCCACTCCAGTGTTCTTGCCTAGGAAATCCCATGGACAGAGGAGCTTGGCGGGCTACAGTCCATGAGGTCACAAAACACACAATTTAGCGACTGAACAACGACACTGAGTGCTGTCTTACTCTTTCATCAGACCATAAGCTCTGTAAGGGTAGGGCCTGGTTTTGTGTGCACATGCTTCTGTGTCTCCATTGTCTGTGCACAAGAGTTGCTCAGTAAATATCTTCTGATGACTCTCTGAGCATTGGCTGCAGGCTCATGGTGTGCTGGGAGCTAAGGACAGGATTCATTATAAATGTTGCTTCCCTGGGGTGTGGGCAGGTAGGTCCAGCAGGAAGGAGGCGTCAGGTGTGGCAGGCAAAGTGATTGGCCCTTAGAGTATGGATACCAAGCTTCCCATATTTACAGATGTTCATACCCCCAGAAGGACTGTGTTTCTGGGATGTATGAGAGAAAGTTCCAGGAGGGCCAAGAGGGTGAGATTTAGCGGATCATTGAGGTCTCTGATCTGGAGAGTATATGATTTAGTGAAGGAACTGCACAGTAAGAGATCCAGGCTGATGAAAATGAAGGTCATGGTGATGAAGGCAGCTAATGTTTACTGAATGCTCACTGTGTCCTAGGTATGGTCCTAAGCATGTCACAAACTATATGCAGAAAACAGAGATAGGTATTATTATTATTTCCATTTCACAGATGGGGAAACTGAGGCCCCAAGAGGTGATGGAAAGGATCCAGGGCTACTCAATGATGTAGCCAGGATTGGAACCCTGGATCTGATGCCGTCTCCCTAGGATGCCCTCTTAGAGTGAGGGAGAGAACTCCAGACCCATCAAGGAGAAGCTGCTTTGGAAAAGTCAAATGGGGCTATAAGGTTTCCTGGAGGTAACCCACCTAACATCGCGTTTGAGCAAAAAGGTTCTTGGCTCAGAGGTGCTTGGTAGCCTTGGTGCCAGGGCTTTTCTAGAACCATCTGGTGCCTCCTCCATCCCTGTTAGGGCCTAGGAGTCCTTAGAGGCCCCAGAACCCTGTATTCTTAGAGTGGGCCTGGGAGGGACTTCCCTACAGCTGGTCCAGGGCTGTACCGGAAAAATAAGCCATGCAGAAAGAAAAAAAAAAAAAACAAGAAAAAAGAAAAATGTGCTGTTATTTTTAAAAAGCCTGTTTCATATTGCAGATTTATCTCTGCGTTGAAAAGGCCAGCGTTCATGGAGGCGGTCATTCATGGTGGCATGCTCAGGGCGAAGGCTCTGTAAGGGGGGAGGCCTGGGGCATCCGTCAGTTCTTCCTTCATTCATCAAGTGGTCAGTGCACACAACTGCACTGTGCTGTGCTTAGGGGTGCAATGCGAAAGCCAGTCCTTATCCCTCCAGAACTCACTGATCTGTCCGGGGAGGTGGGCAGTTAACCAAGCAGTTTCAGGTTGCAGCAGAAGGGGACAAGAGAGTGGGCCATGGACTCTAAGTCAAGGAAAGCTTCCCTAAGGAGGAGGCCTTTCAGCTGGGTTTTGAAGGATGAATAGAAGTTGGAGAGAAAGGAAGGCATTCCAGCATGGAGTGTGACTTGTACGGAGGGCTTGGGGAGGCTCACAGAAGGGCTTGGGGAGGCTCTGGTAGTTCGTTTGGCTGAAGGGTGCTGGAAAGGGAGGAGGTGAAGGGAGATGAAACTGGAAAGAAAGAATAGTGATGATAATAGTAAGGTGACTACCACACCAGCTCTGATCCCGCCTCAGGTCCTTTGCACTGGCTGTTCCCACCGCTGTAACACTCTTACCCATTGGTAGAGTGGGTACTCTCCATGGTAGGCTCCCTCACCTCCATTGGGATTTGCTCAAATGTCACCTCTCGTGGGCACTTTCTTGTTTAAAATCGCAAACCCTGTCCCCTTATACCACTGTTTCCCTGCCTTTTTTTCCTTTTTCTCCATAGTGCAAAGCATGTATAAACATGCCTTGTGTTTTACTTACTTATGTTAGTTTTGTCTGCCTCCCTTAATTATACTATAAGTTCCCAGAGAGGGGGGCGGTTTGTCAGTTTTGTTCAGGGCTGCATGAGCAGCACATGGCACGTAGTAAGGCCTCGTATTTGTGGAATGAATGAATGAACTGAACACTTACTATTAATGTAGGCAAAGTCCTTCATAACATGTTTTCTATTTTATCTTCCCAGCAGACCCTGAGATTGGTGCTATTATTTCCCTTTAGGAGCCCAAGGCTCAGAGAGGTGGACTAACTTGCCCAGGGTTTCCCATTTGGTTGGCAGCACCGCTGGGATTTGAACCCAGGTCTCCTGGCTCCTGAGCCATCCCACCTAACACGGAGACTCTATCCCAGCCAGATTGTAAAAAGGTTATGACCGCTCTGCAGAGGAGTTTATACTCTGTCTGTGGGGCCTCTGGGAGCCACAGAAGGTTTTATGAGGATCGAGCTGACATGGAGAGCAGGCCCAGGTCCCAGTCGTCAGCAGCAGCGGCAGCTTGGGTGTGAGGCTGGAGGCAGGGAGGCCAGTTGGGAGGCTGTTACAGCGTCAGGGTGGGAGAGGGTGAGGATGAGGGCATGGTGGAGGCCGTTCCAAAAGGGAGGGTGGGGGCGGGGGGAGAGGACTTGCCCCTCCGCACGGAGACTCAGTGCAGTTAGGTTGGAGCACAGTTCTGGGGGCTGAAGGCTTCCTGGAGTGTGTCTGACTTCACTTCTGAGTAGCCATGGCATCCCCAGATAAGATGCGTCCAAGGCCCTTGGACTGGCCTCTTGGCAGCGGGGTGGGATGGAGAGGGAGTGTGTGGGCGGGGCGCCCTGGAGGGGGCGTGGCCTCAGGGCCAGCCCTGCTCCGTGGGTGTGAGAGCAGGACCACAGGGGTGGCATCTCCCAGGGCACTGACGTAATCGTGTGCCACTTGCCAGGGACAGCACTGCCCGGAGGTGGGAGGGTGCGTGCTCACAGGGGTCTCTACTTACAGGTGACCTGACCGTACCTTCAGACACACTGCCCCAACGGGCTTGTGTTGAAAGCCAAACACACTTGCGCTTCAGTATCCCTTGCTGGAAACAGAGACGGTACTGTCAGTCCAGTATTACCTGCTGTGGAAAAAGACTCCTTCCTCCGTGTTTTTTCAGGACCACATTTTAAAAGGACCATGTATCGAGGATCAGGGCCCTTGACATCGGCCCCATAAGGTCTCTTCCTCATCCATTTCTGGATGAGGAAACTTGGGTTCAGAGAGGGTATGTGGCTAGCTTCAGATCACACAGCCATCATCTTTCCAATCGCCTGAAGAAACCCACCCTAACAAAGGAGGCTTCTTTGTGTTATGTAACAATTCCCTGCAGGGCCCCTGGGTGCTTTCAACCCAGGATTTGATTATAAGCTCTTGGCTTCCCTGGTGGCTCAGACGGTAAAGAATCTGCCTGTAATGTGGGAGACCTGGGTTTGAACTCTGGGTTGGGAAGATCCCCTGGAGAAGGGAAAGGCTACCCACTCCATATTCTGGCCTAGAGAATTCCATGGACGGAGGAGGCTGGCGGGTTACTATGGTCCCTGGGGTCACAAGGAGTTGGACTCAACTGAGCGACTTTCAGTTTCACAATTTCCCTGCAGGGCCCCTGGGTACTTTCAACCCAGAGTTTGATTATAAGCCCTTGGTTTCGGGACCCTCTCCCCACCCAGAAACCTCACGAATCAGATCTTACTGGTATATCCGGACCAACTAAGAGGCTCCAGTGAAACAACTCTGGGTGAGAGGAGCAGAGGTGAAGAACAGAGGGCCGCTCACTGTCTTGCTCCTCAGTACCAGCCCCAGATCAGGGTGGATGCTGAGGGATGGGAGTCCTGTTTACAAAGCGAGGCGCCCCTGGGCCTCTGGAGCCTTCGGTGCCTTCTAGGGCTTTCCCTGCCACCCCTCTCCCGCGTCCCCTAACCTGACCCATAAGGGAAACTCAGACCTCTCCCCAACTTCACACTTCTCCCACATCCTTTATCGTTAGCCTATGAGGTGAGCAGAACCACTCTCATAACGCCCAGTTTATAGTTGAGAAAACTGAGGCTCAGAGACAGGAAGTGGCTTGCTGGAGGTCCTGCAACTCAGGGAGCGACCAAGCTAACATTCTAACTCCAAATCTAGCATCTCTTCCTCTGCACCCCAAGCCTCCACGTCCTGGAATCAGAGCACAAAGGGAGCCTCTGAGAGCGTTTGGCCCAGTCCTTCCCAAAGGGCAGGCTGTCCGGCCTCTGCTTACATATCTGCGGTGGCTGGAGCTCATCCTGTTCTGGGGGGAGCGAGGCAGCAGACCCCAGGCGATGTGCATGAAGGAACGGGGGTGGTCAGTGATGTGCTGACCAGTAGACTGCTTCTTCCAGGCAGGGTTGGGGGCGAGAGGGATCAGCAGGCAGGCTATCAGCTTGTCTTGGGCTGGGCTGCTGTGGACGTCACTGAGCAAGTATATATGGAACCACCCCCACGATGTCAGCTTCCCCAGAGCAGCTTCTCTCACTATCTCGTACTTTCCCCAAGAAAAAGTGCTGAGGGCCGGGGAGGGATCCTGCTGCCCGATGCCCAGGGGATGGACATGGCTGGCTTGGGAGGCTCCAGGACAGCTGCGGGATGTGGGGAACGGCCCACCCGACCCACAGCCTCAGCAGGGAGTGAGCCTCTCGTAGGGGCAGCCGACTGGGACCCGGCCGGGCTGGACTCGGCATTGGCATTGTCGTGGCCCAAGGTACAGGGTGGATGGGCTCTGGGTGGGTGAGGGAAGAGTTGAAGGCTGGGACCCCACTCAACCACACAACCCAGCACTTCACTGCTCCAACCCCAGCAAGTGGGGCTTTTCCTGGGGTAGGTCAAGGCCCTTCCTCAGACCAGCTGTGTCCCAGAGGAAAAGTCAGAGGGGGCTGATATCTGGGGAGGAGGTGAAGAGATTCAGAGGCTGAAGGTGTCATAAGGCAGAAGCCCCTTAGCCTGGGGTGGGGGTGGGCAGGGCAATGGGATCTGCAGAGGGAATCAGCCAACTCAGCAACTGAGCAGAATTTATCCCCAAGAGGAGATGTTGGGTCTTGCAAAGGGAGGATGAGCAGAAAGGGAAGATCCAGGTCAGAATTTTGGACAGGGCGATCCCAGGTCTTTTATAAACATTGTGTGGGTATGCACGCAAAGTCGCTTCAGTCATGTTCGGACTCTGCAACCCCACAGACCGTAGCCCGCCAGTCTCCTCTGTCCATGGGATTTCCCAGGCAAGAATACTGGAATGAGTTGCCGTGCCTTTCTCCAGGGAATCTTCCCGACCCAGGGATCGAACCCACATCTCCTGCGGCTCCTGCATTGTAGGGAGATTCTTTACCACTGAGCCACTGGGGAGGCCCTTTATAAACATCAGTAACAGCCAAACCTGAATGAAGCTTATCGGTGTATATGGGCCCTACCTGAAGCAGGGTGCTGCCCAAATCATCTTATTAGCCTCAGTTTACAGAGCAAATATTGGGGCCCAGAGACATGAGGTGATGTACCCAAAGTCACACAGCTATTAAAGGCTGAACCGGGATTTGCACCCAGGTTAGATCTGATTCCAGAGGCCGAGCTCTTCTTCGCTGTGAGGGGCTGCCTCACTGTTACCGCAGTGGGAACTGTCGTCAGGAGCCTGTGCTGGGAGCGACAGTGGACTGGAGGGCTTGCAGATTCTAGAAGTGTGCCCTGTGATGCCAGGCAGTAAGAGAAAGAACAACATGGACCAGTAGTGACATCAGGCCAGTTACCCTCTCTGTGCTTCTACGGGCTCACCTGAGAATGGGGGTGCCTGGCACAGGTGCTGCCCCTGTTTCTGGGTGGCTGGGACCTTCCCATGCAGCATTTGGGTCGGCACTTGTCTAGGGAGCACCCCTTTGGGCTCTGGAGGTCCAAACATAAACATAATTTGGATGGGCCCTGCACTGGAAACACCAGGGGCAGAGTCCCCCAGGGCCAGGGAGAGGGTGGTCCACAGACTACTGCCTATCCATGAGTTTCCTGTGACTGGTCCGTAGCATGGTAGGTGCAGACCTTAGAGGAAGTGTTGAGAAACTCATATCGGCAGCTTGACACTGCCGCATCATTTCTTATTGTAATTTACAAAAGCATCAGTTGGCAACAGATTGGAAAACTTAAAAAAAAAAAAAAGCCTCTTTACCATAAATAGCTTGAGCAGCTCTGGCCCAGATCCTAACTGTGATTGAAGGTAGGAAGTGCCCTGCTGCTCAGAAACAAGGTGGGAAAAGGAGCAAGTATTCTGCCTTAGTGGCGGGGGAGGCAGAGGGGCGTTAGGCTTCCCAGAAGTGCTGTTGAGCTGGAGCTTGAGGGAGGAGTAGGAGTTTGCTGGGTGGGGGAAGAGGGAAGGACGTTGTTGGCACTGGGAACAGTATGTGCAAAGGCAGGCGTCGTGAGGTTCTGAGGGTTCCGGGCCTGGCAGGTGATCAGGGTGTTTGGAGAAGAGGTGGTGGATGGGCCCTGGAGAAGCAGGTCAGGGCCAGCCCAGGAAAGCCTTGACTGCTCGGATAAGGAGTTGAGACCTCAGGACTGGTCCGGGGTCAGAGGTCGTGAGGCAGAGGATAAGATCATGGCCGCGTGGGCACTTTAAGGCCCGAAGGTGCCATCTGTGCGGAAGTTCCCTTTGGTCTTCAGCCTTGAGGGAGGCTGCCTCGTGGTCCCCAGAGGGGTGAGTGGCTGGTAAGCGGACTCCAGAGTTTGGCTGGTACCTAGTTGCTCTGGGAGTCAGTCCGGGCTGGATAGGCAGGCCATTCTCCGGTGTGAGGGGCGGGCCTTCCCAGGCCGTCCTGGTCAGTGGGTGGGCATCTGGTGTGGCTTAATGACCGTGGCGGAACCCTTTTGTGCCCCCCGCCCCTGCCCTAAGCTGCCAGTGCTGCGAGCGCATGGGGTGTGTCGGCCGCCTGTAGGAGTCCAGGGCCACGTTTGGGAGGGGGAAGGCCTGAGGCCCGGGGCTGAGTTTGGGGGCTTGGCCAGGCCCCAGGAGCCTGGTACGTGAGGAGCCTGGGGTTTGCTTAAGAGGTGAGCTGTGGACGAGAGCTTAAAGCTGCTTCCTGCATGAACCCTTTCTGATGGGCCAGAGCTGAGCTGAGGCCTGCTTTTGAGGCCTGAGGGCTAGACGCTTGATGGAGGTGGCAAGGCCGGGTTGCTGTCCCCAAGAGGCCAGCTCCTGGGAGCAGACGGCGTGGTGGCAGAGTTCCTGCTGTGGCCCAGCCTCCTGTTCCGAGAGGAGGTAACTGCCCTGTCCCGGGGCCCCTGGGAACAGACCACGGTGCTCCTGGGCCTGCATGTGGCCACAGATCCTCCCCCTCAGGGAGCTGCGGGAGGACCGCCCCCATGAGCCCCACCTACACTCTCCTCCTCGGGGCCCTGTGCAGGGTGGCCCAGGCTCTGGCTCCCTCCCTGCAGCTCCCTGTGGTGGCGGGGCCCCACGCAGCAGGCCTGTCTGGCTGCCATTCAGCAGGGAGTCCAGCAGGCATTTGCAGGAGTCACTGGGGTGCTTTGGTTTTGACCGTGGCTTTGGTGGTGCTGGAAGGGATTTCTCTGGTGGCTCAGATGGCAAAAGTATCTGCCTGTAGTGCAGGAGACCTGGGTTCGATCCCTGGGTCTGGAAGATCCCCTGGAGAAGGAAATGGCAACCTGCTCCAGTACTCTTGCCTAGGAAATCCCATGGATGGAGGAACCTGGTGGGCTACAGTCCATAGGGTCACAAAGAGTCAGACACGACTGAGCAACTTCACTTTCACTCTGGTGGTGCCTGGAGGCTTGCCTCTCCCGAGGCAGGAGAGGGCGACTCTGGGGCAGCTGGACTCCCTGCCTCCTGCCCCCCAGGCTTCGTCCTGCTGCCCCAACCTCTCCCAGAGCTGGCGCTTCTCTCTGTGAGCAGTGGGTGGCACCGTCTTGCTTCTTGGCCGCCCCTCTCCTCATAGGCGCACCTCCGAGCCTGTTCTTCACGGGCTGTGTGGCCTTCCTTCCCAGGTGCAGTCCTCCAAGGCCGGCCCTCTGCTCCAGCCTCCTCTGGCAGGGACTGAGCTTTGCTGTTTCTCCCTCTGGCCTCCCTGTAGCTCTGTCACCTGCCCCAGCTCCGGTTCCCTGGGCTGGTGAGGCCAAGACTTGCTGGCCCATCTGCCAGGGTTCCCTTCCCCAGTTTCAGGTAGAAACCAGGACTCCCCCGGCACTTCTCAGCGGCTCCCTGCTTGCCCCTGCCCCCCCCGAGCACCTCGGCTCTCAGTCAAGGACACTGGCCAAGAAAGGCTCCTTTGCCCTTTTCGATGGACTCGCGCCTGTCTTGCAGCAAGTGTGGCTGCTTTGGGGCCTCAAGTGTGACCGCCTCCTTTTCTCATCCATGGTATGGATGAGGCCTTGTGTTTTGTGGGGAGTCTGTATGGTTCACAAAGGAGCTACGTGGATAATGTCTCATTTCATCTTCACAGTAGGCTTGGGAGGTGGATACTGTGAGCCCATTTTGTGGATGAGAGAGTTGAGGCTCCACAGGGTTCAGTGAGTTTGTCATGGTCTTGTAGGAAGTCAGGGGCCGAGCTGGAACTTGGACCCATACCTCGCGGCTCTTTTCCTTTTTCAAAACCATGTGTTTATTTACTTGGCTGTGCCAGGTCTTGGCTGTGGCATGTGGGATCTAGTTCCCTGACCAGGGATCAAACCCCGGGCCCCCTGCATTCGAAGCGTGGAGTCTCAGCCTCAGGACCACCAGGAGAGTGGATCCTGGCTCTTTTCTTGGCCCGGTAGCTGTCCTGAAGGTGAGAGCGACATTGATCTTGGCTTGTTAGTGTCAGGAGCTAGGTGCCTGACCAGGACTGGGGGGCTGCGGGCTGGGGCTCAGGCTGTTGATTGGGTAGGGCTCTTCGTGTGGCCTGGGCCCTTGTCTGGGCTCAGTTTACAGTCAGGTGCATTCAGCCTGTAAGTCACTTTCTCCTTCCTTCTGAGCTCCTGCCCCCCAGTGTGAGGTCTTCCCAAAGACATGGCCCCAATCCTAGGAGTCTAAGCCTGATGCCAGACATGCTGGCCAGGGGCTGGGGGTTGTTGGGACAGAGGGGCAAGGACTGGGCATTACTGGGGCAGGGGGAACGGCGGGGGGAGCTGGGTGGCAGGAGGTGGACTCGGAAGCTGGCCTGTGGGCCTCTGACACACTGGTGTCACTGTGAGGGTCCACAACTCCTGGCCTCTCCCTTCGCCAAGGTCTGAGATTCTGTGCTTCTTTAAAAACATTCATAGTGTGGGGACAGTAAGGGCTTTTCTCCTACTCCTCTGATGAGGCTGTGAGGTTCAGAAGGGCTGGACCCCTCCATCCTTGTAGTAAATCCTTCCACCCCAATGCATGGGCTTACACACGTCCAGGGACCAGTAGCTCACTGTTACCAAGACATCTCCTTGTATTTTTATTACGTTGTTTTACTAGATTTCAATTATATAAAGAATATACAGATAAATTTTTACTATAAAAAAAATCAAGTATTATTTTAAAAGTGAAACATGATTTTCCTCGATAACCATAGCATTCCAACCTCCTCCACAGGGCTTATTATCACTGTTATTACTTTGGTATATATCCTCCTAGATCTTCGTCTATACGTTGCACACAGAGCCTGTGGGAATATGTACCATTATAGCATGTGTATATGCGTGTACATACATATGTACATATGTACATTTCAACAAGTGGTTTCATCTGCAAATTGCTTTTCTCACTTAACTTTGGATCTAGTCATAGTTTTATGTAGTGAGCTCACTATAATTTTTTTCTTTATCCTTTTTTTAAAAAATGATATACAATAGCGTATCATTGTAAATCATTGTAAATCAATGAGTAGTAAATTGTTGGAAAAGACCCTGATGCTGGGAAAGAGTGAAGGCAGGAAGAGAAGGGAATGACAAGGGATGAGATGTTTGGATGGCATCACCGATTCGATGGACATGAGTTTGAATAAGCTCCAGGAGTTGGTGATGGACAGGGAGGCCTGGTGTGCTGCAGTCCATGGGGTCGCAAAGAGTGGGACACGACTGAGAGACTGAACTGAACTGAACACAGTAGTGTATCAGTGGAGAGGATTATCATTTATCTAGCCATTCTCTTACTGCTGTACATTTAGCTTAATTCTAATTTTATTCTTGTGCTGCTGCTGGGTTATGGGAGCCAGTTGCATTTTTAAAAAATTGCTGTGCAATATTTAAAGTCTGTCCAGTGAGGCTTTGCCCAGAACCAAATGTCTCCCTGGGGATCTCCAGCTATTCCTACATCTCTTCTTTAGCCAGAGAGAAAATCTGCTCCATAGCCCTCTGCCAGTCCCCAGAGAGCGGGAAACAACAGCCACAGCCCCTGGAGTCTCTTCTCTTTCACACTTGGGTTTTTCTAGCCTTACTCAAAAGGTGTGTTTTCCAGTGTCTCCTCCTAACTCTGGTGGCTGTTGTGATAAGTAAACTTTGGAATCCAAATGCCTTGGTTCAGATCCTGGTGTTTCTGGGAAATTGACTTAACCCCTCTGTGCCTAGTTTCATCCTTTGTGAAACAGAGATCACAGCGGCGTGTGTAGCACTTCCATGAGGACCGAGTAAACTAACATGTATAATGTGCACAATGCTGGTAACAGTCCCAAGAACGCTATTATCCTGGGGTCTCTTATCTGCATTAGCTCCAGACCCACCTCTGAGGGCAGAGGGCCCATGTTCCCCGTGGGCCGCCTGGGATGGCTCCAGCCTTTGCAACAGCTTCAGCCCACTGTCCCCTGATTTCCCAGAGGAGGCTGCTGCCTGGGAAGGCAGCGGACGATCAGATTTCTGCCTGGCTCGGCCCTGTCGGTTCTGGATCGAGGCCTACGGGGAGGGAAAGAGGTCAGCCTGACCCTCTGCTTGGTGATGGTGGCCAGGAACCTGGTAATGTAACCCCATACCTCAGGCAGATTTGCTGACTCTCAATGGGGCCTGTTGTCGCCAGGGATTTGATCTCCCTTGGCCTGCAGGGTGAGCAGGAGAAGAAAGCCGCCTGGGGCCAAGCTCTCCCCTGAGAGCCCTGGGGCCCCTCTGGACCACACTGGCTGGTCCAGACCTGGGTTTACGTTTCAGCTCCTGGGGTAAATCTCTGCAGCTCATCATCTAGTTAGGGCTGGAAAGGATGGCCCCTTTGCTCTTTTTCTCATACCTCCATCCCTCTTCCCCTCCTTTTAGGTTTGAAACCACCTTTATGCCACCATCTAACCAGCTCTGCACAGCCGCCCTCTGAAGTAGGCAGCCTGGTCAAGGCCACTTCACAGATGTGCAAACAGAGGCCCAGAGATGTCAAGTGACTTTCCCAAGGCTGCACAGTTAGGCGCTGGCAGGGTTAAGGGAATATGCCCAGGCCAACTGGCTCCTTGTTCAGTTCTTTTTCATGAGGCCACCCAGTGTGATAGTTTTGGCAGAAGGTGCCCAGTGGGGCAGCCCTGCCTGTCCTCTTGCCCTCTGGTCCGTGGCATGTGTGGTCAGTGAGCACAGAGGGTTGGAATTATTTCCTGAGAGGCGAGAAGCACCAACGCTGGCCCAGGGCCTGGCCCTTTCCCAGCACCAGCCGCAAATGCTCTCAGCAGCCAGAGATGGCAGGACAGAGAGTGGCTGCTTCAGCTGAGGCCATGTGCCCCTGCAGGGGAAGCAGTTTTCTCTCTGGGCCTGTCCTGTGGTGTGGGCAGGGGTCTGCAGCCACCCTGGGGACCCTGGGTGCTTCTCCAGGGATGTGGGAGAGTAGCCATCATGGGACTCATCTTAAGACTGGAGGAAGCAAGGCTCAGAAAGGTGCAGAGGGCTGGTCTGAACCGGCGGCTGGCAGAGGGGGAACTGGAACCCACTCCCTGCTCCTCCCCGTAGACCTTCAGCAGCCATGCTGCTGGCTACACCAAGGACACTGAGCAGCCCAGCTCTGAGTTAAGAACGTGGATGCTGGTGTCAGAAGAGGAACATGGGCTGGGTCCTGGCCCAACAGGAACTGCTCATATTTACTGAGCACTTACTATGTGGCAGCTGCTATGCTGTCTTGACTCATAATATCTCACTCAATCCTCGGAATAACCTCAGGAGGTAGACACCGTTATTATCTCCATTTAGTGGGGAACCAGCACAGAGAGCTGGCTTCCCGTGGTCGTATGCAGGGGCAGGGGCGTGAAGCTGAGACTGCAATCCCAGCAGAGGGGCTCAGAGTTGCCCAGTGCACCACGACAAGCCTCTCACAGCCGGGAGAGCGACACCCACCTGTCTTATCCTGGTAGCTGAGCCATGCCGGGCTTCAGTATGCATTTGTTGGGAATAATTGTGTGAATGTTTGTGAGGCTTTGGACAAGTGACTTGGCCTCTCTGAGCGGCAGGAAAGTAAGGGGCAGCCACCTTTTCTCCAGTGCGGATGGGAAGAGTGGCGCATGGAGGTGTTTCAAAGTGCTGAGGTCAGGGCCGGCCCACAGCGGCTGTGGTCCCTCTGGGCAGACGGTGCCTCCAAGTGGCTCTGAACAAACCTGGGAGTCGGGGTGCGGCTCTGAGCTGTCTCACTGGCGGGGACGGAGGCAAGTTCCGTCTGCATGGGTGGCTGTGGGGTGTCACCCATGGCTGGTGTTGGGCTTCCTCTGAGCAGAGCCGGGGGCCAGAAGGGCGGAGGGTGAGCCCTGTGAGTGGGTGCGTGCAGACCCCTGCATTCCTGTGGGTCACTCACAGCCGGCTGGGTAGCTCCCTCCCTCGTTTTTCTTGTCATTTCCCCGTGCCTGTCTTTCATCCAGGCTCCGGGAGGCAAGGTGACTCACCCAGGTTCCCACAGGTGTGGAGCATGATTCCAGGCCTCACCCACCGCCTTCTGAGGGCCCCCTCCAGCTCCTCACTGTGGGTTTCAAAAGTGGGTCAGGTGCCTGGGGCAGAGCCAGATCAAGGGCCCCTGGAGGTCTCCTGTGTGGCGGGAGCCCCCATTCAGGTGCTTCTTTGGTAGGCAGCTCCAACAGTAGGCTCTCTGCAGGGGGACTCAGGAGGTGCCGGAATCCATCCCAGGATCTGCCGTAGATCTGCTGGGTGGCCTTGAGTAAGCTCCTACCCTTCTCTGGGCCTGGGCATACAGCCCTGTGAAGTGGGACCACAGGGCTCACTGCTCTTCTGCCCTTCTCTTCTGCTGCTGCTAAGTCACTTCAGTCGTGTCCGACTCTGTGCGACCCCATAGACAGCAGCCCACTAGGCTCCCCCGTCCCTGGGATTCTCCAGGCAGGAACACTGGAGTGGGGTGCCATTTCCCTCTCCAATGTATGAAAGTGAAAAGTGAAAGTGAAGTCGCTCAGTCGTGTCTGACTCCTAGCGACACCATGGACCACAGCCCACCAGGCTCCTCCGTCCATGGGATTTTCCAGGCAAGAGTACTGGAGTGGGGTGCCGTTGCCTTCTCCGGCCCTTCTCTTATAGGGGTATGGTTTATGCCTTAGGACGCAGACTGGCATTTTCTCAACCCCTTTTGAAGACACTAGGCTACTGGGGACTCTCAGCCTTGCCAGTTGGGGGACACCTGGACTTGGAATCAAGGACCAGCTTCTGGTCCCAGACAGTCCTGGGACGGTGAGACACACGTGGCAGGGCGAGGTGGGGCTTGCCAGGGAACTCCACCGGCTGCATTCCCCCGGGTGGGCCCTGGGAAACTGGGGTTCGGCAGACAGCATACATGGGAGGCAAGCACTGATTCTGGAGGCTGCGAGATCTGGGTTTGAATACAAGCTTTCCCACTCACCTCTGGCCACCCACTTGGCCTTTCTGAGCCTCAGTTTCCTCACTTGTGAAACAGGAAGTGACTTGGTCCCCCTAAGTTGAGGTTAGGATGAAATGCAGGCATGTCTCCCCAGCTACTCGCTGACACTTAGCTGGTTCCCCAGTTGCATGCGTGGATTTGTTGAAGGGTTGGAAAATTGGGGGGAGGGGTCAGAGAAAGTTCTGGAAGCCTCTGGAGGCTGAGTCCAGAAATAGAAGACCCCAGAGGCAGAGGCTGCTGATGGCCAGACTGGCCTCCGCCAGCCCCCAGGAGGCCACAGTGAGCTGGCAGCGGGGGCCTCCCCTCCCTCCCGAGGCTGCTGGCTGCATAAATTACTCGGCAGCCTCTGGGCTAATTTTGCCTTCTTGGTTTTCATGAATCATTTCCCATCCGGGGGCGTGTGCGAGGAATGGAAACGGCTCTGCCAGCTGGGTGCCTGGGCGCCAGCCGCAGCGAGGCGCCTGTGCGGAGCCCTGCCTGCGTGCTCAGAGGCAGGGACTGGACACCCTGGGATCCCCCGAAGGGCCCCCGAGGGCCGGCTCCTTCCAGCTGTGTCCCTGTGCTTTTGGGTGATGATTTTGCAGGTCCTGGAGCTGGAACTTAGGCTGAATCTAAATGAATTTGGAATCACATGATTGTACTGTGATGGACATTTGGGTCTATTTTGACCCCTAGTGCTGGAGTGATTCAGCAGAGAGACCCCTGTGACCTGCTGGGGTACTTCTTTGTGGTCCAGCTCTGGGAGTTTGCAGGAATGCTGAATTTTCATAGTCACAGAATACCAGAGCTGGTCGGCTCTGGTTGAAAGTCCAGCCTAACCACCTTGGGTAAACTGAGGCTCAGAGAGAGGAAGGAATTTAGCTCAGGACAGTGACTTGTGGAAGAAGTCAGGCTAATGGTTATTTACTGACTGCTCACCATTTTGCTCACAACACCCCTCTTTGACTATTATTATCCCCATTTTATGGAGGGTAACTGGAGGCCCAGAAGGTGAAATAAACTCCCCAGATGGCCCAGCTGTATGTGGTAGAGACATGGTTTGTGGAACCCGAGTTTTTCCTGACTTCTACACCAAGCTGCCTCTTGGAGTGGGTTTATAAGCTCACTGTGAGTGCTCCTGGAAGCCCCCAGCTCACCCTCTCAGTTTTCTTCTTCCCTTCACCAAATGTGTATTGAGCCCCTGCTGAGAACCGTTCTGGGCCATTCTTGGGTGCAGCCAGGCCGGACAGAGGCTGGCGCCGGTGAGGCCCCTCCCTAGCACCCCATCTCACCCGTGGCTGAGTTCCCAGAGGACAGCATCTACACAGCATTTTGGTGTCTGCCACACAGGCCACACATTCAGCGGCCTGGCCCAGGCAGGAGGGACACGGGTCCGCTGGAGGTGTGGAAAGTAAGTGTCCCGCCCATTTGGCCACCACCACCCAGCCCTGGCAAAATGTTGCCACGTGGGACCCCCTGCCTGGCTCTGCGAATGCTTCTGATTTTCCAGAGAAGCTGAACATCCATGTTTTTACACGAAATCTTCTGTTTCTTTAGAGTTGGCAACCAAAGCAAAAATAAAAATTGGAAAAAAGTCAGCCATCCGTTTGTAAGCTGTGGATCCATACTTCTGCTGCCTCTCTCTAAGCCTGTCTCTGGTTAGAGCAAGATATTGTTCTAATCATTCCGCAGGGGCCACCTCTCCAAGGAGGTCCCTTCACTCCCTGCCATGGAAGACCCTACCCCACCTGCAATTGCAGTTTATCGTCCTCAGCACTAGACTGCCACCGTGGAGTAGGGGAAAGGGGCGTAGGCTTTGACCTGGAGAGTCTCTAGACAGTTGCTTTGCATCGTTGTTCAAGCTACTTAACCTCTCTGAGCCTCCATTTTTTAAATTTGAAAACCAAGTACAGTAAAATTGAACTCAGAAGATTGTTGAAAGGACTAAATACAATCAGACATAAACCCCAGTTAAGCAGAATCAGGCAAAAGTGGAATTTATGGGCCTAGCAAAGTGAGTTCATGAGTGTCTACAGCTTCAGGCACAGTTGGATCCAGGGCTCCCACGGCGTCATCAGGACTCAGCCTATCTGTCCAACTCTGCTTTCCTCTGTCCTGGCTCCACTCATAGGCAGGCTGCTGGACTCGGGGGCACAGTGGCTGGCTGCCAGCAGATCCGTACTTAGGTTCTGTTCTTTCAGCACCTCCTCTTCCCCGCAGGTTCCCCCAAAGCCCCCAGACTGCAGCTCTTGATTAGCTGGGCCCTTTTCCCTTCCCTGCACCGTATCCCTGCTGGGCAGATACGTCTGCTGTGGATCAGTCCTCGGGCCAGTCAATCAGAGTGAAGCATTTCGAAAAGGGGGCTCTCCTTTTCTGAAAGGACACCCGGGGACTCGGCGCCAGAATGGGGAATGGATGCCAGCAGGGAAGCCTACAGACATTCTTCCCGGGCTGCAAGCCTCATGAGGGCAGGGACCTAGTTCACTCCAGGTTCCCAGCACCTAGGACAGTGCCTGGCACTCCACAGCATGCAAAGGTCAAGAATGAATGAATGGATCTCCTCCACCGTGCATGTAGGACCCCGTGCACAGAGCCTGGCATCAGCCACATCCATACCCCTCCTGCTCCTTCCTGGAAAACCAGGATGCAGGTCTTGCATCCCTGGTCCTTGCCATGTTTACCCCTGTGGAGTGTAAGTGCCTCCTCAGTGTGGAGCTTGTCAGCCCAGCCCAGGAAGCCCCAGAACACTTTGTTTGGTGCGACTTGACATATAGTCATTATAATAACTAGTAATCGTCGCAGCACCCTGCCCTCACAGGTGTGCTCTGAGATCAGCTCACTCTTTATTTACTTCTTTACTGCCTGTGTCCAGATCATTTATGGTTTTTACTGTTTCAAGCTTGAGCTGCTGCTAGAGCCTCAGTTTCCTCAAGGGTAAGACAGGGATAGAATCCACCCTGCAGGGTTGCAGATAGGATTAAGTGAGATAAGAAAAAAGTGGAGCTCCTGGCCCAAGTCCTGGCGCAACAGAGGTGCTCAAGAAGAGCCAGGTTCCCTTTGAATCCCCTCAAATCCAGGTCCTAGTGTAGAAATAAACCCACACGTGTAAGCCATTTCATGGGAATGTGGGAAGATAGTTAATTCTTCATAAGTGGCCACTAACGGTGCACTCATACACAGAAGACGCACCTGTACATATATTTGGTTAGGAAAGAACCCTGATCTCTTGGCATAGAGGCTACATGTGGCCAAAACTCCATGGATCAGCCAGACAATTTATTACCCCCAGCACAAGAATCAGTGGGCTCATCAGCATGGTGGCACCAGTTACTCTGACCCCAGGTCTCACAGGGCTATATGATGGACCCAGGTGGGCACTGTAGGTTACGTGCACTGGAAGGACTCAGGGCTGAGGACTTGGCACCTTTTGTAGCCAGCAGTAATCAAGCCGGCTCCCCTTCTCTGGGGAGCAAGCAGTTGTATGGTAGTTGTGCTATGTTGCCATGACTGGCTTAGCTACCTGTGTGACTAGCTACGGAAATGGCTTAGGGTGGGAGGGTGGTGCAGGCTTACAGTATGCCAAACTCAGCAGGGGATGCTCAGGGCCCACGGTGGACCGCCCCTTCCATCACACACACACACACACACACACACAC
>NW_024070201.1:72796366-72913565 GCF_014754425.2 Oryx dammah
ACACACACACACACACACACACAGAAGCCTTACTTGTCCCAGGATGGAAGGGTGGCCTGGCTACCTGGTTCCCTGTTAGAGGTATTTATGCATGCTCAGGGGTGATATACACCATGGCTTCCAGCCTCTGGCAATGTAGACTAGTGCTTCTCAGACTCCACTGGGCATACAGGTCACTTGAGGAGACTCCTGTTTTAAAGCAGACTCTGATTTGGGAGGTCTGGGGGTGGAGCCCCGGCCTCTGCATTTCAAACAAGTGCCAGGTAATGGCCCTACTGCCAGTCTGTGGACAACACCTGGAGAAGGAGGGACTTAGGTGACTTGTGAGGTGTCTCATAATTCTGAAATTCTGGACAGAATTGGGTAGATAAACTGGGTAAGTAAACAGCCAGAGAATGGAAGGGCGAGATGGAATAGGGAGGAAAGGAGGGAGCAGGAGGGGCGGCGGGAGGAGTAAAGGCTGGGGTCAGGCCCACCGGGCCCTGATGGCCCTGCAGCCCCTCCCTCCACACATCTCTCCCTTCCTGGTCTCGTGGTGCAGACAGTGGTACCCTTTCCTTGTGGCCAAAATACCACATGGTGTTTCATCAGGGTCCCACCTGGTGGTATAGAGGCTTCCACTCTGGGGATCGGTGGGAGGCGTGTAGAGGCGAGGATGCCAAGGACACCACCGTGGAGAGGGGCAAGGAAAACAGAGCTGGGGGAGGGGCTGCCAAGCGCAGGCTGGGTGGTAGTGGGTTTGCATCTCCCAGAGTTCTCCTCTGGGAGGTCTTGAGCAAGTCACTGCCTCTGGGCCTCCATTTCCTCGTCTAGAACTCTGGGCCGAGTTTCCCTGGTGGCTCAGATGGTCAAGAATCTGCCTGCAGTGCAGGAGACCTGGGTGTGATCCCCGAGTGGGGAAGGTCCCATGGAGAAGGGAATGGCGACCCACTCCAGTATTCTGGCCTGGAGAATTCCATGGACAGAGGAGCCTGGTGGGCTACAATTCATAGAATTGAGAAGAGTTGAACAGGACTTGAGTGACTAACACTTTTGTAGCCTGGGTGCATCCTTTCAGCTCTGACGATCTGTAGGAGGCAGTGAGATGTGAGAGCCAGCGCTGGCTCTTAAGAGCCACAGGTGGGACCTGGGGGTAGATTGCTTACAGACTCTCTGCCTTCTGCATTAGCATCATAGAAGTAAGGAGCTGGGGACACCAGAGGACGTGTTGGGTCTCCAGCATGTCTGCCACCCAGCCAGCAATCAGTGCAGAACATTAAATGAATGTACATATCCAGGCCTTTGCCCATCAAGACCTTGCCTTCCTCCCACTTTGGCCCCTGGTAGCTCAGCCCAGAGACCCTATGCTGCTTGCAGCCTGACCCTGCCCTCCACAGGTACACCCCCTTCTCCCCCAGCCTTATTTGGCTGTGGTCGACTTGGTGATTGGAATCCTGGGGCCAACTGGGTCTCAGGGAATGGACTTCAGTGTCCCCTTTCATGGGGACAGAGGGGGTCGGAAGGAGTCCCCCACCCCTGTCCACCTTCTGTCTATCAGCGGATACCACCTCCTGTTCTGCACCACTTGCTGCCATGCTGGAAGGGGGTGGGGGGAGGTAGGGCAGCCTGGGACTAATTTTTTAGGCTATAACTACTGACATGTATTCTAAAACGATTTACTATGCAGAAAAGATAGAAGAATATAATGAACTTCCCTGCGTCTGTCAGCCAGCCTCAACAGTTAGTAACTCTTCAGGCATTACTAGCGCTTCTCTGGGGGCTCAGCAGTAAAGAATCCACTTGCAATGCGGGAGACCTGGGTTCAGTCAGTCCCTGGGTCAGGAAGATCCCTTGGTGGAGGGCATGACAACCCACTCTAGTATTCTTGCCTGAAAAAATCCCATGGACAGAGGAGCCTGGTGGGTCACAGTCCACCGCATGGGGTCACAGAGTCGGACAGGACTGAGTGACTAGGGGCGCCCACGTGCATTACTGGCTGGTTTTTTAAGTTAGAAATGCATGGTTCTGGGGTACAACTCGGAAGTCAGTCCCGTTCCCCACTTGAGCCCTCAGTCTCAGGAGCAGCAGCTGTCATAGCCTAGAGCTATTCTGTGTGCATGCATGAGCACAGATAAGTGCTTATGCTCTCCTAATTTTATTAAAATGGGGCATGTTTATTGTATAAAACACACATTAATGTAGCTTTCTCATTTTGTATCAGACCCCATTCTGGGTAGATAACAAATATTAACTCGTTTAATCCTCGTAGTGCTATTAATATCCCCAGGCACAGAGAGGTTAAGGAACTCCTATGATATCATGTTCATTTAGACTGAAGGCAGGAGGAGAAGGGGACAACAGAGGATGAGATGGTTGGATGGCATCATCAACTCAATGGACATGAGTTTGAGTAAACTCCAGGAATTGGTGATGGATAGGGAAGCCTGGCATGCTGCAGTCCATGGGGTCGCAAAGAATCAGACACGACTGAGCGACTGAACTGAACTGATGACATCACACAGGGGTTGACCTCACTGGGAGTTAAACCTGGGCAGCTTGATCTCAACCACCATTTTTTTTTTTACTGCCTCTCAAATTATATATACAGTCTTCTTTACCTCGGGATTTTGTTTTCACCACAAATTATGTAATCCGTCCAACAAATGTGTGCTTAACTTTGCACCAGGCATTCTAGTGGCAGGGGATATAACAATGAACAAAACAGATACACATCTCTGACCTTCTGGATTTTACATTCTAGTCGGGGAGACAGCCAGCCAGTAATAGAGATAAGTACTGCATATATTTGATGGTGAATAGTGCTCTGGAGGAAAATGAAGCAAGGAAGGAGGGGTAGAAAGCGCAAGGGAGCTGCAATTTTATACAAGCGCCCGGAGGATGTGATATTGAGCAAAGGGCTGAGGGCATGAAGGGCTGAGCCCTGCGGGTCCCTGGGGGGAAGAGCATGCCAGGCAGAGGAAACAGCCTGTGCAAAAGCTTGAGATGAAGCGTGCCTTGCTGCAGGCTGTGCAAGGCAGCATTTGGGGCTGTGGTGAGAGTGAAGTGGCAGTGGGAGGAGATGAGGTCCAGAGTGAGTGGGGGGTGGGTACAGATTGGGTCTGGTTGGCACGCCCCTGAGGAGCTTTGCTGTTTGCTCCATGTGAGATGGGGCTCCAAGGAGGGTTTTGAGCTGAGGACCATTTGATCTGACTTAGGTGGTCACAGGTTCATCCTGGCTGTGAGGTGGAGAATGGACAGTAGGGCTGGAGTGGAAGCAGGGGGTGGAGTTTGTTCCATTGCTTCCTCCTTTGAAAAAACTGCATGTAACGTGGATACGCTCTCATTTACTTAACCAACCTCCAGATGGACACGTTGGTTGGTCCTTGCCATTCCAGACAGTGCTGCAATGAATACCCTTACCCATGTGTCTTGGAGAAATTCTGAGAAGTGGAATTCTGAGAAGACCAAAGGTCATGGGTATTTTTTGAAAGGTTCCCAGTGCCAAATTGCCTTCCGTAGAGGTCCCAGTTTACGCTCCTAGCAGCAGTGCGTGAGAGCGAGCTCAGGTTAGAGCGTCCAGTCAGATCTTGGGCTGAGCGTGCTAAGTCGCTTCAGTCATGTCTGACGCTGTGCGACCCCGTGGACTGTAGCCTGGCAGGCTCCTCTGTCCAGGGGATTTCCCAGGCAGGAATACTGGAGTGGGTTGCCATGCTCTCCTCCAGGAGACCTTTCTGACCCAGGGACGGAACGACGTCTCTTACGTCACGTCACCTGCTTTGGCAGCAGGTTCTCTACCTCTAGTGCCACGTGGGAAACTTAGGGAGAGGGTGCCTGGGGGTGCAATGCTGCAGCTTCCCCTTCTGCCCCTCTGGGGTCCAAGCACCGTGGAAGAGCATGTTGTACAGAGGCAGAGCCAGAGTTCGGATCCCAGCCTGATTGGACCTGTGAGTGGGGGTGGAGCCTGTACCTTTGGTGGGACAGGGTACCAGTGAGGATGGCCAGGGCTGCAGGTAACAGAGACCCCATCCTAGTCAGGCTTGAGGGAAAACATGTGATGGGAAGTGCAGAAGTAGGGGAGATTCTAGGACCATTTGATTTAATGCCTTAACCAGGTCGATTAAAGTCTCCACTCGGGGATGCTTTCCAATACCGAACAAACCACGCTCTGTCCTCTGAATCTCTGACACCATTTGAAACGAACGATCCAGAATGAACACAGAATCCCACAGGTTGGGGACCCACTTGCTCATGATTGTCCCCACTCCGAATGCCACTTGCAATTCCTGGGCCACCCATGCAATACTTACAACCAACATAAATCAGGGATTTCCACAACCTCCTCCCCAGATGCTGTAACTCCCAAGAACAATTTGCAGAACTCAAGGAAGGTGCTTTACTTACTATTTTTGGTTTATTGTAAAGGATACAACTCAGGAAGAGCCAAATGGAAGAGCAAGGCATGAGGAGAGGGGTGTGGAGCCTCCATGCCCTCTCCAGGCATGCCACCCTCCCAGCACCTGGGTGTGGTCACCAACCAGGAGGCTCTCTGAATCTTAAGGATTTTTATAGGGGACTTCCCTGGCAGTCCAGTGGTTAAGATTTCACCTTCCAACACAGGGGTTGTAGGTTCAATCACCAGTCAGGGAGCTAGGATCCCACATGCCTCATGGCCAAAAAAAACCAAAACATAGAAACAATATTGTAACAAATTCAATGAAGAGTTTAAAAATGGTCCACATAAAAACATCTTTAAAAAAGAGAATTTTTATAGAGTTCGATCTTTACCTCCTCTTACCCTTCTCCCCCATCCCTACATCAGTGGATGGGACTGAAAGTTATGACTCGAATTTCTTGGGTCTTTCTGGTGATCAGCCCCATCTTAAGTCCATCAAGGGATCCCATCCTATGTTACCTCATTAGCATCGACTCAGGTGTGATAGCAAGGGGCTCCTTGTGACTAACAAGACACTCTTAGTGGGAAATGTCAAGGGTTTTAGGAGCTCAGGTCTTTAAGACAAAGACCAAATATATTTATTACTATACCACACCTCTCCACTGCTTTGCTGTGCTAGCTTCATCCTAAGGGGGATTCCTGCTGGGGTCTTCTGCAGGACATGCCTGCCATTTGCAATAATGGCTTCATGCTTTCTCCAGAGGGTAGGACAGTCGTTCCCATGAGGGAAGTGCAGCATCTGAGCAAAATCTGGTTTCATTAGTGGGAGGAATAGGGAGATCCAGGTAAGCCACCAACAGTAAGAAGCCAGCTCATTAAATAGGTGCCATCCTTCACCAGCTTCTCCGCTTGACTCATGAACCTTGACACTGTTTCTTCCAACTCCTTATCAAAGTCTTAGCGTGAAAGAGTCAACATAGCACCTCCAAAAGATTCTTCAGGAGGAACCACCTTGGGAGTACGTGTTCCACAGTCCCCGACCAGCTGCACCGCTGGTGCTCAGCGAAAACTGGCATGTAGATAAAGGCCTGAAACCAGATCTGTTGTGACTGAGTCAGGAGCCTCAACTGGCTGGACCTCAGTTGCCCCAGCTGCAAAATCAGGGGCTAGATGGGGTTAGAAGTCTCCCCTTGGGAACTCCTTGCCCTGAGAGCCCCTGCAGAGTTTTTTCTTTGTTTTTATTAACATATAGAAAAGTAAAAGTGTGATAGTGTATTTTCACAAACAGAAAATGGGACGAATACTCAGACGGGACCAGTCCTCAGATCTAGAAATAGGGCGTGACAAGCATCCTAGAACTGGCTTTCCTGGCCCTTTCTAATTGTTTGCAAGGATAACTGGTTACACCTTTAACCACCATAGTTTTGACTATTTTTAAATTTTATGTAAATCGAGCATGTACTCTCTGGGGTCACGTTTGTTTTCCAAGCATCGTGACTCATCTACTCTATAGCGTACAGTTGTGGTCCCGTTTCATCTCTGCAGAGTATTCTATCCACCAAGCTGTTTTTTGAACATAGAGAAGTGTAATGAAAACCGCATGGCTCTGTGTAATCAGCAGGACAAGTGAATGAACCATGTCAGATTTCTTTGCTTTTGCTTAGAATGATAGCAATGAACCTATGTGTTCACCCAAGTTCTTACATAACCTATTAAAAAAATTAGGAAAAGGAATTATTACAGAGTCCATGAAATATGTTTCATGGACAAAACCTTTCAAATGGGAATATAGAAATTAAAACAGAGGTGCTTTGTGGTAAAAACATTGGGGCCTTTGTCACTCAGTTGGGCGATTGATTGATTCATTGATTCATTTATCCAATGTGTATCACGTGGCAAATGTAAGACACTTATATGCCTACCTTTAATCTAGATTCCTCCTTCCTCCCAAACAGTTGGTTGTGCATGCATGAATGCTAAGTCACTTCAGTCATGTCTGACTCTTTGGGACACCACAGACCATAGCCTGCCAGGCTCCTCTGTCCATGGGATTCTACAGGCAAGAGTACTGGAGGGGGTTGCCATGCCCTCCTCCAGGGGATCTTCCCAACCCAGGGGCTGAACCTGTGTCTCTTAGGTGTCCAGCATTGCAGACAGGCTCTTTACCACTAGTACTGCTGGAAGCCCTAAATACTTGGTTAGGTCTCAGCATCTAAAGACAAGTGGGTAAAGATAGAAGAACATTAGTTATCATCTTCTCTGGCAGTTTCTCAACTAAATGAGTACAAAGAGTTCTTTTACAATTTTTTTAAGTGACCTAAGCAAAAAAGAATGAAAACTCTTTAACATAAGATCCGAAACTAACCACTAGTGATATCCTAAAATATATCCTCCCAGACCTGTGTTGCAAATCCGTATAGCTAAATACACATTTTATATGCAATTTTTTTGTATCTATCTTTTTGCAACTTTCATTTAAATATAGACTTTATTTTTTAGAGTAGTTTTACATTCACTGGAAAATCGAGCAGAAAGTGGAGAGTTTTCCTATGCTTCCTGCCCCCCACCCCCTTCCCCACTGTGGACAGCAGCATCAGTCTTAGGACTAGCCCAGACTCCAAGAGTTGGAAGTGTTTTTGGACCCATCAGTCCTTAGCTATGTGGCTGGTCCAGGGGCCACCCCAGCAGGCATTCAACTGTTGGTTATACAGTTAAACCCAGACGCATGTACATTTGTTACAACTGCTGAACCTACACTGACATCATTACCATCCAGAGCCCATAGTTTACATTATGGTTCACTGGGGTTCTGCATTCTATGGGTTTGGACAAATGGATAATGACATGTATCCACCATTATAGTATCATCCAGGGTGGTTTCACTGCCTTAAAAATCCTCTGTGCTCTACTTATTCACCCCTCCCACCCTCTAACCCCTGGCAACCATGGATCTTTTTGCTGTCTCCATAGTTTTGCCTTTTCCAGAATGTCATAAGTTGGAATCATACAAGATGTAGCTTTTTCCAATTTGCTTCTTTCACTTCATAACTTTCATTTTTCTTTTCACAGTATATTGAGCATGTGTTTCCATGTCAATAAATATTCTTCTGAAGCGTTGTTAGTTGCTGTCTAATATATCCTTGTATGTTGTGTATTAACTTCTGTGTTTGAGGTTTAAGTTATTTCCTCTTTTTTTTTTTTTTTACTACTAAAAATAACATTGCAGAGGGCAGCCTTGTGGGTAAATCTTTGCACACAGCTTAATTATGTCCTTTAGATAAATTATTAGATTTGAGATTGCTCCTATAAAGGTTTTGCTCATTTCAAGGCACTGCCAAATTGCCCTGCAGAAATGTTACATCAGTTTCTATTCCAACTGCTGGAGTATGTGGGGTATTTCCCCACATACTTGCCTACTCTGACTGGTATTGATATTTTTAATCTTTCCCAGTTTGATAAAGGAGAGATGATATTTATTTGTTTTAATTTATATTTATTTGAGTATTAAAGTTTTGTAGTTTTCCATAAAGCATACTGGCCATTTGTCTTTTTTTTTTCTTTCTTTCACAACTTTTCCTTTTTTTTCTATTGGAATAATCATCTTTATAGCATAGGTTTATTAAAAGTGTTTTTCTATTAAGGGTATTGACTGTTTGTAAAGGCCCTCTTTTAATGTCAAAAAATGTCACCAACATCACCACCTAATGTGCTGTGGCTGTTTTTTTTGTTTGTTTGTTTAGTCGTTAAGTCATGTCCAACTCTTTGGGACTCCATGGGCTGTAGCCCACCAGTATCCTCCATCCATGGGATTCTCCAGGCAAGAATACTGGAGTGGGTTGCCATTTCCTTCTCCAAGGGATCTTCCTGACCCAGGGATCGAACCCGCGGCTCCAGCCGCATCTTCTGCATTGCAGGCAGATTCTTTACTGCTGAACCACTGGGGAAGCCCCATACCTGATGTGTGCTACGCTTTTAAAATAATAAATAAAATGGATAAGAAGAATATGTATAGAGTACTTATTTCTATGCCAGGCACTGTGCTATGTAAAACAGCCCTGTGAGATAGGATCTGATATCTGTCCCAATGGACAGATGGGGAAACAGAGGCAGGAGTGGGTAGTGAATTTTCTCAAGGTTACACAGCTTGTGAATGGCTGTGCTGGTATCAGCTCAGTAACAACACATGACTCACAGAGCTTCTGTGAGTCAATAACCCTTTACAATAAATTTACCTTTTGTTCATCACAAAAGTATCTACATATTAATACATTTGCAAATTCATCTTATGTATAAGCGCTAGGTATATAATTTATTTTTTCTATAGGCAGTGCTTGCTGGACATATACATCCAACAACTCCCTGTAATAACTTCGTGCTTTTTCCTGCTTATGCCCCATGGTCTACTGTTAAGAACCATGTCAGATCTTTTATTTTTCAGGAGGAAACTGAGACTCAGGGCCAGGCAGAACCTCACTCAGTTTTAGGGACCCCTAAAAAGTTTATGGCACAGTCAGGACTGAGACCCAGGGCTTGGGACCCAGCCCATGTCACCGTGTGACTCGGGTAGCCCCCTTACTGCACGTCCCTTTGTCATCAGAGGAGACAGTGCAGGACGCTGCAGGGATGCGAGGCCCTCCAGATGCTCATGGTGCCAGCCTCGAGGGTACCCCAGTGGGTACAGACTCCCAGTCCCTCTGGCCACACTTGCTGCTGGGCATTCCAGGTCCTTGGCATCCTGCCAAGGGTGAAAACAGAGCTGCAGGCTCCTGAGCTGCATTCTGCCCCCTCCTCTTGGGTCTGCATCTCATTGCTGGGTTTGCAACATGCCTAATCTCTGCGTGTGCAGACTCCGAGGAGCCAGCTGAGAGGGAGCATTGCCAGCAGCTTGGGAGTCCTCCACAAGGCCTGCCGACCACCCCTCCCCCAGGTCCCTCCCCAGGCAAGCAGAGCCAGAACAATCCGCAGAAACTGTTGCTGGAGCTTCACCTGCCTCCGGCCTTACAGTGCCTGCTGACATGGACCCAGTGAAGGACATACGCCTGTGCTTTCCCTGTCTTCCCAAGGAAGTCCATTCAGTCCTGTCATATCCCATCTTCTCCCTCCCTGCCTCCATGGCCTTTGTTACAGACACAGAGGATTGTAATACACATCAGTCACATAAGTGAGGCTTGATTCTGATTCTCCAGGCAGCTGGACCCCTCCAAGAATGAGGAAAACTTAATTGTGTAGTTAGTAAATAGGTATCAGTAGTGAGTATTATGTAACCCATTGTGTTTCCCTTTTTGCCTTTGCTGCCAGGAGGCTCAGAACTGAATGGAAAACTAGATCACCAACCATCTTACAACAGATTCTGGGTATAACTAGCATCACTCCTTCTCCACAAGGTCTCTGGTTGTTCAGTTGTCCTGTCAAGTATGGGTTTATGTTATAAATCATCACAATTTTTTTTTTTAAAGAATGGGATGAAGGTGGGATATAAATGAAAAATAAGACCTGAAAGGAAGTGGTCCATAGACATCTCACTCTGAGATTCAAATGAATGCTTTTCTCATAAGAGAATAGTCTCCCCAGGGCCATTTCAGACTTACAGAAGTGTCTGTGGGCCATTTCCCTTCATCTCTCTCTTGGTCTCTCTCTCTTTCCATCTTTTTTTCTCTGATTTCCTCTCATCTCCCTCTTCCCCTCCAGCCTTCATTCTCTTACTGTTGCCTACTTCTCCCTCCTCTCCTTTCCCCCTTTGTCTCTATAACCTCCCTCCCCTGTCTCCTCCCTCTTCCTGCTCACTCCCTTGCCTCTGACAGCCAGTTTACTGTTAACATCTCTTATAAACCCTCAGCACTTGGCTCTTTCCAGGGCCTTGACCCTGTCTTTGTCTCATTGATTTCTCTGGGCAATTTTGATTATTTCCATTTTGCTAAGGAAGACACTAAGGCCTAGAGCATTGAAGTCCTGTGCCTGTGGTTGCACAGCTTGTGCTTTACTGCTGCTGCTACTGCTGCTAAGTCGCTATAGTCGTGTCCGACTCTGTGCGACCCCGTAGACAGCAGCCCATCAGGCTCCCCCATCCCTGGGATTCTCCAAGCAAGAACACTGGAGTGGGTTGCCATTTCTTTCTCCATGAAAGTGAAAAGTGAAAGTGAAGTCGATCAGTCATGTCCAACTCCTAGAGACCCCATGGACTGCAGCCTACCCGGCTCCTCTTTACACTTATTAGCAAATCCAAGCTCCAGGCCTCAGGAATCTAATTCCCTCACACTCTCACTTTCCCTCACTGCCTCTAGATACCAGCCTCACCCACCGTGTCTAGTAGAGCTCATGAGAAAGTGCCCCAAGAAGAGGGTTCAAAACAATAACCCACCCACCCTGATAGGTTGAGATTCTCAATGGGGACAGAAGGACATATTAGTGGAGGTGGGGTGAGTTATGACATGGGTCATTTGTCCGTCAATTCCCTTGACAAATATTTATTGAGAATACCCTGTGTGCTAGGCAAGGCTGAGACCAGGTAAGGAAAGCAAGTGTAAAATTTAAGGAGGCACTCACTCTCAAGTACTAATCCTGCAAGTGCATGACCCTGAGAATGAGAGCTTCCTTAACGTCTATGCCCTAGTATCCTGCTTGTCTTTCACTTATTTCTGCCGGGATGTCAGGCACTGTTACAAGTGCTGACCATTCGGCGGCGGTGAGCAAAAAGGCCTGCACTTTGCCCCTGGCGAGCTTCTAATCTATTATGGGAAACAGATATTAATCAAACAATCATGTTAAAAAGAGACTGTTCTAAGGATGCAAGGGCCATGAGGAAAGGGACATAGGGCTAGAGAGGATATTATGGGGGGTGGCAGTGAGAGCTGAAGGATGGGTAGAAGTTTTCCAGGTGAAATGCAGATGGAATACAAAGCAAGTTCACAGGCTTCCTGGCAAGGTGGAGCGTGGGGGACAGGTGGAGGATGGTGTACAGGTGTAGCCGGGGGTGGGCAGAGGGGCTAGAACGGGAGAACTCAATGCAAAATGGTCCCTGCCAGTGAGTTGCTAACAGAGTGCTATAGTTTGCAAATGACTGATTTAAATCCAATCCAATGGAGAGAATTCAAAGCCACTCCTTCATGACATCACTCATACCCACCTGCCCAATGAGCTTTCTTCAGTTGATGTGCAGTTGATGTGCAGAGATGGTGACCAGATCCCTCCAATTTCATCTCTGTCCATTTAACACAGAGATGTTTGTGATAGAACCTAATACTTGCCACATTTTCCCGATGAAGAAATGGGAGCACAGAGAAGTTAGAAAACCCACTGTCTTAGCTCGGGCTGTCATAACAAAATGTCATAAACTGGGTATCTTAAACAGCAAACATTTATTTCTCACGGTTCAGGAGGCTGGGAAGTCCAAGATCTAGGTGCTGGCTCATTTGGTTCCTGGTGAAGGCTCTCTTCTTGGCTTGGAGGCAGTTACCTTCCCACTGCCCTTACCTGGTGCAGAGAGAGAGCAGGAGGGAGTGACAGGAAGAGCACTCTGGTGTCTCTTCCTCTTCTTAAAGGGCACCAACTCTATTAGATTGGGGCCCCATCCATATGATCTCATTTAAACTTTATCACCTCCTTACAGGCCCTGTCTCCAAATACAGGCACACTGAAGAACACTGAGTCCTTAACACCTGCCCAGGGTCCCACAGCCAGTCACAGGGGTTTGAACACAGGCAGTGAATGCTGGGGGCCCAGACTCCTAAACTCTAGACTAACTGGCTCAAGAATGTGTTGTGTGTGAATGTTGTCCATCCAGTTGAGAAGTGAGCCTCAGGGCAGGGGTATTCAGGGATCCCTTAAAATTCCAGTGGGTTCACCCTGCAGTTGGACCTATTGGGCTGAGTCCAGAACCCACCCGGGGTTGGTGATTCCAATGATCCTTCTGGAAGAATGGGCTGAGGTTGTGGCATAGAATTGAACCAGTCCAGACAAGACTTTTACCTCTGGAGGTCCTCCTGTTTCCAATTTACTCAGAGGAGGCCCCAGGCTCCAGTGAGGACGGCACCACGAATGGCTTGTGTGACCTTGGGGGAGTCACTTGACAAACTTCCAGCCCCAGGTTCCTGCCTCGGTGACCACCCCCCACCGCCACCCCCCAACCCCTGCCACCATCACTGGCGGCTGGGGGCCATTTGGTTGGCCAGCCAAGATCCTGGCGTGAAGCCCTTCGCAGATGCGGGTCGCCACTCGAGGCCGCGCAGGTGGGGAAGGGGCGGGCTTGTGGTGCGTGGCTGGCAACTTGAGTGTCGGCGGCGTCGCTCTGGCAGCGCTGTAGGCGGTGCCGAGAGGGCTGCGGAGCCTGGGGGTGGGGGGACCCGGGCGGGCCACGGGGCCCAGCCTCCCCGGCGCTCTCGTCCTCCCCAGACGCCCCGCCCGGCGCCCCCCGGCCCGCGTGGGGGCCGAGCCCCGCGGGAGGGGCTGGAATCCCTCCCAGGCGGGCGGCCCCCTCCCGGGCGCCCGCTCCCCGCGCGCCCCCCTCCCGGCCGCCAGCCAGCTACGTGCCCCCGGGGCCGGCAAGAAGCCACATGCCCCCGCAAGGAATGCCGGGCCCGGCGGGCGGGCGGGGGGCGGGCGCCGGGCAGGGCCGGGCCGGCCCGGGAGCGCCCCGCCGCGAAGGTTGGTGAGAGGCGGCGGAGGGCGAGCCTGCGCCCTTCCCGGTCCCCAGCGCCGCCCCTGCGCCCGGCCGGTGCGCCGCGCGGGCCGGATCGCGGCGTCTCACACTTTCCCCGCCGGACCCGCGGCCGGGACGACCCGCGAGCTCCGGGGGCGAGGGGGCCCCGGGGCCCGGGGATGGTGGGGGAGGCTGGGGCGGGGCGGTTCGGCCGGACCGGGCCGCCCGCGCCCCCCTCCCCACGGCACCCCCCCCAACACGTCCCCGCCGGCTCGGAGAAGGGGGCAGGCCGGCACGTCTCCCCACACCCCTCCCCGCTGCCGGCGGCTTTGGGGCCCCGGTGGGGAGCAGGGGGCTGATTAGCAGAGGAGCAGGGGTGTGGCCAGCGGGGCCCGGGGTAGTGAGTCACACACACTGCTCGCCCAGTCCCGGGGCCGAGCGCGCTTGCAGCCCGAGCTGAGCACTGTCCTGACCCGAAGAGTGTCCCGGGGCTTGGCATGAGGACCCTAGGGTGCCAAGGGAGGGGCTGAAGCCCAGCGCGGTGGTGGAGGAGGGCGGTAAGCTGCGGGCTAGGGAGACTCCCCTAGAGAGAGCTGGGTGGGGCTTGGAGTCAGGGCCGCCCACGCGGGGACCCCCCCCCCCCAACAACCAGGCCCCGCCTGTACCTGCTCTGAGCTGGCAAAGCGTGCCTGGCTGCATTCCCTGGCAGCCCTGGGTGAGGGGCTCTGCAGCCAGGCGCTCAGGAGCCATTTCATCTGTCTGCCCCCCTTTGGCCCCTGCTGGACTTGAGCGGATCCCGCCCCTGTTCCCCCACGCTGCAAAGTTTTGTGCGGAGGCTCCTATGGGTCCCTCATACCCTTTGCCCTCTGGGCTTGGGGTCCAGGCTGTGCTTCGCAGTTCTGCCTCCTGGCCTGAGCTCCTCCCGGCCCCTGACCCCATGGGGCTGGTGGCTCCAGTCGTCCCCAGGACCAGCCCGGGGTAGAAATGGCATTTCCTCTTGGCCCGGCTACAGCTGTTTTTGTTGTCTGTGTTCTCAAGCGCTTCCTCTGGGGATGGCAGGGAGGGTAACCAGACCCCATGGGACCCCCGCTTGCCCTCTCGCCACTCACCCCTCTTCCCGTCTCTTTGATCCTCTTCCTGCGCTGGTCCCGCCTTCGCGCCCCCAGGACAGAATGACTGAGAACATGAAGGAGTGCTTGGCCCAGACCAAGGCGGCGGTGGGGGAGATGGTGACCGTGGTGAAGACGGAGGTCTGCTCTCCGCTCCGGGACCAGGAGTATGGCCAACCCTGGTGAGGCCCCCGTGTGGGGACAGGCGAGGGAGAAGGGGGGCGTCGCCCGGCTGGGTTGATTGGAGACCCTGGGAATAGAGCTCTCTCTTGCCCTCCTCTGAGCAACTTCTAGGACCAGGGATGGGAACGGGCTCTAGAAAAACCCAAGCAATGACCCAAGGAGGCCTGAACCCAGGTCTCAGGACCCCTGTCTTTCTACTATCTGCTGCATCAGATGAGCAGGCTGCCTGGGGTTCCTCCACCTGCCCCATCCTCGTGGCCTTTGGGACAAGTTCTCGGCTTCTCTGCCCACCAGCCCCTCACTCTGATGGCTTTGTGCTTTCTCTACTGGCCCCTGTCCTGACCAGCTCTAGGAGATCAGACCCCTCGGTCATGGAAGTGGAGCCCAGGAAACTGAAGGGAAAACGTGACCTCATCATGCCCAAAAGCTTCCAGCAAGTGGACTTCTGGTGTAAGTGGAGCTCGGGGCTATTCCTGACCACGCCGACCATCACCCCCACCCCTACCCCATCTCTGCTTAGGGGATTTGCAGAGGCACCTCTGACGATAGGCACTCACCTATTGTGTACACCAGACACAGGTCCAGGCCTCAGTGAATCCTCACCCTTAGCCGCTGAGCTGTCTATTATTTGGTCCCATTCTCCAGGGGAGGACACTGGTAGGTTTGCTGAGGGTTAAGGACCTCCTGGCTCAGCTCCCCCAGCTCACAGATGCACACCCATCTGACTCCAGTCATGACCTTTCTTCTGTTCTTTCAAATTTGAAACAAAGGGGGCGAGTGGCTTCCTTGGCATTGGCAGGTGTGTCCCTTGAGTCGCCAGGGAGGGGAGTGGGGTATGGCTACTGAAGACGCAGGGCCCTGTGGCTGCGGGGTGGAGCCAGGGCCGGGGCTCGTGAGTCTCACACTGTGTGCTTGCCTCTGGTCTACGCTGTGCTCGGGGTGGGTTTCTCACCAGCCCCTCAGCCACCTCCATGGGGCTCTCTCCCCCTGCAACAACTGAAGCTCTCTTTCCTCTTTCCGTCCCTGCAGTCTGTGAGTCCTGCCAGGAGTACTTTGTGGATGAGTGCCCGAACCATGGTCCCCCAGTGTTTGTGTCTGACACGCCGGTGCCCGTGGGCATCCCAGACCGGGCCGCCCTCACCATCCCCCAGGGCATGGAAGTGGTCAAGGAAGCCAGTGGGGAGAATGACGTGCGTTGCCTAAATGAGGTCATCCCCAAGGGCCGCATCTTCGGCCCCTATGAGGGGCAGATCTCCACCCAGGACAAATCAGCTGGCTTCTTCTCGTGGCTGGTGAGTGTCTCCTGGGCCGTGCCTTGGTAAAGGGTGCCGGGAACGTGGAAGGAAACCAGCAGAGGGAGCCATATGCTGGCCCAGCCTGGTCCCAGAGCTTTTCTGCCATCACTGCTGGACAAGTGAATGATGGATCTTACTGTCCCTTTGCCCCTGTGACCCTTGGTGGCTAAAGGCCATTCGGAGGAGCCGCCTCTGTCAGTAGTGTGCAGAATCATCAGTGGAGCGATTTCTCCCTGAATCCTCCTGTGTGTGTCTGGAGGACCATTGTATGACATTTACAAAGGGTTTACCCAAGCCCTCCTCTAGAGTGGATGACCTGGGGCT
Source organism: Oryx dammah (assembly GCF_014754425.2). Taxonomy (NCBI): domain Eukaryota; kingdom Metazoa; phylum Chordata; class Mammalia; order Artiodactyla; family Bovidae; genus Oryx; species Oryx dammah. The sequence goes on from NW_024070201.1 coordinate 72,812,285, forward strand.
GGGGGCTGTGGGGATGCAGAGCATGACATTCAGCTAAAAAAAGCAGTGAAATCCAGAGCTAGAGGTAAAGCCTCCAACAAGACAGGCATAGTCTCTGCCCTCAGTGAGTGGACCGTCTCGTGGGGAGAGTGGGCAGTGAACAGATACATTCACATATGACAGCTGGCGGCTTAAGAGAGGATACAAGACGCTCTAGGGAGACGGCAGCGTTCACAGTGCTCTGGAATTTGGGGCCTGGAGCCCGAGTTCATTATGTCAGCCAAGTTTGCTAGTTACTATCTAATGTGACCTTGGACCGATCATTGAACCTCTCTGTGACAGGATAATCATAGCTGATGGTGAAGATGAAATGTGTCGATGCTGCAAAGTTCTTAGAATCATGCTCGCCTCTAGCAAGCGTGCAGTGAATATCAGCTATTGCTGTTATTGTTCTTGGCCTACTTGAGGGGTTTGGGCAAGATTTCCTCTGGTCTGAGACTTAAAGAATGAGTAGCAGTTAGTCAAAGGGGGTTGAAAAATTGCTCCCTGTAGACAGAAGAGCTGAGAGAGAGGGACCCCAGGAAGTCTGGTAGGACAGCAGCAGTGAGCCTGAGAGGCAGAGAGGCGAGAATCGGCTGGGGAGGGAGATGGGGCCAGATCACGCTGTGTTCCATAGGCCTTGAAAGTGCACCCTTCATCCTGCGGGCCATCGGAACATTTCAGACAGAAGTGTGACCTGGAAGGTTGCAGAATAGAGAAGTGGAATTCTGGGTAAAAGGCTGGAGTGGAGATTCACATAAGGAAAGATAGCAGCTTAAATTCAGGTGCTAGAGGTGGGGACATTTGAGAAAGATTTAAAGGGGAAAATTCCTAAGATTTGTTGATGGACAAGGTGTGAAGATGAAGAAGAGGGATTTTCAGATTTGAAAAGGAAGGATGATCAAAGATGAATTTCAGGCATCAAACTTGGACAGAGAGGAGGGGGACGTGGGACAAGTAGGAAGATCATTCCTTGACCATTTATGAGGGTCTCCTTTGATCCAAGTACTAGGCTGACTCTGGGGACACAGTGGTGGACCAGATCAGACATCAGTGCCGCCCTCATAGAGTTTACTGTGGGAAGATGGAATGAATTAAAGAATAAGATAAGTAAATGTAAAATGACGACTCTGAAAGGTAATGAAGAGACAGGGAGGCTAGGAGAACAGTGATCAACAAAGGGATTTGATGTGGCCAGAGGTCAGGAAAGGCTTCCTAATAGCTGAGCTGTGATTGAAGGAAAAGAATTCCTACCGAGTGACGATCGTGAGGACTGTCAGGATGGATGGGGCAGCATGAGCGACAGTCCTGTGGCAGGAGAGAGTATGGCGCCTGTGCCCACCTGGGAGGCCACTGTGCACCCACCTTGGAGTGCCACAAACCCAGGGATCTGGAAGAGACAGACATGGCCATACAGATCCCAGCAGGCCAGATTGGAACTTTTGTTCTCTATTTTAAGAACAACGAGAACTTTCATTTATGTTTTAAAAAGGTGAGTTTGACTGCAGGCTGGAGAACTGATGGGGTAGGGGCATTGGTCAAGAATGGACATCCAGGAGACTTCCCTGGTGGTCGAGCAGTTAAGATTCTGCCTTCCAATGCAGGGAGGCCTGAGTTCAATCCCTGGTCAGGGAGTTAAGATCCCACATATTGAGCATTGTAGCCAATAAATAAATAAATTAAAGAATGAGTGTCTGCACCCCAGTCAGAGGGATGTGGTCATTCTCTAAGTCAGTGAAGGTGGAGGCTTGGGCTTGGGTGGGGCAGAGACATAAAGACAAGTGAACTGCTTTGTGAATATTTCAAAGGTAAGGGAGATCTGACTTGGAAAGAGACTGGCCTAAGTAAGGGAGAGGGAAGTAAGAACAACTCCTGCAGTGTTCTTCTGCCTCCAGGTCAGGAATGGTGTCTTTCTGTGAGAAATGGGGAACGCCAGAAAGAGACTGGGTTGAGGGGAAGATCCTGATTTTGGTTTTGGGGCTTGTTGAGTGATGTCAAGATATCCAAGTGGTGATATCAACTAGGAAGTTAGATTATGGGTTGGGATCTTGGAAAAGAGGTCTGGAAATAACACTTCATGAGTCACCTGTGCCTAAGCGGTCAGTGGGGCCAGAGGGCTGGAGGGCAGCGCCCAGGGAGAATGGGCTGAGTGGGAGGTGGAGAAGCATATGGACTAAGCTTTGAGGAACTTCAACAGTGAATGGTCCACAAGGGGAGCTTGATCCTGCACGGGAAACACAGCAAGAGCTGCCTGAGAGGTGGGATGGCCGGAATGTCCAGCAATGTCCAACTGGGCTGAGAAGCCAAGAGAGGGAAGGACTCAAAAGTACCCACTGGACTTAGTGCCGGAGAAGTCACTGGTGATTTTAGCAAGAGCTGATACTATAAGACAACGGTTGCCAACCTGGGGCAATTTATACCTCCTGCCCCCTTTCTGGGATATTTGTAAATGTCTGGAGACATTTTTTTGGCCATCACAACTTGGGATCTAGAAGGAAAAGGCCAGTGAAAGTGAAAGTCACTCAGTTGTGTCTGACTCTTTGCAACCCCATGAACTGTAGCCCACCAGGCTCCTCTGTTCATGGGATTCTCCAGACAAGAATACTGAAGTGGATTGCCATTTCCTTCTCCAAGGGATCTTCCCAACCTAGGGATCAAACCTAGGTCTCCTGCATTGCAGGTAGATTCTTTACTGTCTGAGCTACCAGGGAAGCCAGGGATGCTGCTAAACCTTTGATAATACACAGGGCAGCCTCCTACAACAAAGAGTGGTGTGGCCTCACTTGTCAATAGATGGGAGTTGAGAAATCCTGAAGAAGAGTAATGAAATAAGAACCTCATTAGAATGGAGGTAACTGGTTTCGTCACCTTTCAGAAGTTTGATGGGAAGTAAGAAGTGGAGGAGAGACATAGGAAGGGTGATGGCTAAGGGAAGACTGGGGTTAAAGAGGTTTTTGTATTTTTTAAAGTGGGGTGCCCTTTATTCAGACACATGCATCTGAGTTGGCTTCTAAGTCTCAGACACAGGTTAACTTTACGTAGGTTTCCTTGATCATATTTTAATGAATTTATTTTTGACTGTGCTGTTCACTGTGTGAGTGAATGAACCACGTTCGTCACTGCATGTGGGCTTTCCCTAGGTGTGGCATGCGAGGGCTGTTCTCCAGCTGCAACGCACGGGCTTCTCACGGCGGTGGCTTGTGAACACACCCTCTAGGTGCATGGTTTCAGTGGTTGTGGTGCACGGGCTTAGTTGCTAGTGGCAGGTGGGATCTTCCTGGGCCAGGAATCAAACCCACGTTCCCTGCATTGGTAGATGGATTCTTATCCATTGAATCACCATGGAAGTCCCTAAGGGAGTTAGTTAATGAGACTTTAACTTCCTTAAAAAACCCAGTAGAGATAGGCATGATGGGTAAGCTTTTATGTTGCCTGAGAAGGTTCACGTGGAGACGTTTGATGTGGAAAGGCGGTAGGTCAATGTTTTTTCTGTCCCTGGAGGACGGTCTTAGAGATTTGGAGCTGATGAAGGGAGTTAGCTGTAGTTGATCAAATGATGATTCTCCAAAGATGGCCAGGTCCTTCCCCTGGAACCCGTGGGTAAAAGGGACTGCACGTGTGATCAAGTTAAGGATTTTGAGATGGAAAGATTATCTTGGGTTACATGGGTGGTACCAGTGCAGTTACAACCATCTTTATAAGAGGAGGGCAGGAGAGGCAGAGTCAGAAAGAAAACACTGGAAGATGCTCTCCTGCTGGTTGTGAAGATAGGGAAGGAGCCAGGAACCAAGGCATGCAGGCGCCTCCAGAAACTAGGAAAGGCCAGGAAACAGATTCTTGCCTCATGCCTTTTGAAAAACACTCAGCCCTGCCAACACCTGATTTTAGGATTCCTTACTTCCAGAAAAGCAAAACAACACATTTGTGTTGTTTTAAGCCATTGTGTTTGTGGCCATTTGTTATAGCAGTAGTGGGACTCTAATCCAGTGAACTTACGTGTTTGGGAGGGGATAGCTGCTAAAGTGTGTGGAGAGGTGCAGAGAAGTATCTTGGGACAGAGGAGAAGGTGAGTTCAGGCTGGAGTGGGAGGAGAGCTGGAGGTGCCTGCGAGATGTCCAGGTGGAGCTGTCCTGAGGCACATCGATGTGTGTGGGTCTGCAGCCAAAGCGGGGAAGCCAAGCGTATAAACTTATGCAGCTGAAGCCCTGGGAAGGGGTGGGCAGAGGGATCAGTGCTGCAGAGGGCGAGAAGCTTGAGGCTTGAGAGCCCGTTGGCTCAGGGGGCATACAGGTCCTGGTATTCTTGGCAGGGATGGTTGCACAGGTGGAAGCCACCTTGCTGTGGATTGAGGTGTGAGCAGGAGGTGAGGAGGGGAGGCCAGCAAGGGTGATCGGCTCGTTTTCAAAGTCCGGCTGCTTATTGATCAATTATCATATGCCAGGTGTTTACCACATTCTTCCTCAAAATAGTCCTGCAGGTAGAGGTGGCTGCCCTTCTTGATGGAGGGTACTGGAACTGAAGAGGTTCAGTAAGCAACCCCCAACTCCTGCAGGTAGTACCTGGCCGACCTTGGGTTCCTTCAAAGATAGGATGTGTGATGCCTGGGGCTTTAAGGAGTTCCTTTGTGGGAAGACATGTGTGGTTATGTGATTAAATTCAATTATTCAATTTAGCCTCATAGACAGAACAACTCCCGTGTACTAGGTACTGCACAGGAAGTTCTAGAGGTAACAGAAATGTACGAAGTTTGCTCTCTGTTCTTATAGAGTCTGTGGTCCAGCCATGGGTAGCAGGGGCCAAGGTAGATGAGAGGGCAGGAGGCCTATTCAGAACCCAGAGTGTTGCTGGTAGTTGTGGTGCTGCAGTAGACAGTAGGGGCGGGGAGAAGAGGAGTTGGTTTTGGCTGGGCAGATTGGGGATGGGTTTTGAAGGATGGGTAGGAGTTCAGTAGAGGAGGCCGATGCCTTCTCAGCTTGTGGGACAATCTCAGGGGAGAAAATCTCATACCCAGGTAAGGGCTAGGGGAGATCCCTTTCTTTCCCACCAGAGTCTACTCCTGGGACGGCCCAGCCAGACAAGCTTGGGATCTCTAAAGCAGGCATCTTCCCCAGGTTCATGGCCTGGCATGGGTCTGGGGTCTGGAGAAAAGGGAGAATAGGAAGATCTGGAGTTTGCAGCCTGGTCCTAGACCAGCTCTACCTGTCAAGGGTGGGCGTGGCCTGCAGTTAGGGGTGTGGCCAGAGGCAGCTATGTTGCTTCCTTGGAGGTTCCTTCCAAGGGCCTCTGAGCTGTGCCACGAGCATGGGTGTAGGGATGGTGTGGCTGGAGGTCACCATACCACATGGAAACTTTGACTTTTGTGATCCAGCGACATGAGAGGTGTTGAAGGCCTGGAGAGAACAGAAATACAAAACGGCTTGAGCAGTGCCTGTGTGGGTGTGCGTGTTCTCAACTGGGGCCTCAGCTGGGGCAAAGCAGGAATGAGGAACAGCTTGCTCAAATGATGGGTTGGCTGAATGGTGCGAGAAAAGGACAAATGGCCTGAACCACGGCCCCAATTTTGGACCAGGATCTAGAAGCCCCACTTCCTGAATAAGCTGCATTCATGTGTCAGATCCTGTCCCAAAGCCATACTTGATGTCTGTTTTGACCTTCTGCCTGCCTTCCAAAGCCCTGGCTTCCATCCAGCAGAACACATTTCCTTCCATAACACAGTATGTAGAGTCTCAGTGGAAGCAATGGTGGTGCTCTAAGGATAAACATAGCCGCTTATGTTTATTGAGCGCCTACTGTGTATCTGGCTCTGTGCTCAACACTTCACAGCATGATCCTATTTTATCCTAGCAATGCCCCTGTGAAGCAGGTATTAGTCTGTCCATTACTCTGCTGAGAAACCTGAGGCCTGGAGAGGAGGAGTCATTCTGCACATAGCTGAACAGCTACTGAGTAACTGAGCTGAGATTCGAACCAGAGCAGTGTGACTCTAGAACCCACTCTCTCATTCGGCCTCCTGGTCCTCTCCTCCTCCCGTACCCGTCTGGCCCATTCCTGCCTCCTGGCCTCGGTTGACTTTCTTCTACTCATCCTTCCGGCCCAGTACAGGGTTCCTCTCCATCTCCCCTCAGCGTGGAGGCAAGCTGGTCCCATTGCCCACAGTGTGATGCAGGGGTGGGGCCCAGATTGAGATGAACCAAATGGCCATCTCCACTTTCTATCTCTCCTTCAAGGCCTGACCTCCTCGGAAGGAGCTTTATTTATTATTTTTGGCTGCGCTGGGTCTCCGTTGCTGCTTCAGGCTTTCTCTAGTTGCCGGGAGCAGGGGTTACTCCTTGTTGCAGCATGTGGGCTTACTTTGGTGACTTTGCTTGTCGGGTAGCACGGACTCTAGGTGCCCAGGCTTCAGTAGTTGGGGCCTGCGGGCTCGGCGTTTCAGTGTGTGGGCTCCTAGGGCGTGTGGGCTTCAGCAGCTGTAGTACATAGGCTCAGTAGTGCTGGCACATGGGCCCAGGTGCTCTGCAGTATGTGCCATCCTCCCGGACTAGGGATCAAACCTGTGTCCTCTGCACTGGTGGGTGGGCTCCCATCCGCGGCACCACCAGGAAGTCCCTCAGAAGGAGTTTTGCATTCACTTCTGGATGTTTAGAAAAGAAATGCCTCTTCCTCTACTTTCTCATCTCCCTGGAAGTATACAGACTCCATAAATCATTGCCAGGCTTGCCAGGCTGCCCTCAGACACTACAGGCCGGAGACGATGCTGCAGGCATGAGGTGCCTGGGGAGTACCAGGCAGCCGTGTGGTTTGGGAAAGAGGCAGAAGAAAGAGGAGTCCAGCACAGGGTTTAAATTAAATGTTTCACTGAGGCCCAGTCTGGTTCCAGAAGGGATGTAGGGCAGCCTAGCAGGATATATAAAATATAACACGATAGCATATTAAAACTGGGAGAGAGAGAAGAAAGAAAAACAAGGGTGGAGATCCTAAATGGAGCCAGGAATGAGGCTAAAAATGCATACCATAATGACCTGTGTGTGCACTGTTAGCTATAGAGGTTCCAAATTTGGCGGCCACTGGGAAGAGGGAAGCTGACTCGGCTACCAGTGCTTTCTGGCTGTAGCGTAAGAAGTCGCAGGTAGCTCCCGAGGAGGTCTGCTTCTCTGGGTGGATCCTGGGTGGGAGACTTCCCAGGGCCCCTTTAAAGAGGACACCATGCGGTGGGATCGCTCCGCTGCTGTCAGCTAGCCTCTCCGCCTGCCAGACTCTACTGTTCTGGGGAGAGGCAGACGTGAAATGGGATTTCGGGGTTTTCCATTTCAGCTTCCATCATAAAGTGGAGATTTATTTTAAAACTTAAGATTGGGTGTGCAAAGGCTTGTGACACGCCCTCCAGAACAGAGTCTGAAAACCCCCGGGTTGATGGGAGAGATGAAGTGTGAGCAGATGGTTGCAACAGCGCAAGACGTCAGGGGAGGCAGGCAGGTCTGACCGGGCTTGGGGGTGGGCAGGGCTCAGAGAAGGGAAGAGAAGAGTAACGGGCTGGTCCAGGAAGGGAAGAAGGCACATTTGAAGCAGGTCAGGCTTCTGTGTGTGTTTGAGAATCTGAGCAACTGCGTTTCATGCTTATTCACTCATCTCTATTAACTCTTTATTCTGAAATTTCAAACTCTGCAGAAGCATAAGAACTGTGTGACCAGGAGCCACACACCTGCATCTGGCTTCGCCTGTTGCTCACATTTCATAACAATTGCTTCAGTCTCACTCTGTATGTCTGGCTTCCCTGGCGGCTCAGATGGTAAAGAGTCTGCCTGCAGTGCAAGAGACCCAGGTTCGATCCCTGGGTCGGGAAGCTCCCCTGGGGAGGGGAATGGCAACCCACTCCAGTATTCTTGCGGGACAGAGGAGCCTGGTGGGCTATAGTCTATGGGACTGCAAAGAGTTGAACACAGCTGAGTGACTAGGCCACACAGCACACAATAGCTACCTACAGGCACGTGTGCGTGCACACACACACACACACACATACGCTGAGTGACTAAGCCACACAGCACAGCATAGCTACCTACAGGCACGTGCGCGTGCACACACACACACGCACAGGCACATGCTCGCCCACACACACACATGCGCGCACACACACACTCTTTTTTTTTTCCTGAGCTATTTGAGACATAGTTCCCGGTATCAGGCTTCGTGGCCATGCAGTGTCTGTCACCCTTATCCAGCTCTGCGGTTGTACTGTGAAAGCATTCATAGACAGTACGTGAATGAGCAAGTGTCCAATAAAGTGTCCAAGCAAGTGTCCAAGCTGGCTCCAATAAAGCTTTATTTATAAACACTGATGTGAATTTCGTATAATTTCAAATGAAATTTGAATTTATATCAGTTCTGAAAATCATACAAATGAAATTATATGGAAGAAGTTTCAGTTATGAAAAACAAGCAGAACCGTGCTTAACTCACAGGCTGTGAGAACAGATGAAGGGCTGGGTTTGACCTACTAGCAGTAGTTCGTTGGTCCCTGTGTCCTGTGTAATCAGAGTATAGTTGTTATACTCAGGATACAGTACTGTCTCAACTGTAGTCCTTATTCAGATTTTCCCAGTTGCCCTGAGTGATGGCCTTGATAGTCCTCCCGCCATTCAGGACCCACTCAAGCATCACACATCGCATTTGGTTGTCACGTCTCATTAGTCTGCTTTATTCTAGAACAGTTTCCCAGGATTGCATTTCTCGTCCACAATATTGCCACTTTGGAAGAGTTCAGGACAGTTCTTTGCAGACCTTTCCACAGTTTAGATTTGCCCGTTGTTTCCTCCTGATAGACTCAGGTTATAGATGTTTGGCACTGGTTATATTGTGTCTCTCTCACTGCAGATAGCAAGAGCCTGTGATGTCCATTTGTCTTCTCTTTAACTCAGTGCTTTCAGCAACCGTTGATGATTCTTGCCTATATCACTTATTTTTCATGGCTTGAAAGGATTTTTAATCATTCCTTCTACACTTATGACTGAATATTCTTCTGTTTAAAAGAAGTGCTCAACTTTCTCCCCTACCCCATCCCTTAAGTTTAGTTTTACTACCAGTATGGACTCACGGATTTTTTTTTTTTTCTTCATTGTGCTATAGTCCATTCCTCTCGTTATACATTTTGAGCTTTAAATTGCCCTAGAGTTGGCCAGGAAGAACCCATTCAGATTGGCTTCTTGTCCTTCTTTTAGGGTTTCCTTACTTTCTCGTGCAAAGTTTTTTTTTTTTCCCCAACACAGGGCATGCAGGATCCCAGTTCCCTGACCAGGAATTGAACTTTGCCCCCTGCAGCGGAAGCACAGCATTGTAACCATTGGACTGCCAGCAGAGTCCCAAAGAAGATGTTCTAGTCATCTCTCTTAGGAGCTCTAATGTGTTTTAGTGAGAAATAATATCTAGAAATCAAATCTCTGGCACTAGATGTCCACGTTGCTCCTGGGGTGTCGTGGCTTCTAAGCCTGAACTAGGTTTTGAGGGATGAGCTGAAGTGAGTGGCCAATGGGGTCAGGAACCGAGGGAACTCAGAATCACAGCAGTGGGCATAGCATGTACAGAGGTCTAAGGGCACATGTGTACTGTTGAGGTGGGGAATGGTAGGAGGGCACAGGGCACCCTGTAATAGCGTGATAGAGGCACAAGGTGTGCTGAGAGGGAAAAGCGGAAGGTGACGCTAGAAAAAAGTAAAACACTATTGAATGACAATGTCAGCTTTTCTAGGAATGAAAATATGGACCTCAACCCTAAGGTTCCTCTTAATGTCAGAAGCATTAAATGGCATGACTTGTATAACTTTTGTAAATGCTGGTAGTTTTGTTATTAAATCATGAACCAAACCAAAGGTATCCCCACTCCCCACAAAAAATATAATGATCTAGTTAACTAGTTTTGGCTGGAACTGAGTCTATAATTCTTAAAATCTACTATATGGAACAAAAATAAAACATGAAAAACTGTTCTGAGTTTTCAAGATAAACCAACTGCTAACTTGACCTTCAACTTTCCTTGCCTCCTCAGCATTTCTACTCCAATTGTTTTTCACCTGTGTCATATTGAGGCCACTTTTTAAAAGAAATATATGTGTAATGCATATTACTATATATATTCCTGTAGTTACCAAACGCTACGTTACATACTCAGCACTAATTTATGTTGACCACCTTCATCGATTTTTAACAATCCCGCCACCCTCTGCCTCTGGCAACCATCGATCTATTTACTACATCTACGAGTTCGGGGTTTGTTTGTTTGTTGTTTTAGATTCCACATGAAAGTGAGGTCATATAATACTTGTCTTGATCTCACTTGTTTGTCTTAGCACAGTGCCCTCAAGGCTTATCCATGCTATTGCAAATGTCAGGATTTCCTCTTTTTTATGGCTGAGAACGATTCCCTTGTATATCTATCCACATATTCTTTATCCATTCATCGGTTGGTGGGCATTTGGTTTGTTTTCATTTCTTGGCTGTTATGAATAACGCTGCAGTGAACTTGGGGGTACACATACCTTTTCGTGTAACGTTTCCTATGGTTAAATACCCAGAAGTGAAATTCGTGGATCATATGGCAGTTCTATTTTTAAATTTTGAAGGAGCTTCCATACTGGTTTCCATAGCGGCTGCACCAATTCACATTCCTGAAACAGTGCTCAAGGGTTCCCTTTGGTCCACATCCTCGACAACGCTTGGTATTTCTTGTCTTTTTGATGCAAACCATTCTGACAGGTGTGCAGTGATATCTCATTGTGGTTTTAATTTGCATTTCCATGATGACTGGTGATGCTGAACATTTTTTCAAGGACGTGTTGGTCAGGTGTCTGACTTATCGTTTCAGTTCAGTTCAGTTGCTCTGTCATGTCTGACTTTTGCGTTTATCATTTATGGAGTCCCAATTATTTATGATTACATTAATTTTACTCTAAAGTTACTTTAAAAGGTTTAAACATAGAAACTAAAGAAACACAACATTTCTTACAGCTTTTAAAACAACTATTAAACCAAGACAAACTTACAAATATAAAATGAACAGAACTACACAAACCAGCGTAATTCAAATGAACAAAGTCAGTGTCCCGTGTTGGATCATGCGTTACTGAAACTAAATCGCTGTTTGTAGGGTGAATACAATAGTGACGACTTCGACACAGATTCTTCTGAATTTGGCATGCCTCTCTGCTTTTGTGTGCCATGTGACACTTTTATTTTCTTTATCTGTTTGTCTCTATTTAAAACACTGGGAGATCTTTGGTGAATACAACTGCCACAGTGTTTCTTACCCCTTGCCAGAATGCATTATTTACATATGAAAGTTTGTTCTTTTTTCATTAGCTCATGACAAGTAGTAATAACTGTATAGTCAGTCAGCTGTTACAGTGTAACAAGCTACCTCCAAATGCAGTGCAATAGAATGAGGGTCTGTGAATGTTTGTGTAAATGGCCAAGTAGTAAGTCTTTTAGGCTTTGTGGCCCATGCAGTGTCTGTCACACTGCTCAACTCTGCGATCCATCACAGTGTCAGAGCAGCCAGAGGTATGTGTATTCTAAGACTTTGTTTATGGAGGCTGAAATTTGAATTCCATGTAATTTTCACATGATAAAATAGTCTTCTTTTGAGTTATTTTCAACCATCTAGAAATGTACAAACCATTCTCAGATGGTGGGCTGTACAGAACAGGTGGCGGGCTGGATTTAGCCTGCAGGCGCCGGCGTATAGAACAGCAATCGTTTATCCTCGCTTCAGTATTTACTGGTTGATTGCAGCTCCTCACTTATTCTGGTGTGTCCGCTGGTTGCCCGTGGTTGGACTGGTTTAGCTGTGCTCCGCTGTGCTGCTCAGCCTCCAGGCGCAGGGTGAACTCGGCTCCTCGCCGCGGGCCAGGTCTGCTCCAAGTGTGTCTGTTCTGGGCCCAGACCCCAGGGGCTCCCTGGGGAAGCTCTTCTGTGGAGGCAGGGGCACTGGAGGCAGGGCCTCACAAGCCCATGTCAAGCCCGTGTTTGCATCATGCTTGTTACCATCCCACTGGCCAAACAAGTCAGATGACCGAACCCAAAGTCAAGGAGTGAAGAATTAGAGGCCCCCTGTAAGACAGAGTGTAGTGCAGAGTCTCATGGCCAGGGTGACAGGGAAGGGCGAGAGCTGGACCAATTCAGTCTCCCACAGGTGCCAACTTGGAGAAGGAAATGGCAACCCACTCCAGTGTTCTTGCCTGGAGAATCCTGTGGACGGAGGAGCCGGATAGGCTGCTGTCCATGGGGTCACACAGAGTCAGACCCGACTGAAGCGACTTAGCAGCAGCAGCAGCAGCAGCCGCAGGTGCCAACTCAGTCACAAGCCCAGAGCTGCTGCTGTTCAATTGCTCAGGCATGCCTCCCTCCTTGCGACCCCGTGGACCGACTACAGCCCGCCGGGCTCCTCTGTCCATGGGATTCTCCAGGCAAGAACACTGGAGTGGGTTGCCATTTCCTTCGCCGGGGATCTTCCTGACCCAGGGATTGAACCTGCATCTCCTGCATTGATTGACAGGCAGATTCTTTACCACTGACCCCTTGGGAAGCTTTCAGATCTGTAGCGTGAGGTACACAGTTCGTTTCCAGCTAATTTCTCTCCGTGACATGCCCATTCTTTTTTTAAAAAAATATTGATTGATTGATTGATTTGTCTTTGGTTGCACTGGGTCTTTGTTGCTGCGTGCGGGCTTTCTCTAGCTGAGGGGAGCAGGGACTGCTCTCCGGTTGAGGTGTGTGGGCTTCCCATTGTGGATTCTCTTGTTGCGGAGCGCGGTCTCTAGGCTGCACGGGTTTCAGTAATTGCAGCTCGAGGGCTCTAGAGCGCAGGCTCAGTAATTTTGGTGCAGAGGCTTAACTGCTACAAGGCACGTGGAATCCACCACGACCAGGGATCGAACTCATGTCCCCTGCGTTGACAGGCAGGCTGCCATCCATTGTACCAGCAGGGGAGTCCAACATGCCCATTCTTATTTGCATTTTTGCTGCCCCCGAGATGGGCAGATTCTCCTGGCTCTCTCCCTAACCCTTGCCCTGAGACCTTCGTGTTAGGCATAATGAGGAGGCCAGTCTCCTCACACTGGTCCTCACGTCCTGGCCCAAGGACTCATTTCACCGGTTTCTCCAACAGCCAGATTTATTACCGCAGGGAGTGAGGCCAAGTGTGTGCAGGGTAGGGGGTGGTCGTTTCTGCGGCTGGATCCAGGGCCGGTTCCCTTTCCAGGCAGAGCAGAGGGACTTGGAAAGGGAAGAGGGGTCTGCAATGGTGACAGGGCTCTGGAATCTCCTCCCGCTTGAGGGAAGTGTATCTTTGGGCTAGTCACCGTTCTCTCTGAGCTCTATTTCTCTGGTCCATCAAATGGAGACCCCCAGTCTAAGGGAACATCCCCCATGAATCATGAGTGTTCGTGCTTGTTGCATGCCTGGTGCATAGCAGGTGATGAGCACATTGCAGCCTGATTATCTCCAGTTAGCTTCATGTGGATCTCGGGACTGACTGGGGGTGGTGAGTGAGATTACAGATGTGGAGTTTGTGGTTGTGTGTAAGCATACCTCATTTCCCAGGTCCCCAGGGCCTTTGTGAAATTTGATAATTAGAATAATAAAAGGCAACATGTAAAGTTTCCTCAGAATTGACAGGGATTGGTGCCAGGGACCTCCATGGATACCCAAATCCATGAATGCTCAAGTCCTTTATATAAAACGGTGCAGTGTTTGCAAAAGACCTACACTTCCCTTCCTGCACACTTTAAACAGTGTATTTATTTATTCGGCTGTGCCAGGTCTTTTGTGGCATGTGGGAATCTCTTTAGTTGCAGCCTGTGGGATCTAGTTCCCTGACCAGGGATCGAACCAGGTACATAGATAGAGCCGACTGTACTAATTCCATTGTTGGTTAAATGGTGGTGGGGAGGTATGGGGATGGGTTAGATGGTGGTTCTTGAGCCTCCTTAGTCACCGAGGAGGTTATTCTCATATAACAATATTCATAAAATGCTGTACACGTTTTAGGGAATTCATCGACACCAAGTTAGGAACCCTTGGCTTGAATAATCTCAGAGGCCTCTTTAAAAGTTCTTCATTCTGTGTTTCTGGGTGTAACAGAGGCCAGAGTTCAAGTTCATGTCTAGGTTAGCCTCTTTGCATGCTGCTAAGTCGCTTCAGTCCTGTCCAACCCTTTGAGACCTTATGTGCTGTAGTCTGCCAGGCTCCTCTGTCCATGGGATTCTCCAGGCAAGAACACCTGAGTAGGTTGCCATGCCGTCTTCCAGGGGATCTTTCCGACCCAGGGACTGAACCCGCATCTCCGATGGCTCCCGCACTGGCAGGCGGGTTCTTACCACCAACGCCACCTGGGAAGGTCACCCTCTTTATCTCTCTGCATTTCAGTTTGCCAGCCTGGGAAGTGACTGAAGGCAGAGGTGATGCCGTCAACCTCCTGGGCCTCTGGGAGGAGCATCTGTGTGAAAGAGCTTTGTCAACTGTTGATGGCTCCACAAATCATTTTTGTAACTGCTTTGCCCTGAGAGGAGCTGCAGAGCTGAAAATCAGAATTCTTTATGGAATCAATGGGTTCCTGGAAAGTTGCAAGCAAATCAGGTTTTTAAAAATCCAATCTCTGCAGCATCTGGTTATGGCACCATTTAGAGGAACCCAGCAGTGAATTGTCGATGATGGCAGACGTTCTGCAGCAAAGCAGATTGTTCCTCCCTGTTAAACTGCCCATCTTTCGGTAGCAGATTTGCTCAAACCGCAACAAAGCCGAGAGTTCAGAGAGGACCCCAAGACGTTCCTGATTAATTCTCATGAGGTCATCCGGGGAAGCCTGGGCTGACATCTGTCATGCCGCCGAGTGCTTAAGAGCATGGGTTGTACCTACAGAGTCTGAACTCCAGCTGCCCCACACATTTCCTTTGTGGCCTAAGGCAAGCTGCCTACTGGCTCTGAACCTCAGTTTCCTAGTCTGTAAAATGGGAATAATAGTTGTTACCTTCATTGAGTTGTGAGAATTCATGAAAGGGTACCAGAGTACTTGGCGCAGTGAAGTTGCTCCATCAGTGCCAGTGGGTAATGTTTTAAGGCTGATGTCTTTGTTATTACCATGGTCAGAAATAACATTCTAGTCTACGTGGACCCATGCCTGTTGCAGGGAGGCAAACCTCATGTTTTTTGTATTATTTTCTGAGGGTATGCCCACGTAGAATCATAAAATTCTTAAACAGAATTTTATAGGTCATTTAGGACAGACTTCCACTCAGTGGGAAAATTCTTTTTTCAGCTCCCCTGAGAGTGGGTTGTCCTGCTGCTGCTGCTGCTTCTGCTTCAGTCGTGTCCGACTCTGTGCAACCCCATAGATGGCAGCCTAACTAAACACCCCCAGTGACAAGAAACTCACCTCCTCACAAGGCTGCTTGTACTACTGCAGGACTATTCTGCATGCTAGAACGTGTATGTTAGGACTGTTCTGCATGCACACTCCTCATGCTGAGTTCAGGCCTCCGTCCCTCAAGTGGTCCTGGTTTTGCCTGCCCCCCCCCCCCTACGTGAGGGTCCTTCCTACATTTGGTGATGTGTCTGCTTACTCTGGCCTCTTCTTCTCCAGGCTAAGGGACCCTCTTCCAATGCTGGTCACCTTCTCTGGTCAGACCCAGGTTGTCAGAGTCCTTCTCACATCACGGTGTTCAGAGCCTGGGCTGGTCTAAGAAGTGCTGAGTTCAGAGTGGCCAAGGAGTCGGCCTTGAGGGATAAGGCAAGGGAGGACGCTGGTAATCAGTCTCCTGGGGCCTGGTCCTGAGCATCTGGCCCTGGCTGGCCCTTCCTGGACCATCTCAGGCCCAGGACTTGAGGTCTAAGCCTGCTCTCTACTTGGATGATGGGGGCTCATCAGTAGCATATGATGTGCTCTGAACACCCTCTGTGATCCTGCTCGCCCCCTGCTTCCTCCACTAGAACTTCCTCACCCTCTTCTTCTCCAAGACTTCAGCTAAGATTCCACACCTCCCAAGAAAGTCCTCGATGACCACCAGTTACAGGGCTCCAGCTCTGTGCTCCCATGTTCCACAGAATTCCCCACCATAGTTCTGACCGCAGGACAGCACAGTGGCGTCTTTCTGTGTCCGCTGGACTGTGAGTTTTGTGAGAGCAAAGACACTGCATTCCCAGATCACCATTTTATCCCCAGAGACTGTCCGTGTAGCTGCTCCCTGGGTGTTTGTGAAATGAATGAATCCTTGATTGGAGAAAAGCCTGACTGATGGGAAAGAAAGATATGTCAAGAAGCATCCCTCAGCAAACCTGGGATCTGAACCTAGCAACAGAGATCTTAGGGAGCTCCAGAGTCCCTCACAGCTCCCACCCAGGACTCTCAGCCCAGCTGAGGCTGCAAAAAGTCTGATTATAACTGCGTGTTGTAATACATATAGCTATACAACAATAATACATATAGTTTACAACTATATGTTGTAATACATGGAGTTTTACGCAAACTTCCCACCACCCAGAGTGAATCATAACTGACATTTGGTCTCCTTAATAAACACAGTCATGACTGTTTATGGAGTGCCTTTCACATCAATCATTATGGCAGGGCTGCAAGGTTGGTTTCCCCATTTTACAGATGAGGATACTGAAGGCTGGCCAGTGAAGTCACCTGCTCAAGGCCACTTAGCTTGTCAGTGGTGATGCTGAAGTTCCAGCCGATGCCTCAGGCTCCATGGCTCTCACTTCCCACTAGGTATTCTTGCAGCTGGCTTCAGGACCTACAGATGCTTCTGTTCCCCCACCCCACCCCGGAGAGAAAGGAGCAATCAGAAAGTGCTAATGACGGACGATTAATATTATGATAATGTACATGGTTCCCTGAGATTCCTGGGGAAGGTCCCTGAAGACTAGGGTGTCAGCTGGGGAGACTGGCAGGGGAGGAGAGGCCTGGCCTGCATGTTTTCTCTTTTTGTCCATGAATTTTAAACCATGGAGACAGTAAAGTCTCAAAAATAGAGAAAGCGAAAGCTGCATCCTCCTTCCCTCTATCCTCCCCTCTAGAGGTAACCAGATATGAGTTTGAAGTGTATCTCCCAGGCTTTCTGTGCATAGATAAACACAGAGTGATGTGCTGGCAGATAGGGTGGGGAATATGTGTGCCAGTTTCCTTGGTGTCAAGGCTCCCACCATGTCTGGTTTCAGACTGCCAACATGAAGGCACTAAATGAGCAGATGGGAAGAGCTGTCATTAATTAATGACAATTAATCTATAGTATTTCTACTCTACAGATGCCAACATCCTCAAGAACATCAACATTGTGAAATGTAGTAAAGTAATTAGGAAGCTTTGGGCATTTGTTACGTATTCAAAATTAGAATATACTGAATTGTAAGTTCATATGATTTAATTTTTAATAATGACCGTGTTTCACAGCTGGTTCACGAGACTGGAAAATTTCACAGTCAGTTCTCGGTAACCAGGACAAGCCAGTTCTAGCCACTCTTTTCCTTTTCACTTGAGTATGAACCCTATATAATTTTTTTTTTTCCTTTAGCTTGCTTATTTAAAAGGTTCTTCATCGGATCATTCATTCAACTAGGACTCTACCACATGCTGTGCCTTGTGTTAGGGACCAGGGCCAGGCCACCATCATGAGCAGATAGCCATGCGCTTGGTCTTCATCAGCTTTTGGTGTGATGAAGGAGGCAGTCAGTTACCACGTTGACAAGTAGACAAAGCCTGCAGTTAGGCCTCTCAAAGGAAGCAGCAGGATGATGTTTAGAGATAATGCTGAGAGGGGCAGGCGTGTAGAGGGCAGGGTGTGGAAGGGGAGAACGTCCTTGAGGTTCAGATCAGGAAAAGCTTCTTCCAAGGAGCTGACAGAAACCAAAACCCAAAAGATAAGATGGGACCAGCCACACAAAACCTGGTGGGAAAGAGTTGCTGTAGGATGACACATTCACTTGGGTGCCGTTTCTGTAAACTTTACAAACATGCACAGCAATTCTGTGTGTTATTTTTTAGAAAAAGTCCTGGAAGAGTAAGAATCAAGAAGGCTCCCTTCCAGCTTCAGGATGGTAGTTACCCTTGGAAGGAGGGTGGGAAAGAGAGTGAGTTGGAGGCAGAGATGGTCTTCAATGACATCTGTGTATTTTCCTGATGCTAGGGGAGACAGAGGTCCGGGACAGAATTGGTTGGTGGTCATTTTTGCTGGCTATTGCTGATGGATACAGAGTGATCAGTTGCGTTGCTCTTTATAATTTCTCAACACCTGAACTATTTCATGATTATTATTTTTTAGAGAGTGGCTGCAGAAGAGTGAATGGGGAAGAGAGAGGCCTGAGAGAGTTGGGAGGTAGGCAGGGACCAGGTTGTAAAGCATTGAAGATGATGACCTTAAGTATGAATTTTGCTTTAAGTACAGTGAATGCCTTCTTGAGCTGGTGGGCGGCATGTTCTAAAGTTTACATTAATCGGTTTCTCTGGCGGCTATGAGGAGAATCAGTGGAGTTAAGAATGGCACTGGGAGGTTACTTGGGATCTCTTGTTGTTGTCTTGAGGAGAGCTGATGATGGCTGGAAGCAGTGGAGACAGGAGTAGTTTTGAAATCAGGTTCAGATGACATGTTGAGGGATTAGATACAGGGGATCAAGAGAGGGAGGCATGACCCCTTTGTTCATAGTACCACTATTTACAATAGCCAGGCCACGGAAGCAACCTAAATGTCCACTGAGAGATGAAGAAGTAAAATAAATATGTATGTAGTACATACATATTGACACAATGGAATATTACTCAGCCACAAAAAAGAATGAAATAATGCTATTTGCAGCAACATTGTTAGACCTAGAGATTACTATGCTAAGTGAAGTAAGTCAGAAAGAGAAAGACAAATATCATATGATACCACTTACATGAGGAAACTAAAATACGACACAAATGAACATATCTACGAAATACAAACAGACTCGTAGAGAACGGGCTTGTGATTTCCAAGGAGGAGGGGATGGAGGAGGGAAGGACTGGGAGTTTTGGATTTGCAGCTGCAAACTATTATGTATAGGATGGATAAGCAACAGGGTCCTACTGTATATGGCACAGAGAACTATATGCAATATCCTGTGATAGACCATAATAGAAAAGAATATGAAACCAGATACATATATATCTCTGTGTGTGTATGTATATGACTCTCTGCTGCACAGAAGAAATTACATACAACATTGCAAATCAACTATACTTCAATACATTAAAAAAAATAGAGAGGCATAAAGGATGACTTTTTTTAATAGCTTTGTGGAGATATAGTTCACATACTATATACTTCATTCATTTAAAGTGTACAGTTCACTGGGGTTTGGTGGGGATGGCTTTCTTTCTGAAATCTGAGTGGGTGGTGGCTTCAAATGCTGTGAAGGAGAAAAACAGAGGAATAGGCTTAGAGGTGGGGCCTGAGGTGAGTTTGAACTGCTGGTAAGACATCATGTCATGTGGGAAATTAAATATTCACGCCTGGGGCTTGAGATGAAAATCTGTGAGTTGTGAACAAATTGAGAGTGTGGGAATAGATGTAAATATCCAAAGAAAGAGTATAGTTAGAGAAGGTGTGTGTGGAGGAAGCGGTGGGGCTTCCAATCCAGATGGACAGAGAGTTCATGCTTTGAGCCCCCTCCCCCCAGATAAAAGGAAGGAGAAGAAAAGAGAGGGAGAAAGAGAGAAGCATAAAGTGACTGCCGGGCTGAAAACAAAGGCCCATAGAGCTCTCATCTAGTACAGGCAGAGACAGCCATCAGTTTTAGCTCCTGAGGGGCGCTATGAAATAGAAGCGTCTTGTGTGAGGTGGAGAGGGGTGCCAGGTTCACTGCTTAAAATGAGAAAAAGCAAGCAATAGGCAGACAGACTCCTATTCAAGATGAGCCTCTGGACCAAACCTCCAAAACTAATGAAGAAAATTAATGTTACAAAGAGAGCCTTCAAAAACAATGACAATGGAATTCACTCTTATTAAAATATAAAAATAGTATTTTTTTGAAAATGAATTTAAAACAACTGTTTAGGGACCATCAGGAATAGGTTTGACCGTGAGATTCAAAAGAACAGTGGCTCATGCAAAACGGGAATTGTGTTTTTCTATGAATAAATTCTGAGCCTGAATTAAGTCCTCAGGAACCTAGCTTGATCCAGCTGATCACTGTCTCAGTGCTTGGATTATAGCCTCAGGGTCCAAGGTGATAGCTAGAGCTCCAGCCATTATATCTGCATTCCAGGCCACAGGATGGTAAAAGGGTATATATCAGCTGTCTTTTAAAGAAGTTTTCAGGAAGGTGACGCATGACACTTCCACCTCCACTCTATTGGCCAGAACGTGGCCAGAGGAGAAGTCAAGAAATGTATTCTGTTATTAGAGATAGCTAGGCACTCAGTTATAATCCAGGGGTTCTGTTACTATGGATGAAAGGGATAATATTAACACTCACAGCTTTGGGATCTTCAAAGAAAGAATAAGGATAACATCCATTAAGAAGAATAAGACTGGCATTTTTTGTTTGAATTTAAAACCTCTGTCTTAGAAAGATGATGTTAAGAGAGTGAGTAAACAAGTCACAGACTAGAAGAAAGTATGTGTAAGCCATATTCTGATAAAGGAATTATATCAAAAATGCATTAAAAAAAAAACACTCTTGTGCACGTGTGCTAAGTTGCTTACTGTGTCTCTTTGTGACTCTGGACCTCCAGGCTTCTCTGTCCATGGGATTCTCTAGGCAATAATAGTGGAGTGGGTTGCCATGCCTTCCTCCAGGGAATATTCCCAACCCAGAGATCCAACCCATGTGTCTTATGTGTCCTGCATTGGCAGGTGGGTTTTTTAACACTAGCGCCACCTGGGAAGTCCATTTCAAACTCTCAGAACTCAACAGTAAGAAAAAAAAATCCACTATTTTAAAAATGGGCAAAAGATTTGAATAAACACTTCACCAAACAAGACCTGCAGCTGACAAATGAGTGCACAAAAAGATACTCAAGTGTCATTAGTCATCAGAAAAATGCAAATTAAAATCACAGTGAATACTGCTTCATACCTGTCAAAATGACTAAAACCAAAAAGCCAGTTCATCCAAGTATTGGCAAGGATCTGGATCAACTGGAAATCCCGCATACGACCGTCAGTCTTAATGTGGGAATATAAAATGGTGCAACCACTTTGGAAAACAGTTTAGCAGTTTCTTAAAAGTTGAACATATTCTTACCAAGTGTCCCAGCAATTCCACTTCTAAGTATTTGCCCGACAGAAATAAGCGTATGTATTTATACAAACACAGGGGTAGAGAGGGGACATCTGGACAAAGTGGGGGAGGGGCGAGAGGGGGATGAACGGGGAGATCAGGACTGACTTACATACACGATCATGCGTAAAACAGCCGGCTGCTGAAAGGCTGCTGTGTAGCTCAGGGAGCGCGTCTCAGTGCTCTGCGATGGCCTAGGGGGGTGGGTGGGGGACGGGAGGAGGGTGCAAGAGGGAGAGAACATATGTATACATACAGCTGACTCACTTCCTTGTGCAGCAGAAACTAACAAAATATTGTAAAGCAATTATACTCCAATAAAAGAAAAAGATTTACTAGTGATGTCTTTTAGCAGCGTTATTTGTAATAGCCAAAACTAGCCAGAACCCAAATGTCCAGCAATAGGTAGACTAAAAAAAAATAGTGACCTATCCAAGCGATGGAATACTACTCACCAATACAAAGAAATGAGCTCTGACACACACACCAGGAGGAACGAATCTCAAAATAATTGTGTGGAGTGAAAGACGGCAGACATGCCTTCCAGTTGATTCTATTTGTATAAAGTTATGGACCACATCTATGGGGCTGCACAGAGTCGGACACTACTGAAGCGACTTGGCGGCGGCAGCAGCAGCAGCATGGACCATGCAAAGTAATTTGTAGTGACAGAAAGCAGCTCCCTGGTTGCCTGTGGAACTGAGAATGGGAAATATGGAGAGAGGCAAGAGTGAGGGATCACAGAGACCATAAAGTAGTTTTTAGGGGTGATGGATACGTTTATTATCTTGACTATGATATATACATTTGTCAAAATTTATCACATGACATACTATATGTTAATTCTATTTCAATAAAGCTGCTAGAAAAAGAAAGAAGGAGCACAGCATTATGAAACAAAAAGAGGCAGAATAAGAAAAGATGAGTGTGAAAAAACTAATTGAAATTTCTGGGAATGAAAAATATTAATTGCATTAAAAGTCTTTTAAAAAGGAAGGAAAGAAAGGAAAAACGTCAATAGTCATAAACTCTGGAATGAACACGGTCAAAGAGAGAATGAGTGAGTTGGAAGAGCATCCCAAGAAATTTTCTGAGAACCACCCAGAAAGACATAGAGGAAAAATTATGAAAGAGTATCTGTAAGACCTGGAGAATAGACTGGGTTCCGACTGTATGTGTTTAATGGAAATTCTGCAGGGAGAGACTAAAGAAAATGACTGAGAAGCCGTACTCAAAAGCATAATAGCTCAGAATTTTCCAGAGTTGAAAAGGAGGTATAAATCCTAATCAAGTAATATGCTTGACAAGTAATGAGAATTTTAAAAGGTAAATCTCCACTTTAAAACCACAGAGTGAAACTGCAGAAAATGAAGCATAAAGAGGAAGTCTTAGAATTTACTATAGACGGATTACCCACAAAAGAACAACATAGACTAATAGTAAGTTGCTTAAGAGCCTATGGCAGCCTTTTTGGCAGTCTTTATTTTCTGAAAGAAAATAAACTGCATCTGTCTAGAATTCCATATCCAGCTGAACTGTGATTCAAAAATGGTGATGAAATAAAGACAATTTTTGGAAGATGAAGGGGTCCACCCCGAACCCAGAGGTTCTTGAATGTCTAGAGATTGGGGAGAGGAAGGACCCGCTGGAATCACGTATGCCCGGTCATCTGGTGTCAGCCTCTGTCTCCTGCAGAAACCGTAGAGAGGAACGCCTGAATTCAGCTGCTGTTGCAATGTGATGTTCTTGGCAATGCCGCTTGCTGGCATGTGCTGGGTATTCCTTCAGGGCAGAGGAGGGAGATGGGATCCCTGCCCAGCTCCGGTCAGTCTTGCAGCAATGGGGGCTTAGAAGGGAGGCCACAGGGAGGGTTCTGGGTGGTGGCCTCGGGCCCTGGTCTGGGGAGGAGGCTGGGGACGCAAGAGCCCACCCCTCAAAGATGCCCATTTCGAGACTGTCTCTCTGTCTTCCAGATTGTGGACAAAAACAACCGCTACAAGTCCATAGATGGGTCAGATGAGACTAAAGCCAACTGGATGAGGTGAGTCCCGCTCTCTGCTGATTTCCCAGGAGCCTTGTCCAAACTCTGGAAAGGAGGCCAAGGGAGAACGTTGGCCCTTTAGAGTCTCCAGTGGTGGAAGTCCCTGAAGGCCCCGGGACTGCTCTTGGCAGGAACATGTCTAGCTCCAGGGGACCAATCCTCTGATTCCCCCAGGCTTCCATCAGGGGTTCTGGAGGAGGCCTGTGGCCAGACCAGCTGTTTATGGGGACACACATGTCAGTGTTTCTGGAGGCCCCAGGCCCCAGCCTGCTGGCATTCTCACATGGAGGTGGGGGGTGTTGCTGCACTGTGACACCTTTCGCAGGCAAACTCTGGCTGGATGGGGTGCAGGAAACATCGAAGTGCAACTCCCAGCCGTTGTGTAAAAGGTCCCCAGGAAAAAGAGCACAGTCTCTAGCTCAGTTTTTGATTGTTAGAGTGATCTTGTCTGTTGTTGGGGACAGAAGTTTGCACCAGAAAGATCCTTCACTGCCAGCCAGAGCAAGCAGGAGACTGGCCCAGGGTCACCCAGCGGCAGCTGCGCCGAGCTGTCCTTTGGGTTCTATGCTGCTGGCTTGTGTGGTGTGCCTGGGAGTTGTGGGGGGGGCCCTGCCCCTGCCCGATGGCATCACCGGGCAGCATGGGAGGTCAGTCTTGCCTCATTGACTCCTTGGTGGCCTGTCTCTGGGATTCAGGAGCCGTGAAGGGGTTAGTAGCTGGGTTGCGAGCTGGATCTTGGAGGGCTGAACCCGAGGCAGTACCGCACCATGGATCGGGCTCTCTGTCAGTGTGTGTGCAGTTCTGTGCCCCGTGGGGCTGGGGGCTGGAGGGTAGAGGAGAGATCATGCTTGGAGGGAGGGCAGTTATGGCCTCCCTAATGGGAGTCTGCTGGATTTAAACCCTGAGACTTGCCAAGCAAATGCAGAGAAACTGGTTTGAGGTGGAGAGGCTGTGGTGAGTTGTCTGGTCCCCTTCCTCTGGGCCCCACTGCCCACGGGTCTCCCACCTGAGGCCGGCTGGCAGCCGGGTGGCTGTGGATACTCTCCGGGACACTTAAGGATTCGCCCCCTGATTTGTCGGAGCCGCTGTCCTTATTGCGATTGAACAGGTGCAGAAGCGGAAGCGCTGAGAACAGGCAGGCCCCAGTCTTATGCCGTGGGGACCTCCCCCCCTTTCACACAGTCAGGTCAGCCGTGCCCTGAAAGTGGCTCCAAGAAGGTGGGTGGACATCTCTGGCTGCCTTCTTCTCCCCAATCACTGGGTGTGGGTCAGCTGAGCAAGTGCAACTCAGCCCTTATTCCTGAGCACCTGCGGAGAGTCAGAGCCTGTACCGGGCATCCTAGATGGATGGGCCCAGCCCAGCTCCCCTGGCCCTCCCAGGACTCACACCTTCTGCTGTGGAAACTGCTTTTTCTAATGAGGCTGTTCCAAGGAAGTGAGGGCGATGTGCTGTTGGGGCTCAGATGAAAGTGAGGGTGGGGAGGGCCTTTGAGCTGGGCCTTCAAGGGAGGCATTTGAGGGCACTTGTGAGCAAAGATTCAGAAGTGGGGAGTGGCGACCAGGTGTCCAGCGGGCCACCAGATGGCCTGCATGGCCCAGACCCCTGGCTCTGGCCTGGCTTTAGGCAAGCAAAGGGGCGTGTGTTTGAGTGCGGTCTGGGTCGGGCCTTTCTGCACTGAAGTTTGGCCAGGAGAGCTGATTCAGTTCCGCTCTTCCATGTATCTCTGATCCTTCAGTTTGGGGACAAGGCTTTGCCATCACTGCAGAGAAGGGGATTCACCACCTGTGCTGACTGAGTGATCATCTGGCCCTCCTGCGATTCTGACTTCATCGGGCTGGGACTGAGCCCAGGGCGTCGGCAGTTTGTAAAGCTCTCCGGAGTGATTCTGATGCGCTGCTAGGGTTGAGAACCACTGCTCTGCTCTGATCTTCATGCTCCAGTGGTAAAGTGAGGCCCAGAGCAGAGCAGGGTCAAGATGATGTGGTCAGCGGCAGATCAGAACTGGAACCCATCTCTGAGCCTCTAGGTCAGTGTTCTCTGTGCACGAGGGTTCTGCTACTGCTGCCTTGCTGGCCTGGAGTCTGTCCTGCTGCAGGACCCATTCTGATCCAAGATGGTGCCAGGGTGGCCCACAGCTGCTGGGCCCTCATCTCATTAGAGACTCAAGCGGTAGGCTGGGGTTGGGTCTATGGTTTATTGCCGGGGAGATAGCCCTCGGGTGGGTCTTGGGTTGAGGGGAAAGCCAATTCATCCTGGGACCCTCTTCTTCCCCCTTAATGTACGGCTTCCATGTGTACAGCTCCTTCTAATTTGAGGACACGTTCACTAGCTTAGGGGCTTGCAGAAGATCGAATGGAGTTGGTTAATTTTCTCAAAACCTAAGTTTAGGCCGGGAATAGAATGGACACCCACTTGTTGACTCTATGGCAGCCCCATGCTGGGTGCTCTGCATTCTTGAGACTGGTGGTCCACAACCCTGCAGGGGGCTCTTTTTGTCTCCTGGAAGCAGTGTGTTGAGATGTTTTTGGTTTTCACAACTCTGCGGGTGAATGCTGCTGGTTTCTATCAAGCAGAAGCCAAGAATGCTGGTAAATATCCTACATTGTCCAGAATGCCCTCTCCCCCACCAACAAAGAATTTCTGATCCTAAATGCCAGTCGTGGTGAAATTAAGAAGCCCTGAACAGACTCTTCTTGGCAGCCCTTGGAGGTGGCACCGGGGGGAGGTGGGGGGGACAAGGTTTGCATAGGAGACTCAGCTTCTAATCCAAAGTCTGTCTGAGTGCAAGGCCCAGGCCCCAGCCACTGTCTTGGCCAGATGACAAAACCTCCACCTTCTTCCTCGGCCACTTGGGCTCTGGTATTCTGGGTGGGTGGAGTGGGGAGACAAGGGCTGGAGGATCTTTGCGCCCTGTCCCTTGCTGTGGCTTTGGCAGCAGCCAGAGGGAATGAATCAGACTCTGGGTCTCCCATCATACTCTAGGATGCTCTCTTGGGCGGATCTTTGGGACCATGGGCATGGAATAAAGGGTGGACAGAACCACACTGTGGGAAAGAATGAGTCACAGAGCCAGAGGAGGTGCCAAGCCAAGGGGGTAAGGGCTGTGCTGTGCCTGTGGCCAAGGACCCTCTGCAGATGGAAGCCAAGGTCCTTCCTGGTCTCCATCAAAGTGGACCTTGTCTCCCCATGGATGCTCGGGGTCTCCTCACGTCCTACCCATGAGCTGCCAAAAAGGAGCTTCTGCCAGCGCTGCAGTGGAGTGGTGGTTGGGACAGGGAGGAGCCTGCCCACACCCAAAGGTGGGGACCTGGGAGACTAGGAAGGGAAGAGACCCACCAGGGTGCAGAACAAGCTTTCTGTGACCAGCCTTAATCGTGGGCGTCACCAGCAAGGCCGCACCCCTCGGAAACCCACTGTAAATAATCTCCCTGTTGAAAGAATCTTCCTGCAAGCCCCTGGGCTGCATAGGTCTGTGCAAACATCTCTGAGTTCAGGCTGTGGCCTCGTCCTAACCCCAGTAAGGATCCTTCATGCCTGTTGAGGGCTTTAAAGCTCTTTATATCAGCGTGCTTATCCCTTCTCGGTCGGTAACAACCCCTGGTTCCAGGATGGGGAGAAGGGGGCCAGGGGAGGCTGCCGAGCTGCCTGCCCTGGCTCCTCGCAGCTAGTCAGAGGCCAGGCGGGACCCGAAACGAAGGCGTCCGGCTCCGTCCGCGCTCCTGTCGCACGCGCCGTGGCTCCTGCTGCCCCGCAAGCGGCAGTGCGAGGGGCCTGGCGCCAGGAGCAGGGTGTGGTGGTGGTGAGCCGGCGAGGGCGCCCGGGCGCTTCCTGGCTCCTCGGCTGGGGGCCGGCACTTAGGAAGGAGGAGGCCTGCCGCGTTGATGGTCATTTACCCCATTGTGCTTTGTGGGATATTCAACCCAAGGAACGTGGCGCCCCTGGCCGAGCGTAAGAGGAAGCCCAAGTTCTCCAAGGAGGAGCTGGACATTCTGGTCACCGAGGTGACCCACCACGAAGCGGTTCTCTTTGGGAGGGAGACCATGCGGCTGTCCCATGCCGACAGGGACAAGATTTGGGAAGGCATAGCTCGGAAAATCACCTCCGTCAGCCAGGTTCCGCGCTCCGTCAAGGACATTAAGCACAGATGGGATGACATGAAACGGAGGACCAAGGACAAGCTGGCCTTCATGCGGCAGTCCCTGTCGGGCCCCGGGGCCGGGGGCCGAGCCCCCACCATCGTGCTCACTGCCCACGAGAGGGCAATCGAGTCGGCGCTGCTCACGGCCCGGTCCGGGCACGGCTTCCCCAGGGCGGAACTTGACGGCACGGACAGCCCTTCCACCAGCTGTGAGTACCGCCCGCCTGCTCCCCTCCCCGCGGCCCCCTTCCCTGCCCCCCGCACCTGCCTTCTCTGTCTCTCTCTCTCTCTGCTGTTCCTTTCTGCCTCGCCCAGCCCTTCCATCCTTCCTTCCTTCTTCCACTTCCGTCCTCTCCCCGCCTCTTTCCCTTCATTCATTCTAGAATATGTCCTGAACATGATGCTGGGAGCTGGGAAGACAGAGTTGATTCTAAAACCTCCCCCAGCGCTGCTCTTGGGAAGTTCCTTAGACGCGTGAGAATAAGAACCCTTTCATTAAACAGTTGCACGAGGAAACGCGTAAAGAAGGATCAGTAGATGAATGCAGGAAGTCCTGAGAGCAGAGCTGACTTGGTGGGCGTCTGACCTGTCTTCCCCCAAGGGGTGGGAGCTGGGCTGACTGCTCTTGCGCTCTCGCTTTCCTGAAACTCAGACTAAGTTTTTGAAGCAAGCACCCGCATTTTCCTGTTGGGTTCAGCCCTGCAGATTAGAGAGCAGCCGGTAGTGGTCTGAGAGCAGGAGTGGACTGGCTGGGAAAGCACGCCCACCCACCTCCACCCCGGGGAGAGACAGTTGAATGGAGACCAAGGGTGGGGAAGAGTTAACCCGGAGGGTGTGCGTGGGGCGCAGCGCAGGGGAGGGGAGGAGGGCCTCGCAGGCAGAACAGCATGTACGAGGCCCCGCATCAGGAAGGCGCTTGGCACGTTCCAGGAACAGAGAGGAGCCAGGGAAGCCCCGTGCAGCAGGCGAGGGGGGAGGGGCGTCGGAGGAAGCCGGCCAAGTCCCGGGCCCCCGAAAGCTCAGGCCTGTCTGTGTGCCTGTTCCCAGGGTCTTTGTTTCTGTGATATTTCCGCGGGGCCTCTGCGGTGCCTTGCTGGCTTATTTTCTCTGTGTCTTCTGCCTCTTTGTGCCTGCCCCAAGGCTCTCTCTAAGACCCCTCTCTCTGCGCTCTGGTTCCTCTCCCCATGGCCCCCTCCACCTCTTCTTCTCCCTCAGCAAGTATCTTCCTCTTTCCCCTTCTGCTTCTTATGGCTCAGGACGAACGCTGATGCCAGGGGCTGGGTGGGTGTGGAAGCTCCCGGCCTAGACGGGGCGGCCATCCTTTGGGGCTGTAGTTCTTGGCGCTCACCAGAAGGGGGAGAACTCGAGACCCGCCCGCGCTCCTTGCTGGGGCTGCCACCCACTTTTAGCTCTGCTCCTGCACACATCTGCCCCCACCTGCGGTCCCAGCTGGAGGCCGTCCGGCTTCCCAGTGACCAGCAGGGCAGGAGGGTTCCAGGGATGCCAGCCGGGCCAGCCCAGGGGAAGATGGTTCACAGAGACCCAGCCTTCCCTTCCCAGGCCCCCTACTGCAGGGAACGTGCTAATTTCCTGTCTGGCCTGGCGAGGGCTCCTGACAGGGGGCTACTCAGAGTCAGCTATTGAGAACTAAGGATGAAGGAGGACACCCTCCAGTCTGACCTCTGTGTGATCCAGATGAAGCTAAGCTTCCTCTGAAACTCAGCTTCAGACACAGAGGTAGTCTCGGGACTAGATTCAGAGTAGAGATTCAAACCTGGGTCTGCCAGGTCCCCGAGAATCCCAGCTCCCAAGTTTCAGGACGATGATACCAAATTATGAGAAAAAGAAGGGGGCTATCTAGGTGAAGTCTGTTTCTTAAATTCTGTCTTGCTCATCCTTCTGTCTCCCCGAGACTGAAGGTAATGAGATTACCAAATATGACGTGAGCTGGGCAGGGGGCCCAGGACCCCTCCACCGCAGGCAGGACGGGCCCTCCTTTTCACAGCTGCTGCGGCACTTGGCCAGAGGCTGGGTGGGACGAGGCCCTGAAAGGGAGGGAAGCGACATCACCACCGTACATGCCGCTCCTTCCAGCGCCCCTCCCCCCACAAAGTGGGAGCCCACCAAGTGGGGGTCTACAAGGCGCTCGGCTCTCTATGCTGGCCCTAAGGAGGCGCTAGGGCTCGTGGGAGGCATGCAGCCCAGGGCAACCAGAATCTGTGTTCCTGTCACCTTCCCCGGAGTGGTTCTGAATTCAGCCCCCTGCCTCGCATACAGGCAGAGAGATGTGCCTGTTTGAAGGGTCAGCCTGTATGTATTCACTCTTGCTATGGGAATTAGCTCAGCACAACCTTGGTCATGAGAGAGCCGCCGAGATCTGAGTGTGCAGGGCTGGGCCCCTCCCTGTGACGGGCTGTGCGGAGCGGTCTGTCCGATGCTCCCTGTGTGCCATCGGGTGTTCCTGGGTAGATGGGCTGTGTCTGCTCCGGGAGCCCGCCTGGGGGCACCGAGGGGGCAGCAGGGCTGGTCGCCCAGGTAGATCTGCTCCACCCTGTCTGGGCTTGTCTATCCCTTGCCTCCTTTCTCCAGTCTGTGAGCTTCCCCCACCATCACCAAAAGTGGCAGATTCCAGCAAGGCCACAAGGTGGCCCCAAGCAACTCAGAAACAGCCGCGTGGAGGCTGGAACTCGGGGCGGTGGCCAAGAGCCTCAGAATACCTTTCTGGCAGTGTAGAGCTTTCTTCTGTCCTCTTCTGTAGTCTTCTTAACAGCCCTGCTAGATGGGCAAGAGGTCGGGGAGGTAGGTAGAGCAGTTGTTATCTTTGCTTTGAGAAACTGAGCTGCAGAGAGAAGTGAGCCCGTGGGTTGACATGCCGTCCCTGGGACCGCATTCCCTCTAGAGTGTCGCTGTGCCTGTGATAGGAAGGGAGCCTGGGGACCGCGGGGGGTTCATGCTCACCTGTCTCCCTGGGGTGCTTGGCCCAAACACCCTGGGGGCCTAGGAAGCAGATACTTTCCCACGGGTGGATGGGGAGCAAGCAGAGGCCAAACTAGGCAGAGGGGTAGCAGGGTGGGGGAAGCTGGTAACTTTGCCAGTGAGGGGCTGTGTCCAAGCCCAGAGCTGCCGTCTTTCTCCGGTTTGTAATCATTCGCCCTTCTTTGTTTTTTTATCCCCCAAGATGATGAAGACGAGGAGACCCCCGGGCCCTCGAGGCAGCCACTGCGGGTGCCCCTGCGGCCTTCGCCGGAGGAAGAGGCCTGCCTGGCCAGGCCCACCCTGCTCCGTTCCTCCTCCTCCTCCGACCAGTCCGAGACGGTGGGCCCCAAGCCGGAGGCCCTGCCCCGGCCCTCGCCCCAGGCTGCCTGCAGGACCCCTCGGCCACACCCCGGCCCACCCAGCGCGGGCCTGGACTGGCAGCTCCTCCATGCCCACGCCCAGCAGACTGAGGTGTTCCGGCAGTTCTGCCAGGAGCTGGTGGCCGCGCACCGGGACCTAGCAAGCAGCATGCAGGCCATCGGCCAGGCCATGGCCGAGCTGAGCGGCCGCGTCAGCCAGGCGTGCCAGACGCTGATGGAGATCCGGGATGGGGTTCAGGCATCTCAGTGGGGGCCTGCCGGGGCCGCCCCCGTGGGCCCCAGCCCCCCAGCCGAGGCTCGCCCAGTGGAGCCCCCAGAGGCGCCCCCGGTACCAGCTCCAGCACGGACTACCAGGTCTCGGAAGAGAAAGCACAATTTCTAAGCCGGCCAGTTTGCACTGAGAGGAAGAAAGCTGGAGGAGGGGTGTCTGGCCTTGAGACAGGGGGGCCAGCCTCTCGTGTCCACCATCGATGACCTTGTAGGGTGCTGGGGTGACTGTCATCTCCTCACTGAGTACAGGTTGGCTGCCCTGGGCTCAGCCCGACTCCCTCATCTTTGGCAGGTGCTCAAGATGCAGGAAAAACTGCCTGCTCAATGCTTGCTTGTCCTGGAATGTCAGCCTCCTCTTGGTCTGCATCCCGCGGCAGCAGGCCTTGCAGGGAAGGGGGCTGCAAGAGCATCTCAATGGAATCCTGCTCTCCATTCTCAGGGCTGCTGTACCAGCCTCCCAGGCCCTGATTCTGCTGCTTTCGGGGGGCTGGGGAGGGGGGCAGCGAGGCCTGCGGATGGGCCGGCAGAGCTCAGCCCCTCCAGGAGGGGTCTGCCTTCCCCTCCCCCAGGGCTCTGAGCCCCTGCCTTGGCCTTCTGCTTGCCCTCCGTGCGTGTGCGCGCGCACGCGCGCGTGTGCTCAGCTGCCGTGCTTGCCTTTTGTGGGGCGGGGAGGAGAGCCAGGTGACGTCAGAGGAAGGGAAGACACGACGTGGTGATGGTAGAGCACTTTACGCTTCTCCGAGCGTGTGAGCTCGGTGGGTCCTCAGGACAGAGCGGGAGAGGCAGCCGAGTCGGGTGTTACGGTCATCATTACCACCATCCTCATCTGCATTTCATAGATGACAAATGAAACAGCATCATCTACTCGGGGGTGAGGGCAGAACCGGAAGTCGGACCTGTGGATTTTTCCAGCTCCTCTGTCAGAGGCCAGATCTAGACTTGGGAGGGGTGTTACTCCTTTCCTGCCCCTGCCAAGCCCTCTGGGTTTTGAGTGGGAGGCAACAGCAGCATTTAGGATGTGAGTCCACCCCCGCCCTCCCACCTACCCCTCCCTCCACCCCCCCACCCCCACCCTCCCAACCCTGACACTAAGGCTGACAGCCAGTGGCTGGGAAGAAGTAGGGTCCAAATCTCAGGATCTAGAAGGCAACCCCTCCCCTGGCTTCTAAAAGAACCTAGAACCCAGCAGGGCTCCTGTCCCGTTCCAGGTTCCAGCATGCCATGCCTCCGCTTGCTTGGGCTGCCTATGCATTAGCTACATACATCTCAAAGCTTCGTGTTTGGTTTTGGAGTGTGGGGAAAGAGCCGGGTTCTTCGAGTTAGGGAGGGAGCTGGGGGTTGGGCGGTGGCAGTTGCAAGCTTAGCTCTGACCTGGGTGCAGCTCAGCTCTGTGTCCTCTTTGCTCCCTGGCCTGAGGCTGCCATATACCCCCAGCCGTCCATCCTTCCACACCAGCCCCCTAGAGCCAGAGCGGGGGCTGGGAGGATCGCTGTGCCCAGTCCCCGCCATGGCCGCTCCTGGAGTGCTGCTTCTAAACTCGGCCCGAGCTTTGCCCCGTGTTGGGAGAATGGAGGGCAGCTGCAGTGTCCTGGGCTCATTCTCCCATTCTGTGGTTTTTTGGGGGTTCCCAATCCCCAGAAGTGAACACTCCCCTGTCTGACAGCCCAATGGCTTGACTATATTGCCTGGCATTGCCCCACCCTCTGATGCTGGAATCAAAGATTGCCTTCCCAAGTATTTTTGTTAAGATGGCAATAAAAAGAATTGATCTCACACTTGGAACACACTTGGTCTCCAGCATCTTTCTTTGGTGTATATTCTCTTTCTTCGCTTCCTGTGAAAACCTCAAGGCCCCCAAAGCAAGGGTTAGATGACCGAGGGAAAACATGTTGGTGAGAGGGTCTTGAGTGCCCCTGGCGTTTTCCAGTCCCATCAGCTCTCAGACGCCCTGTGTTCAGCACCCTTAAAGGAAAGGAAAGGAATTGATGGGCTGAGGGAGGCAAAGCATCCACATAAGAAATCATTTCACTGTATTTATTTTCTCTGCTCATCAAAAGTGAGATGTTGCTCAATGAATTTTACCTTTTGTCCCCTAAAAGTATGTTGGGGTCCTGGGGGAAGAAGCCCCACGATTTCTGGCAGGAGACTCTGGAAGGGTCAGGGGCTGTCCATTTGCCAGGGTACCTCAGGGCCCCCTCTGAGCCACTCACTTTTTTTGCTCACCTGTCCATTGATCTGGGTGTCTGACTGGCACAGGTAAAGCCCTGCTCACCCAGCTCTGAGGCTTCTCATGAAGTGACTTCCTCTGGCTCCCCTGGGAAGTTTCTTCAGCAGGAAAGGGACCCCCTGACCTATGCATTGCCCTGGCTTATTTCCAGTCACAGGGAGAGAGTCTCCCAGGCAGGAAATGTCCAGGTCCTGACCAAGGATACATCCACTTTGTGGAAGATTCCAGCCTGTCTTTGATCTCTTGGAATCTAGATCCTCCTCTACCATTCTTGACCAAAAAGCAGGGTCATGGAAATGAAGATTATCCAATCTCCAGGAGATGCAAAGATGCTGTGAAACCAGGCCTGGGGGTCTTTCCCACCAAGGTCAAGGTGCTAAGTGGTGACTGGCTGGCCTCTCCCTCTGGCCCTGGGGAGAGAAGAGGGCATGTAGGAAGCAGAAGGGACACAGAGATGCAGAGACTTGTCAACTTCAGATGGAAAAGTTTTCCACTTCCTTTTCTTGGCTTCAGTGGGAATGTGGGGCTAGCAAGTTAAACAGGAGGTGAAACTGGTACCAGTGGGTGGAAATGAATGAACAGCCAGTTTTAGCCTTTCGATGGGGACATCGCTTCTAAGAGTCTGAGGCGTGCAGCCGTGCCGAGGGAGGACTGGCTGGGTGGTGGTCTCTTAAAGTCCAGGTGAGGATCTAGGGGGTGAATGCCTGATCCAAAGGCCTTCCCAGCCCAGAGACCTCAGTGCCTAGCAGAATACGGAGCCCAGCCTCTCCTCAGTCATTCCTTTCCTGTCTCTGCCTCGGGGACTGGGCTGCTTCCTTTCCACCAGAGACAGAGCCACTGGGTGGGGGTGTCTGAACCTGGCCTTCCTCTATCCCCACCGACGAAATAGGTGCCCTGTAGGTTGTTTTCTCTCTTAAGTTGAAACTGATAGTTCATTTCCTGAGCCAGTTAGAAAATCTGGTGCACTTGATAAGACACAGTGGGTGAGGTCTGGAAAGTGTTGTCTTAGAGCTTATCTAGCCAATACCCAAAGTCAGCAAAGAGTTGAGAGTAAAAACAATCCATTATCATCATGAAAGTTTCAGTCCCGAACCACCCCACCACCATCACCACCACCACCACCCACCCCTTTGATTGCTTCAAAGGGCTTGAAAAACTGTCAAATAAGCACTAGTGTTCATAGATCAGCCTGTGCTGTGCATTTTCTATCATCCTTCTGACATACTTTCTGCTTCCAGCCAATTTGTTGACCTGGAAACAACAAATAGAAAGATTTTCACTCCCTGGAAGCCTTCTGTTCAGGAAGGGCCCTTGCTCACCTGTAGCCGTGTGATGGAACAGGTGTGCTTCTTCATACGGGGGTTGTTGAGTGGGGACAGAGGGATTCTAGGAGTGGATCCAGCCATTTGGGTGTTACCACAAAATACTTGAAAGTGGGAGACCTGGCTAGAAATAGTCGATGTTGGGACTTAGTTGGCTCTATTTAGCTTTACTTCAAAAATTATATAACATAAACATCTTTTCAGGGGAATGGATTGTTTATGATTCACTGAGAGCTCCCATGTGTATCTTATTTCAAATGCCAACTTTCAGAACAACCAAATACAACAGGATGCTGAACCAGTTTTGATCTTTGAAGATACTTTGTGATCTATACAAAGTTTTGGAGTTCTCTTCCTAAATATTTTAATAATTTATTTAATTGAAATATAGTTGATTTACAGTGTTGTGTTGATTTCTACTGTGCAGCAAAGTAATTCAGTTATACCTACATATATATGTGTATGAGTGAAGTCGCTCAGTCATGTCCGACTCTTTGCGACCCCATGGACTGTAGCCTATCAGGCTTCTCTGTCCATGGGATTTTCCAGGCAAGAGTGCTGGAGTGGATTGCCATTTCCTTCTCCAGGGGATCTTCCCAACCCAGGAATCGAACCCAGGTCTCCCCATATGTGTATATATAGCTATATATATTCTTTTTCATATTCTTTGCCATTATGGTTTATCACAGGATATCGATTATAGTTCCCTGTGCTAAACAATGGGCTTCCCTAGTGGCTCAGCTGGTAAAGAATCCGCCTGCAATGCAGGAGACCTGGGTTCGATCCCTAGGTTGGGAAGATCCCCTGGAGAAGGGAAAGGCTCAGTAGGACCTTTCTTCCTAAGTATTGATTCTTGTTGGGTTAGCAAAGTGTGAGAAGGTAGAAAGGGAAGTGGACTTGAGTCTTTCTAAACCTTCTGACATC
Organism: Oryx dammah; assembly: GCF_014754425.2. Taxonomy (NCBI): domain Eukaryota; kingdom Metazoa; phylum Chordata; class Mammalia; order Artiodactyla; family Bovidae; genus Oryx; species Oryx dammah. The sequence goes on from NW_024070201.1 coordinate 72,847,869, forward strand.
TTCACCAGGTTGCTCTTTGGAATAAATCCCTGATCGTTCTGTGTTCCTCATCTACTTTTTTCTCTTCAAGTTGAATGTCAGAGAAAATAATTCTGTCTTTTAGAGCCGGATAGCTGTTTAGAAACTGGAAAAGGGGAAGATTGTATGCCTTTTCCCTTGGGCTCTGTGATTCAAGTGAATCTTGTTAGAACAAAACATGAGTGAATGGCTCGCCTTCCACGTCAGGGAGTAGAAAAGTTTGATCTGCCTCAGTTCTACTCTGTGCTGACCACTAGGCTGATTAATTTTGGATGTCAAATCCCAGGCTCTTGCTGAAATGGGGACTGGAAAAAGAGTTTGCACATTCAGAAGAAATCTCACGTATGAAGGAAAAACAGACTCCTGCAGCTGGGGAGTTGAGATTATATGTGAGGGGCGCTATGCTTGGGGTGCCAAGATGTGGGTTCCCAAAGCTGCTGGCCACCACAACTGTCCCCACTGCCAGCCTGTACTGGACTTGGCGTTTGTACTGGAATTGGCTTTTTTAGGGGGTGGGGGAGAGGGATTGCTTATTGAGGAAGACTTGGAAAGTTCAGAAAATTATAAAGTAGAACCATCTATAAAGGCTAATCACTGTTAAAACATTGGTGTATTTCAAGTGGTTTACCAGGCTTGTTTTTAAAGCATGATTAGAACCATAATACATCAGTCCTATTGTTTCCACTTTGAATTATATCGGGACCGTTTTTCCATGTCATAAAAGATTCTTCGGTAGATGAATAACATTCCAGCCTACAAATATACCACGGTTTATTAAATCGTTTCTCTGGTTTTAGACATTTAGATGCTTTTGCACTATTACAAGCAGTGAAACAAGTCTGTTGTGGCGTGCAGAGTTTGCATTCTTGATCCACATCTTAACATTTTGGATATTTTTTTTCCTTAATTTTACAAAAACTGTGGGAAAATCCACATAACATAAAATTTACCATTTTAAGTGTAAAGTTCAGTAGTATGAAGTACATTCACAGTGTTGGACAAACAGCACCAGTATCCGTCTCCAGAACCCTTTTCCTCTTCCCCAGCTGAACTCTGTACCCATCGACCACTGACTCCCTGTTCCCCCGCCCCCAGCCCCTGGCAACCACCATTCTACTTTCTGACTCTGTGAATTTGACGACTCACAGAAGTGGAATCATATACTATTTGTTGTTTTGTGGCTGGCTTATTTCACTTAGTATGTGTCTTCAAGAATCGTTCATGTTGTAGCATGGATCAGAATTTCCTTCCTTTTTATGGCTATTATTCCTTTGGGTGTGTATACCACATCTTGCTTATCCATTCAAACATCAGTGGACACTTGGGTTACTTCCACATTTTGACTGTTGTGCATAATGCTGCTGTGAACAAATGCTTGTTGAAGTCCGTGTTGCCAACTTGTTTCCCAAAGGGTTGTGCCAGTTTATTCTCCACCATTAGAATGGGAAACCCTAGTCTTGCCACCTTTACCAGTACAGAGCTGACCACTTAAAAAATTATTTGTGCCAATGATACAATGTGCTACTTTGTGCCTCTTTTCTTATCAGTGATGCTGAATACTTTCATTTATTCATCATCCATTTGGATTTTTTTCTGTGAACTATGGTTTCCCTCAGACTGTTCCAAGTACAATTCTCTGGGCTGGGCCAGTCAGACAGACTTTGATTTCTTCCCTAGCTTTTGAGACAAATCATAGCATAAGGAAAAGAAGGGTTTTGTTTTTTTTTTTTTTTGGCGGGGGCAGGGTGGGGGATGATTGCTTTACAATGTTGTGTTAGTCTCTGCTGTACAATGAAGTGGATCAGCTGTGTGTATACATACATCCCTCTTGGACCTCCCTTTTTTGACTGCAAATTTCCTAGGCACTTGGATAGTACAGAACCCTAAAATGCCAAATAATGTCCTCTTGTCCATTTGATCTGTCCATCTTCACCTCCCTGCAGATGTTGCATCATCTCACCTTTTGGAGGTGAGTGAGGTGGCACGTTGGATATTGGAGATGTCATTTCAGGGAGAATGGGTGAGAGCTGCAAATTCTAAGGGTTCGACAGAACTTTCAAAGTTTTCTGGGCATTGCTAAGTTGGTGCTTTACATGCCCACAAAGGAGCCGTGAATTCTAGTGGGAAAAGCACAGACCTCAATGCTATTTCCCATTTATTAGCAGTGTGACCTTAAGCAAGTGACTTAGCCTCCCCGAGTCTCAGTTTCCTTACCTGAAAATGACTTAGATTAAGTGGTTGCAGCTCACCTTTCCTCGCCTCTTATTTACCTACCTCCCCTATCTCCCTTGGGCATCCTTTTTTTTCTTTTCCTTTTAAGACTTTGATCTTTAGGATTCATTCATTGACCTCGTGGGCACCCTTGTCACATGGGTTCCTTCTGCTAGGCTTTGTGACATACTGGAAACAATTCAAGGACCTCACCCTTACCACCATCAGAGGCCTGTGGGTATCTGGGAGCCCCTGCAGTTAAAAGTTAGTGAAGAGGGGGATTCCCTGGCAGTCCAGTGGTTAAAACTTTGCCTTCCAATGCAAGGGGGGCAGGTTTGATTCCCACTAGGGGAGCTAAGTTCCCACATGCCTTGTGGCCAAAAAACACGTAACATAGAGGCAGTTTTGTAACAAATTCAATAAAGACTTAAAAAAAAAAAAGTTAGTGAAAAATAGTTTTCCAGCCATCTGTCTATCTGGGGTTGAATCTTATGTTTACCAGAACGTGGGAGGTGGGCAGGGCAGGTGTCATTTGCAGTCTCGGCAAACAGATTCTTAGAGGTACAGAGGCTTGCTTGAAGTCACACCAGACAGCGAGACAAGGGGGGTGCCTGTCCTCCAAGGGCAGCTGCCCTGTCGAATTTGGCAGGTGCCCACATGCTCGTGGACATCCAGCCACCGGCACCTGCGCAGCACTGTGCCTGGTACCAGCAGGCACTCACCCAAGAGTGGCCCGTGCCTGCTCACCTGTTCCCCTCGCCCCCAGGTACGTGGTCATCTCCCGGGAGGAGAGAGAGCAGAACCTGCTGGCCTTCCAACACAGCGAGCGCATCTACTTCCGGGCCTGCCGGGACATCCGGCCAGGGGAGCGGCTGCGCGTCTGGTACAGCGAGGACTACATGAAGCGTCTGCACAGCATGTCCCAGGAGACCATCCACCGCAACCTGGCCCGAGGTGCGTGTCCACACGTGGGGGTGGGCCACACCCGCCACCGAGCCCCAGCGAGGCCAGAAATGCTTCTGTAGGTGCTTCTAGGAAATCCGATGGGAAACACTGTACATGGGGGAGACCCGGAGGAACTCAGGGAAACTGATGGGCTAGATTGGAGCAGCTGCTCTGGGATGGACCAGTGGCACCTCAGTGTGTCCTTCTCCCCCAGACAGGGTCAGGAGCCCTATTATAGATATTTCAGAGCATGAGGGAGTGAGAAAGTCTCCAGTGCCAATAATATAATCAAAATTGATTCTGTCTCCCCAACTCAGATTGATGGAAGGATATTGTAAACTGTCACTGGCTCGATAATAGCAGCAATAACAGGTGGTATTTACTAAGTACTTCATATGTGCTAAACGTGTTTTCTACAGTGTCCTGTGTAATTATTTCCATTAGCACCTGCTCTGTGAATGTGTGGTGAGAATTAGATGGATAATATACATGCTAATGATAGCATGTGGATTATTCTCTCCATCTTACAAGTGTAGACACTGTGCAGCAGATAAATACAGTGACTCACTCATCAGATAAATACAGTGGTCAGCAGGGGCAGAGTTAGGCTCCTAACCCATGTCTGTCTCAGTCCAGGATCTGAGCTCTAACCTACAGTGTTGTCTGGCCTCCCGGACAAAACCAGTTTCTTCCTCCTTCCTCCTCGTCTCATTCCTAGCTGTTCTAATGATACGCTATGAAAGAACAATTTCTCTTAGAAGAAGAAGGTTGGAGAGAGGTGGGAAGGTGAGTTTATATATGGATCATAGCCTGGTGGGTGGGTGTCCATCCAGGCTCCATTTAAATGGATCATTTGAAAGTGGTTTAAAATATTCCCCAGCTCCTAGCCCTTTGCCTCTTTTAGTCCATCCTCAGCCATGCCAGCACAAATGGGTGAGCCCAGGTCATTTTTCCAACAGGACCTTCCTTGAACTAAAACCACATATCCAAAGACCCAGAGTCCATCTGGTCCTGGGAACCAAACCCTACACCCAAGCCTCACTATATCATGTTTCTGACCAACCTACTTATTGTAAATAAAGCTTCATTTGGACTATGAAGAGAAATGATGAAAAAGGAGTGAGAAGGACCCATTGGAATGACACTATCTTCAAAATCAAAACAGAGCAAAGCAAATTGTGGACACTGAGAACACAGCTGCTACCTGACTTGGTAAAAGGTATCTGGTGATTGGATGGGCAGTGAGAGGAGACCCAATAGATACACTCATCTCTTGTCTTCTTTGGAGCTGGGTGTTGGGCACATATTTGCCAATTACACTTGGGAAGGCATGTTTCCATGACATGATTGCAATGGTTTCCATTTGATCTCCGGAGATGCCATGTATGAAAGTGTCTGGTACAGATTAGGTGCTCAATAAATCTTTGTTGAATGGATAAAAGAAGAAATGAATGAAGACTGTCAGGAAATCTCCAAAAGAATCTTATAATCAGAAGAAGAGAAAACCAAGCTGTATCTGAGGACACAGGTTCCATCCCTTGGCCAGGATCTTCTTGAATTCTTCTGGATCTGTAATGTCTTTTTTCCCCAGTGTCTTCTCCAAAGCACCTCGAGCTACATCATCCTCAGAGAGCCCTGAGACCCAAGGGGAATGCTCAGAGAAGGGCATGAGCTTTCAGGAGTTGCTCAAAGGAGTGTGGCAGACAGACTTGAAATCTGTCTGCCAAGATGTGTGCAGATACAGGAGGATGGAGTGTCGATTCCTGGCCAGACTGAGAAGTAGGAAATAGGGAGGAAACTGAAGCCACGAAGGGCAGGGTCAGAGCAGAGAATGGACTTGGCCCTGAAGCCCTTGGGAGTAGCCATAGGGCTCAGTGTCCTTTAGATGTGTCCATGTAACCTGGGGCTTCCCTTGTGGCTCAGCTGGTAAAGAGTCTGCCTGCAATGCGATGCGGGAGACCTGGGTTCAGTCCCTGGGTTGGGAAGATCCCCTGGAGAAGGGAAAGGCTACCCACTCCAGTGTTCTGGCCTAGAGAATTCCACGGACTGTACAGTCCATGGGGTCACAAAGAGTCAGACACGACTGAGTGACTTTCGCTGACTTTCGCTATGTAACCTGTAGCTTTGGCAGTCTCTGATACAGTTAGTGGTGTCTGAGATCTGTGTGCCTGTCCTGCTCTGGAGCAGGGAATCCCCCACGCTCAACCACTTAAGGTCTTACATGGAAGGAGACTTCTTTGTAATTGGAGGTTGGAGCCCTGCTAAAGTCCAGAGCTTGAATTATTAGTCCTTATTAAGTAGGAACTCTCATTGGGGGCTCGAGTGGTAAAGAATCCTCCTGCCAAAGCAGGAGATGCAAGAGATGCAGGTTCGATCCCTGGGTTGGGAAGATCCCCTGGGGAAGGAGATGGCAACCCACTCCAGTATTCTTGCCTGGGCAATCCCGTGGACAGAGGAGACCGGCAGGCTACAGTCCATAGGGTCACAAAGAGTTGGACACAACTGAGCAACTGAGCAGCTTTAAGTAGGAATATTAGTTGGAGCCCAGAACTGCTTCCTAAAGAGCATAAATTATTCCTTTGTGGTTATCTTTTAAGAACAGGATGCATCTATACATGTATTCAAAGACTTCATTTGTTATTTGTCCACTTTGGGTCATTGATTTACTTTGTGGTATTTCCCCCATATTTTATGGAGGCTTTAGAATCAATTCCATAATGTTTAAAGGTCTTCTTTGACCCACAGATTTTTTTTTCTGGGAGCCTTGACCCCAAAGAAATCTCCTGTTCATCCTAGAAAATTTGAATAACCTTGTCCCTGAGCAGGCAGCATCCACACATCTATAGCAATTTGTGCAACTGTATTAGCCATTTTGAAGAATCAGGCTAACATAATATATTGTTGGGGAGTTCAACAAGGTCTTTGACATCATTTACACGATAGAAAGAAATAGTAGAGGAAACGTCAGAATTGTCAGGTAAGGAAACACAGCGGCTGTATTTTGAGCGTGCGTTGTGGCCACGTGTCTTGCTTTATCATGCTAGAGGCTGTCCTCTTGGAGCCCACAGCAGCTATTGGTGTCCCTGACTTCCCTTTTCTTCCTGCCTTGGTCATCAGTGAGACCCACAGAGGTTCAGGCCATGCTTCCTCACATCATCCTATCTTTGGGTTACTGGAAGAATTAGAAAGGACAGTTGCTATAAGATGGACTTTGCCCTAAGGGATAGTCAGGGAGGAGGAAGAAGTGGGACTCAGTGCTTTGTGTACCTTTTACCAAGTTTGGCTTCCCTGGTGGTTCAGACAGTAAAGAATCTGCCTGTAATGCACGAGACACGGGTTTGATCCCTGGATCAGGAAGATCCCTGGAGAAGGAAATGACAACCCACTCCAGTACTCTTGCCTGGAAAATTCCACGGACAAAGGAGCCTGGCAGACTACAGTTCATGGGATCCCAAAGAGTCAGACGTGACTGAGCAACTATCAAGTGGAAGTAGCCATCTTCCAATTGCTAAGACTGGAGGGGAAGCCTGGAGGCATGAGAGCGCCTTCTGCACTTAGCTGAGCTATGTTGCCCCCCACTCAGCTTATCACGTGGGACGTCATCTTTTAGGATGATAGGATGGCGAGTTCCTTAACTTCCAACTCCCCATGCCTACAGCATTTGCTCAACTTATAAACATACCTGGGTTTGATCTCCAGGTTAGGAAGATCCCCTAGAGAAGGGAACGGCTTACTCACTCTAGTATTCTTGCCCGGAGAATCCCGTGGACGCTATAGTCCATGGGGTCGCAAAGAGTCAGACACAACTGAGCGACTTTCACTTTCACTTTTTGATACTTAAGGCTATGTTGAAACTGCCTCTTTAAAAGGAATTCTTACCACTTTTTGGGGCCCTCTGACTCCAGACCCCGTGATCCAGTTCTATTTCTTTCTACCATGTAAATGATGTCAAAGACCTTGGTGAACTCCCCAACCATATGTTAGGTTAGCCCGATTCTTCACTGAGTAATCTGCCCCGCTTTTGCCACACCTGCTGCACCAGGCCAGGCCCAGAGGGATACGTCAAGCGACTTCCTGACAGGAGCACTTTGTTTTCTGTTGGTTTCTCCTCTTCGGGGCTTTTCCCCACTTCCTCACACCCTGGTTTTCCTTCCTAGGAGAGAAGAGGTTGCAGAAGGAGAAGTCTGAGCAGGCTCTGGATAACCCAGAAGACCTGAGGGGTCCCCTTCACCTCCCTGTGTTGAGACAGGGCAAAAGTCCCTACAAGCGTGGCTTTGACGAGGGGGACATGCACCCCCAGGCCAAGAAGAAGAAAATTGACCTCATTTTCAAGGATGTGTTGGAGGCCTCACTGGAATCCGCAAAGGTAGAAGCCCACCAGCTCGCACTGAGCACTTCCCTGGTCATCAGGAAGGTCCCCAAGCAGCAGAATGATGCCTACGGCCAGTGTGCCATGACGATGTCGCACGGCGTGCAGAATGCCAGTCGGACCCAGGGGGATGGGGACTGGAAGATCCCCCAAGGGGCTTCCAAGGAGGCAGGCCCCCTGGAGGACGAAGAGGAGGAGCCTTCGTCGTTCAAGGCCGACAGTCCCGCCGAGGCCTCCCTTGCGTCCGACCCTCCCGAGCTGCCCACCACCTCCTTTTGCCCTAACTGTATTCGCCTAAAGAAGAAGGTCCGGGAACTCCAGGCCGAACTAGACATGCTTAAGTCTGGCACGCTTCCTGAGCCCCCCACCTTGCCAGCGCAGGTCCTGGAGCTCCCCGAGTTCTCAGACCCCGCAGGTAAGTTGGTGTGGATGAAATTGTTGTCCGAGGGAGGAACGTGCGGTGGACAGTGTGGAGGGGGGCCAGGCACTCCCTGGGGTGCCCCCTTCAGGGAGAGGCCTGGGAACTCAGAGGTGGGCACCGGTCGCAGTCCGTGCCCTCAGCTGCCTCCGACAGGCCGCCTTGCAGCTCCCGTGGGGGCTTCATGTCTTGCCCTTGTATCCTCCATGTCAATAAAGGAAATTCCGCTGCAGGAGGGGGTGTGTGCTGTGTTCTTGACCCGTTGCCTTTCTCCGGTGTCTTACCCCAAAGCCCAGCTTCTAAACTCAATCTTTCTCTTCTCTCCCAGTCCCAGGCAGGGTGTCCCGTGAGGGAGAGCCCCCGGCCCTCCTGATGGGAATGCAGGGCAATGACCTCCCTTTGCCCATTTCTCTTGGCTGCCTGGATCTTTTAGGGTTGCTCAACCACAAGGAAAGTTTCTCACTACACAGCTGAATTAGAGATTTACACAGCACTTCCTTTTTAACCACACCCCTTAGCTCAGAATGAGGTGTTGCAGCTCTTCCAAGCCTGTGTCTTAACTGCATTCTGATCCCCAACTCACTTGGGGCCCCAGCCGCCTTCATTTGAGGGCACCTTAGTGGTGTGACAAACAAGTCCCAGGTCCTCGCGGTCCCGCTGTGAAACCTGGGACGTGCTCTATTCCTCCACGGGCTCGGCTCTCCTAGTTTTCCTCTTCGGTGGATACAGAATATTTAAGATCCCTGAGCTCACGCTTGTGGAGGGTGAGGGCAGGCGGCCTGGAGCGTGGTGGTGGCCACCGGGGCTAATCCACAAAGAGGATGAGACGTGCATGGATGACAAGGATGCTTACAGATGAGTTCCAGGCTGGAATCCAGTCTGTTCCGCAGACTATGGCAGCTGCCTTCTGGACCTGTCCCTTCGTTTTGGAAGCGTCTATGTGCTTCCGTTTGTTTTTCTTCCCGGCAGATATGACGGGTTCCTTTCCCATTTGTCTTCCAGCCTCAGAGACCATGGTCTCCGGCCCGGCCATCATGGAGGACGATGACCAGGAGGTCGATTCCGCAGACGAGTCCGTCTCCAACGATATTATGACGGCCACCGACGAGCCCTCCAAGATGTCCTCGGCCGCCGGGCGCCGGATCCGGCGCTTCAAGCAGGAGTGGCTGAAGAAGTTCTGGTTCCTGCGGTACTCCCCGACCCTCAACGAGATGTGGTGCCACGTCTGCCGCCAATACACGGTGCAGTCCTCGCGCACCTCCGCCTTCATCATCGGCTCCAAGCAGTTCAAGATCCACACCATCAAGCTGCACAGCCAGAGCAACCTGCACAAGAAGTGCCTGCAGCTCTACAAGCTCCGCATGCACCCCGAGAAGACGGAGGAGATGTGTCGCAACATGACCCTGCTCTTCAACACCGCCTACCACCTGGCCCTGGAGGGCCGGCCGTACCTGGACTTCCGGCCGCTGGCCGAGCTGCTGCGGAAATGCGAGCTCAAGGTGGTGGACCAGTACATGAACGAGGGAGACTGCCAGATCCTCATCCATCACATCGCCCGGGCGCTGCGCGAAGACCTGGTGGAGCGCATCCGCCAGTCGCCATGCCTCAGCATCATCTTGGACGGGCAGAGCGATGACCTGCTGGCTGACACGGTGGCGGTCTACGTCCAGTACACCAGCAGCGACGGGCCGCCAGCCACGGAGTTCCTGTCTCTGCAGGAGCTGGGGTTCTCCAGCACAGAGAGCTATCTGCAGGCGCTGGACCGGGCCTTTTCCGCCTTGGGCATCCGCTTGCAGGACGAGAAGCCCACCGTGGGCTTGGGCATAGACGGGGCCAACGTCACAGCCAGCCTTCGGGCCAGCATGTTCATGACGATCCGCAAGACACTGCCCTGGCTGCTGTGCCTGCCCTTCATGGTGCACCGGCCCCATCTAGAGATCTTGGACGCCATCAGCGGGAAGGAGCTCCCCTGCCTGGAGGAACTGGAGAACAACCTGAAGCAGCTGCTCAGTTTCTACCGCTATTCGCCACGCCTCATGTGCGAGCTGCGGTCCACGGCGTCCACGCTGTGCGAGGAGACCGAGTTCCTGGGGGACATCCGGGCCGTGCGGTGGATCATCGGCGAGCAGAACGTCCTCAATGCCCTCATCAAGGACTACCTGGAGGTGGTCGCCCACCTCAAGGACGTCAGCAGCCAGACCCAGCGGGCGGACGCCTCGGCCATCGCCCTGGCTCTGCTGCAGTTCCTCATGGACTACCAGTCCATCAAGCTCATCTACTTCCTTCTGGATGTGATCGCCGTGCTCTCGCGCCTGGCCTACGTCTTCCAGGGCGAATACCTCCTGGTGTCCCAGGTGGATGACAAGATCGAGGAGGCCATCCAGGAGATCAGCCGGCTGGCCGACTCCCCCGGGGAATACCTGCAGGAGTTCGAGGAGAACTTCCGGGAGAGCTTCAACGGGATCGCCATGAAGAACCTCAGGGTGGCTGAAGCCAAGTTCCAGTCCATCCGGGAGAAGATCTGCCAGAAGACCCAAGTGATCCTAGCTCAGAGGTTCGATTCCCGCAGCCGGATCTTTGTGAAGGCCTGCCAGGTGTTCGACCTGGCTGCCTGGCCCCGGAACAGCGACGAGCTCCTGAGCTATGGCAAGGAGGACATGGTTCAGATCTTTGATCACCTGGAAGCCATCCCCACCTTCTCCCGGGATGTCTGCAGGGAAGGGCTGGACCCCCGGGGGAGTCTGCTGATGGAGTGGCGGGAACTCAAGGCTGATTACTATACCAAAAACGGCTTCAAAGACCTGATCGGCCACATTTCCAAGTACAAGCAGCGGTTTCCACTCTTGAACAAGATCATCCAGGTCCTCAAAGTCCTCCCCACCTCCACCGCTTGCTGCGAGAAAGGCCGAAACGCCCTGCAGCGAGTTCGCAAAAACCACCGCTCCCGCCTGACTCTGGAGCAGCTCAGCGACCTGTTGACCATTGCTGTCAACGGCCCTCCCATCGCCAGCTTCGATGCCAAGCGAGCCCTGGACAGCTGGTTCGAGGAGAAGTCTGGCAACAGCTACGCACTGTCCGCCGAGGTCCTCAGCAGGATGTCTGCCCTGGAGCAGAAGCCAGTGCTGCAGACCGTGGACCACGGGTCAGAGTTTTATCCGGATATTTAGGAAGCTGGCATTGCAGAGTTCACTAAGCTGTTGAATATTTTTTTAATCTATACTCATAAGCTTTGATATATTATATAAATATATATTATATTATATATATATCTATAAAAACCCACACTGAAAAAAATTTTAAAAACCAAGTGACACGTCCACCAGAAGCTACTGGGAGTTTTCAGATTGGAATAATGTCGGAAACTGACTCTTGTCTACAAAATTTGGCAGCTGTAACACACGTGGAAACTCATCTTCACTCACAGAAGCATGTGCTGGGGCTACACGGGCTCCCACCTGACTGTCAACCAACTCGCATAAGCTAAAATGACGGGTCAGTCATCGCCTTTAGGTAGCTCATTTTGTTTATGTTCTTGTTTGGGGGTTGAGAGGTTTGGGTTTGGGTGTATGTTCTTGCCTTTTTTTTTTTTTTTCTTGTTTGGTTTTACGAGGGGGATCTCTTGGCCTCTTGGCTGACATGCTGGTCTGGCAGAATCAGACCTCTGATCTTTGGATAGGGTGAGCTGTGTATCCGGATCAGGGTGTTCGACTTTATCCCCCTCCCACCCGGCTTGAGAGGTTTTCATTCATTCCCTGATGAGCGTTCCTTCACTGTCTCTGAATCAGAAGTGTCGGTTAGACTGTGACATCTGCCAGTCCCCACCTGTGTCACCTCTCCCGTCCCTGGGCTGAGTCCCTCCTTCCAGTCCCCTGGATCCTAAATATTTTACCTGTTATACTGAAGGCAAAACTGCCTCACAACGGAGCTTGAAATCCTGGGGAAAAGGGAGGACGTGAGCCCTTTGCATTCCTGTTTTTTACCTGGTGTGGGAGACCATAACAGAATTCCATTCAGATCCAGGGAATGTGGGGGAAATGAAGAGCCAAGAAGTCCAGACCCCAGTACAGCAACGATTTTTGGCTAAAAACACGTAAAATGAAAAGTATGTATTCAATTTACATGAATTATTTATACTCTGTCTTTATAATCGTATAATGTGTTTGGGGGTATATTATTTTTTCCTTTAATAATTGAGAAATGCCTGCTAGAGTTCAGTGGCAGGAGATGTCAATGCAAGTTGTGCCCTGGGTTATGCATAACTTTGATGAGAGTCTCTAGAGATTGGATTCTTCTTTTGCAATAAGGCTGATGACAAGCCCTGCAGCCTGGCAGGAAGGTAGTGGAAAAGTGGGGAATGTGTCTATGCCTGCAAACGCTTCCTTTTTTGAACAGGGTAGAGATGTCCTCAAAGAAAAGAATAAACAAGAAGTCAGACGGGACTCTCAAGGCATCAGCCTACACACACACACACACACACACACACACACACAGCTGAGATATAAGCTTTAGAAATAGCCACTTGCCTACTCCCTGAGGCAAGTAGTGGTTTCATCTAGAGGAGTCTTGATCAATGCTCTTTTGTTCATTTAATTACCAGTATACCTCGCAGGGGAGTTTTTTTTAAACAAATGTGCGTGAGCTGTTAAAAACTTCTGTCCGTGTTCCCACATCTGATGTGTGCATATCTGATCTGCAGAGGTCCTACGCTGTGGATGCAGGTTATGTCTGAGGGAAGGGAGGAAGACCTGCATTGTCTATTGTCTGTCTATAGGAGCCACCCCTCTCGTTTGGCAGAGGGTGGGCAAAGGATGGGATGATCTGGCCACAGGCAAGGCCTCGGTGTCCCCAACCTGCTCGGCTCAGACATTCGAAGACTGTGGTGGTTTCCTCCCTTCTTGGTTTATCTTGTCTCTGAGGCCTCGTGCCGCCGATGAGAGCCGGAGTGGAACTGTCAGCAACACTGAACATATCACCCCTTCTTCCTTGCCCCGCCAGACCTTCACCCCCACAGGCCCCCTCCCCCACCCCCATGGTCTTGGTGCTATGATAACTTTAGAATCATTGCTGCTAGTCAATAGCTTTTCATTATATAAATATATTATATATATTATATATTATTTTTGAAACTTTTTTTGTTTTCAACAGTGATGTAGCATGTTAAAACAAAACAAAACAAAACCAACCGGTTTTCTCCGACTGTCCCACTGCCGGGCCTCATATGCTGCCTTCTTCAACAAATCAATGCACCCCTGCCTGGTGACATTCACCCCTGATCCCCGCTCCCCAGTCTCACACGCTTTCCCACTCTCCTCTGAACTAGGAGAGAGTTAGCAGGAACCTGCAAGGAAAGACCCAAAGCCCTTTCTCCAGCTTTGAAATTCCCAACCTCGTGCACGTCACTTTAAGCCGATGTCTTCTCCTGCCATCCCCCTTGTCCGATCAGGGTCAGTATCTGTGGTCAAGTGCAAAGCACAAGGGTCCACCTTTCTCTCCTTGACTTCCTCTCCACCGCGCACCCAATCCACCGGGTCTGTGGGAGAGCTCCCTCTAGACATCACATGGACCGAGATGGGTCGAGGGGGAGCAGAGATGACTGGCAGGGTGGGCCTCCATAGGGATCAGAAACAGTAGTCGAGGTCCTTTCTTCTAGCCAACAGATGCCTTACGCCTGCCCCTGCCCACCCCTGAGCCTCCCCACCCACGACATCAGCAGACAGGCAGTCATCCCCTAGACCACCACTCATCGGAAAACCAGGAGGAAAGACTCGCCGATGACTGCCTGAGTACTGTGGCAGGGCCACAACCGTTTGCTCTCAGGAGGCCATGGCCAAAATTAGCTCCAGTTTTTATCCAGAGGAGAACGAATCCTTTGGGCCAATGCCAGTGTCTACCTTATCATTTCAGAGGAGCAGGAGCCGGCCACCCAGGCTCCAGACCTCGGAGAGGATGGGCTCTCTGGAGATTCCCGAAGTTTGGGAAGGCATCTTGAAAACTCCAGGTGCTCATGGCAGTCTGAAGGCCACTTTGCCTGGGGACAGGGAGCAATTTGGGTGACACACCACTACAATTGACACAGAGTCTTTACCCTCAGAATTTCCAGTGTTTCTATCCTGTGAATGCTGTGTGCAATTACCCATGGTTTTCACCCCAGGCGTTTCCACTCTCTGCCTCCGAGAAGGACTCCTAGGGTGTGGGGACTCTTGGGGTCTGCCCACATGCTTGGGCAGTCTAACCTCTCATCGATGAGTATAAAAAGCTGTGGCCAGGTGATCCTTGCATGCTGATAGACAAGAGACAGAGCCCTTAAATTCAACCCCTGGCTTAGGAGTGACAACCATTGACTTAGAAAAACAATGTTCGTGTCTCTGGAGTCAAGCTTGTCCTCATTGAGTTGACCAATTAGTGATTTTCTTTGGTTCATGGAGTGGGTGGGAAATGAGATCAGGTTTGTGGCCGATGGTGCCAAGCAGATACATCGCAGAGCTTGGGAGCCAGAAACCCTTGTAATTAAAAATGGTCTGCTTTTTCTCAATGGAGGGAAAAAACAAAAAGACCCTTTGCCATCTTGTATCTGTCTGTGAAATATGAGGCAGCCCAGCCCTGTCTGCAACTCTTGCCACTTGCCAATTTTCAAGTTTCACCTGCCTGGTTGGGTATTACAATCTGGGCATCCACAACACCAGCTATTTTTTTGTTTGTTTGTTTCTTTCTTCTTGGATGGCCGCTGGGCACATCTAGTGCTGGGCAGACCCTCATTTCCTCATCCTCACTGAAGGATGAGCGGAGGCTCTATCTCCTGGATCCCTGGTTAGTTGCATTCAGCGCTGAGCCCTGAATCTAGGGCGGTTGGAGGTCTCCACCCTGGCTCCCACCTAGTGTTTCCATGTTGAGTTGTCTTGCTGAGCCCCCTCTCCTTGACTTGCTTACGTTGCCCCTTTGACTTGGAGAAAGGACCTTATAATTATTTAAGGTGGTGTTTAAATATTTTCCATTTGTTTTGAAGTGTTGCCAAGAAGGAAAAAATAGGCAAAAGTGTGTCGAGTGCTGAAAATGATTGCAGAGGCTGAAGTGGACCAGACTTGGCCCAGCCTGTGCTGTGGAATGGGCGCTATTTTGACTATTTACCTGGAGCCTCGTGGGGTCCCAAAAGTGGCTTAGGGGTTGCAACAGAACTTCTCAATTCCTTCCCCTCTGTTTTCTCGCCTGTAGGAACAGGGATTCTGTATCTAGAGCTCGCTGTGGCTTCCGGTCTGACTTCCAAGTAGAATTCATGTTCTTTCTTGGTTCCTACACCCAGTTTGGACAGAAGGCTCTGGCCCTCATCCCCTCTCGCCCTTTCAAGCAGCAGGCCAGCCTGGAAAAGCCAAAGCAGGGAGGCCAGGCCTCCTTAGATGAGAAAAGCATGTTCACAAGGCAGGTGAGCTTGGGACAGCCCCATTTCCACCGCCAGCCTCCCCGAGGGAGGCGGGGCTGGCTCATGGCTTCTAGGCTGGCTTCCTCCTCCAGTCTTGAGGAGGGAAGATTATGTCCAGAGATCCGCAGGGGCCCTTCTCCTGCTTGGAGGAAGGCCTCTCTGCTCTCTGTGGACAAGGTGCTTTAGCTGAGTGTCTGGAGCTGTAATATTGTAAGAAACCTTTGAGGTGATCTTTGTGTGTTAGCCAGAGGGAGAAAAAGTGCCCTTTCGGGAGGAAAAATGGTACGGCCCTCCTCTTTCATCTGGCCCTCCCCACCCCCGCCCCATCCCTTCAAGTGGTATCGCCCTGGAAATACCTATGCAATCCAGTCTCCCTAGGAGAGTGCATGGAAGCAGGGGTATGTGCAGTGTATAATACAAATGCTACACATATATATTGTATATATGGACATATGCAGTACGTATACACACAGAGTAAGAGATGAAATCACGTCTATATATCTATAAATAATATCCTATATATTTATACATTTCTATGTTTTAAATAGATATAAAATATAGAGTCTATAGAGAGCTGGGAGAGCAGCAGGAAAGCCTGTCGCTGTGTTGTGAGAAGACAGAGGACATGGAGCCTTTGCAGGGGCACCCGGGGCAGCTGAGCAGGCGGGGTTTGCTGGGAATGGGGCCTCTTACCCGGAGTGTTGGAGAGGAGAGTAGCCAGGCCCCGGCCCTCTCCCATGCACTTTTCTCTCCTTTTCCACACGCAGGCTTAGTCTGAGGTCGAAAGGAGATCCTCACCCCCTGGGCTCCCTCCAGAAATGTCCCCTTTGCCCCCTAACAAGCCTCCGCTTGGGTGGTCCCTGCTGCCCAGCAGTAGGATGTGGCCTCTGACCCCCTGGGAGAGGGACCCTGCACACTTTCCCCCGATACCCACTCCCCCACAAGAACGAGCAGCACTGGTGGCAATAAGAAAGCTGCAAATGGGACCGAGACGGGTCCAAGAGAAATGCCGCCGCCCCCACCTCCCCACTTTAGATGCTTTTTGCTGCCCCCCACCCCCACCCTGGAGGCCAAACCTCTGAAGTACAGCCGTCCTGGCCTCCCTCGCCCACTCTTTCATTGCCTGCCAGGGCAGCATCACCAGTCAGCGCTGCCCACCATCCAGAGGCTTTCCGGCTAGGGCGGGCGGGGAGAGGGGGTGTCAACTAATGGGAAAGGGTGAGAGAGACATATCCGCACACTCATAAATTCAGTGGCAACTCAAGTTCAGAAGCAGGGCTTTGGCCCAGCCCACTTTGCACAGCTGCTGCTGCTGGCTGCACTCAGGATGGCGCCCCCCACCCTCTCTTGTGCCCAGTGACCCCCTGGCCCTACCTGCGCCGCCGTTAACAGGCAGGTCTAGTTCACGTACACTGTTCTGATTCTGTGACTCGAGGCAGAGGCTGAGCCAGACGCCCCAAGCTCATCCAAGCTCATCCACTTCCGCCGGGGAGGGTGCCTCCCTCGGCTTGGCCCAGCCCCTGCTCCTGGATGGCCGGGACTTCTGGGGGCCCGAGGGGGCACCGGTGCCACCGGCTGCGTGACGAAGGGCCTGTGCAGCCCTGACGGGATCAGAAATCCGTTTCACTTCCAAGTTCCTCTCATGATTGTTTCTTTCCCCGCCGGGGAGGTAGAGGAGGAGGGGCCGATGGGGCCACAGAGGATGGGAGATAGAGCGCGGCCACACCCTCTGCCCTCTAGGCCAGCCTCTGCCTTTTGGGCTTGTCTCCTGCCTCCGAGCCTCCTCTGACCTCCGTCCTACACTTCCATACCATTTACCAAGGTACCTCAGTCTCCAGCAGAGCCCCCCCATACCTGCAGTCTGGGGCGGGGGGCGTCTGTTCTGCCAATGCCCACCTCTTCACTCCACGTCCACCCTGGTCTCCTTGAGCCACCGCAAGCTGCCAACCGGGTCTCCGAACACCCTCCAGTGCCTGGCTCAAGAGAGACCAGGCCCGGCCCGAGCCTTCCTCCCGCTGCGGGGGGTCAGACCCGTGGCCAGGGGATGGGCATCCTCGGGTAGCAATCCCACAATGCACTGTACCTCAGAGAGAGAGCATCCTCGGGGCATCAAGGGCGCCGGGCCCTCCGTCCAGAGGAGGACGGCCGGTCACTACACTGCTCCCCAAAAGACAAGGGCCAGGCTGCCCTCGGGGCACCCTCAGTTTCTTCACTTTTGTCTCTCTGGAAGAGCCAGCAGTCTGATTCCGTCTTTTTCAGCCCCGTCGTCTCTCTCCTCTTCTCCACCCCCACGCTGCTGAACCGTTTCATTTCAATCACAGAGGAAAATAAAGTGGGGGTGGGGGGAAATACCTAGGAGTCTATTATCACATACATATTAATATGTTAATACTTTCTTTCTTAAAAAATAAAAAAACCCTCGATGTTATTATTTTGCAGACTACGCTTTATAGTACCTGTGTGACGGGGCCTAGGACACTGGATACAAATAGAGCTATGTTGGTTTATCATAATATGTACGCAGAAACTTTCCTTTTGTCATATTATCCTTGTAATGTAAGAAGATTGTTAATAAAAGCATTTAAATTTACTCACCGAGGTCGGATCTCTGCCTTCTTGTCTTTCTCCCAGCCCGTGCCCAGGGTGATTCAGAATGAGTCCCACGCTTGGGTGTCAGGTGAGACTGCCTGCCTGCTCCCTGGTCAGCAGCAACTGGAAGAGGCCTTCTAAGTCCTATTCTTGCTGTTCTTACTTTTCCACTATTCAAGGCCACTTCCAGCTGGTAACCTACACACCTCACTCACCCGTCTGGCCAAAAAGAGGTGTCACCAAAACCGTTTAAAATAAATCTCTCGCCCCCACACACATTTACCCCACAAAATTCTCAGAGCTATTGCAGATGAGACAGGCAGGCAGGCAGGCAAAGTCGCTTTAGTCGTGTCTGACTCTGTATGACCCTAGGGACCGCTGCAGTCTGCCAAACTCCTCTGTCCATGGGATTCTCCAGGCAAGAATAGTGCAATGGGTTGCCATGCCCTCCTGCAGGGGAACTTGGATGAACAGTGTTCTAATTCTCCATCCAACCACCTGCATGATTCTCCACTGGCAAACTTCTTCCCCAGGGAGTGTCCTTCCCAACAGTTTGCTAATGGCACTGGTTCAGAGGTGGGTGATAAGTGATGTTTGGCCCAAATTGTCTTAGAAAGATGGGCATACTTTGGAGAAAAACGTAGAAAATTGTTTGTAGTATTTCCTCCTGGGACCTGAGCCCTCCTCTCAGCTCCTTTCCGCTCCAGCTCAGCTTCCGGTCACGGGCCGTCCCTCTCCTCTTTTCTGAACCTCTACCTGCTCAGTGCCTGCCATCGTCCCTCCAGCCCCTCAGTGACTCAGAGCTTTCTGTCGTGAAGGCCATTCCACAGTCTCCACAGAATGTTCACTTCTCTTCTTTTCCCAGGGCAGAAAGAGCAAACGGGTACAGCTGTCCACGTCTAATCAGCCCAGGTGAACTGGGGTCGGCCCTGCCCCACTGCTGGCCATTGGATCTGACCTACACTGGCAGCTGGAAGGCAAGGGAAAGATAAATCTTCCATTGGCCCTGAGCTGGGTCTCCCCAAAGCAAGGCTTGGAGGATGTGGCAAGGGGGGAGGCCCAGTCCACTTCCCCTCCTCCCTCCCCACAGCTGCCCCCAGCTTCCCTCTCCAAGGTTCAAAAGGCAAGTTGAGTTCACCCCAGAGAGAAGACTCAGGGAACTGGCCTGAAGACCCACTGCTATGTGAGTTTCTACAGTGACCCTTTGAAAACACAGACCCAGTTAGGGTCTCTTCCCAGTTCAGGACCCTCTAAAGGTTTCTCATCGCTCCCATCCCAAAGTCCTGATCACAACCCATCAGTCTGCATGGTCCAGCCCCTGCCAGCCTCCCAGCCTCCTGGTTCCTTCTCTGCCCGTGCTCCCTGGCCTCCTCTCTGTTGCCCCAAGCTCACAGAGCTCCCTTCCATTGCAGGACTTCCCAGCTCAGTGTGCCCCCTGTCTGAGATGGTTTTCCCCAGGACGGTTGCCTGGCTGAGCTCTTTTCATCTTTTAAGTGTCAGATAAAATGTCTCCTTTTCAGGGGGTCTTTCCTGATCACACCCTTGAGGCATTATTCATCTTTCCTCCTGATGTTTTCATTTACAGATCTTATCTCCAGTCTTCAGCTATGTAACACGTGTGTGTGTGCCTGTGTGTGTGTTCTACGTCTGGTCTTCCTCCTTTAGACCATGAAGGCCACAATAGAAAAGTAGAGACTTTTTAATACCACTGTGTGTGGTTGCTATCACATCCTCACATAATAGGCACCCAATCAGTGTTCAGAAGCTCCAATACTTTGGCCACCTGATGCAAAGACCTGACTCACTGGGAAAGACCCTGATGCTGGGAAAGATTGAAGGCAGGAGGAGAAGGGGACGACAGAGGATGAGATGGTTGGATGGCATCACCGACTCAATGGACATGAGTATGAGCAAGCTCCGGGAGTTGGTGATGGACAGGGAAGCCTGGTGTGCTGCAGTCCATGGGGTCGCGAAGATTTGGACACGACTGAGCGACTGAACTGAATTGAATCCATGTTTATTGAACGGATGAATGAATGAGTGTAACTTTTACCTGCCTGATGAAAGTGCAGTCCCAGCAATGCTGTGTTGGTCACCGTAGAGACCTCAGATGCCTCCACTTTGCCTGTCTCTGTCTCAGTTTCCTCACTTGACTAGGGGACCCCTGCACCTGACCGCTGGCAACATCTGGCCCCAACCCAGCCCTTTCTCTTCAGAGCTGAGGTGGCACCTGAGGCGCTTACTTGAGTTCTCTTCCACCCCAACTTGCACTTGTCCTTTAGACAATGTCCCACGGCCCTCAGGCAGGTGCTCCCAGGTCTTCTTAGATAACAGAATCTTTCCAGTCCCTTCCAGCATGGTAACTGTCTGGGTTCGTGGTTTCAGATAGCCTTTTTAAACAACTGCCTACGCATCTGTGGCCTTTCCAGTAAAGACTCTGCTCACGGGCTCTAAACCACAGCCGGGACTTTAGGGTTAGAGCAGTGTTGTTGTTCAGCTGCTAAGTCATGTCTGATTCTTTGTGACCCCTTGGACTGCAGCACACCAGGCTTCCCTGTCCTTTGCAGTCTCCCAGAGTTTGTTCAAATTCATGTCCATTGAGTCGGTGATGCTACCCAACAATCTTATCCTCTGTCGCCCCCTTCTCTTCTTGCCCTCAAGCTTTCCCAGCGTCAAGGTATTTTTCAACGAGCTGGCTCTTCACATCAGATGGCCAAAAGACTGGAGTTTCAACTTCAGCATCAGTCCTTCCAATGAATATTCAGGGTTGATTTCCTTTAGGATTAATTGACTGGTTGGATCTCCTTGCAGTCCAAGGGACTCTCAAGAGTCATCAACACCATAATTCAAAAGCTTCAGTTCTTTAGCCCTCAGCCTTCGTTATGGTCCAACTATCACATTCATACCTGACTACTGAAAAAACTATAGCTTTGACTATATGGAACTTTGTTGGCAAAGTGATGTCTCTGCTTTTTAATATGCTGTCTAGGATTGTCATAGTTTTGAGTGGTACCAGCTTCAAATTTCCCCCTCGGCCTCTTGCAAGCTGCGAGGCCTTTGCCAAGTCACGTATCCAAGTCTGCATCTTCTGGGCTCAGCACAGAGCAGACACTTCGAACACGATGAGCAGGTTCATTATCGTCATTCCCGTTACCTCTCACATCAGGGTGAAATAGAGGCTAGGAAGCCTAGGTTTCCCTTTTTTCACCTAGAATTCCAGGGCCTAGCCTGGCTGAGGGAGTGCTTGTTACTTTTCAATACAGAGCCACCAATAGTTATCTCACAGCTGGAGTGGCAACCTCTGCCTCGACCCTCCTTTTCTTCTCAGCCTGGAGAGAGGACTTCAGGGCACCGTCTTCTGGTCGAGAGCTCAATTCACCTGACCCTTGAGGGCAAAGAGACCACAAAGAGAGTTGGTTTGCTTTTGGTGGGGAAAACCAGGTTTCTCCTGGCTTGTTCCTGGTTTGAATCCCTGCGTTTCTAAAACAGGATTCTGCCATCATCCACTTGTCCTAAGACACCAAGGGAGAACGTTGGGAAACTGGGATGGAGAGCCAGGCTCCAGCCACTCTGCCTTGAGAAGAGACTTCACCCGGTTGAGGACGAGCCACTACTAGACTGCTTTCTATAACAAAGTCTGGCTTCCAGTCCTAAGTCTGGCTTCGTCCCACCTCCTCCCAGGTAGGCACCTGTCTCCATCTCTGGCTTCGGAATGATGCTGAGGACCCTGCCAGGGACTACCTGTGCTGGCTCCTCTTTAGGAGATGAGGGATGGGTGCAGGGGGCAGTTCTCCAAGGCTGGTATCAAGAAAACCCCACCCCCTAAATCCATCCACAGCCACATCCTATGGCTCTTCCCTTGCCAGGCATCTGCCCAGGGTGGTAGAAAGAACAGATGCTAGGGTTCTGAGCTCTTGAAATGGTGTTGCTTCCAGTTGACTCTAAAAAATAGAAACTCTTGTGTGGAAAAATCACCACCAGCTCCATTAGCAAGTAAGCACATGAGAAGAGAATGACTCAGAGCCTCAGGTAATGTCACATACTGTCTGGAAGAGCAAGTGGCTGTCAGGAAACCTGGCCCAGGGCAGGGAAGGCAGGTACCCGTGTACTTGGGTTTAGTTCACTTTACACATGAGATTGGAGGCCAAGGATACACATGAGAAGTCTCAATTACCAAATCATAACACATTAAATTTTGAAGAGTGATCATTTTGTCCAAATTTATTTTACAGATGTGGGCATAAGCCCAGAGGCAAGCAACTTACCCAGAGCCATGAAGGCAGTGACAGAGACCAGCTGGGTTGCCCAGCTCCTAAATGCAGTGCTCTAGACTTGAGTTATTTCATAGGCTGGAGCAGAGTTTGTTATTTAAGGTGGTTCAGTGGGAAGCCCAGTATAAAATCATCCCTAAACTCTTCTTGCCTCTTCCGTTTTTATATTTGGTAAATCCAGATTCTCAAATCTTAGTTTTGGGCTTCAGAGCCCATTTGGGTTCGATCCCCGGGTTGGGAAGATTCCCTGGAGAAAGAAATGGCAACCCACTCCAGTATTCTTGCCTGGAAAATTTCATGGACGGAGGAGACTGGGAGGCTACAATCCATGGGGTTGCCAAGAGTCAGACAGGACTGAGCGACTGAGCACATCAGGGGCCATATTCACAGTTACCTGTGAAACACAGTCTACACAATATTTGGTACATGGGATAAGAGCCACTTTTCCTTTTAATACGGAAATAAAAATCCTGGCTGTCATTAAAATATAACATATATAATATAAAATAAGGAATTACATGTACAGACCTGGAAAGTGAAGCCTTTCTTTATGGCTCATTTATCCTTTTTAAGAGGGCTTCCCAGGAGGTACTAGTGGTAAAGAATATGCCTGCCAATGCCAGAAATGCAAGAGATGTGGATTCGATCCCTGGGCCAGGAAGATCCCCTGGAGTAGAAAATGGCAATCTGCTTTAGTATTCTTGCCTGGAAAATTCCATGGTCAGAGGAGCCTGGCAGGCTACAGTCTATGGGGCCACAGAGAGTCGGACACAACTGAGGGATTTAAGCAGCAGCATCCTTTTTCAGAGCCTTTGGTTTTAATTCCTCATAAACTGCCTGATTTCCTACTGACCTGAAAATTCAGGCCCTTCCCCTGGCTCAATGTCTGAGCCTCTTCCTCTTGAAGGCAGGGTGGCAGCAGCCACGAGGAGGCCTTAAGATGATAGGACTCTGAAGTTCCCTTGTCCCTGCCGGCCACCTAGAGCACAGCTCAGCCACTGCCCTGCCTCTTCCAGTGATGGGGGTATTTCTTTGGGGGTATGTTAGAGGAAACAGTTTCCATCTTTCCTTGTCAAGAATAAAGTTCAAGCCCCAAGAGGCCTTGCCTGAGAACATTCACAGCAGCAGTTCCTCCAACACACAAAAAAAGAGAGAAATATCTAAACATGTGTCAATAGGGGAATGCGATTGTGGCATATTCATGCAATGGAAAATAACACAGCAGCAAAAGTAAAGGAACTAGAGCTACAGAAATCTGCATGGAGGAAGCTCAAAATTTTAACGTGGAGCAAAAATAATGTGATACAATTTGAAATTAAAAACACAAACTACTCTATGAGGTTTACACATACATGTAGTAAAAATAGAAAGAAAGGTTTGGGGTGAGAAATCCCAAGTTCAGGATGGTGATGTCCTGAGTGAGAGGCTAAGGGGATTTCAACTATATTTGTCAAGTTTTATAAAACTTGGCAGGAGTCCACGTGTGTTTATAGGATTATTTTTCTGCATTGCCTATGTCTAAAGTTTTTTATTTGTTATATTTTTATGCTTCATCTTTTAAAAAATATTTGTTTGTTCACCGATGGCTGCACAGGGTCTTCACTGCCGGGCACGGGCTTCCCAGTGTGGTGGCTTCTCTTGTTCTGGAGCACAGGTTCTAGGTGTGTGGGCTTCAGTAGCTGTGGTGCGTGGGGTCATTAGGAAGTTGATTCATCACCACTGGACTATCAGGGAAATCCATGTCCAAAGTAAGAAACAGGAACTTACACACATGCACACACTAGGCAGCTGACCCTGTTAGAAGTTATTTATTTACCACTGCAAGGTTTTTGCTCCAAAGTATGACACCAGACATATGAGTACAACATCTCATGCGTCTTTTTGTGCTTCGGTTCATGATTGCAGAATAGACACAGCATTGACAACAGGAAACACAGGCAGCAAAAACGGATCACAAGGACTAGGTCTTTTTTGGCGGTCCTCACCTCCGATTGGTGTAGGCTGCAGTCTCCCGCTGCCCAGGACTCCTTTATATCCCAAAGGAGCTGCCCCGGAGGACTGCTCTCCCACCTAGCTCTCTCTACACAGCATCAACTGGGGGAGATTCATCATTACTCAGTCTACACCAAGAGTCATATCTCAGATTGAAATGGGCAGATGCGTGCAAGGTCTTGATCAATAGGCACTCAACAAATATATAGGGACTTGATGTAAGAAGTGAGTCGCAAGATGAATGAGATTAGACTCCACATCCGTAGTTTTCTACCGCATCGCCGTATCTGTGACAAAGTCAGATCACCACGTGGGCAACAGCCCAGTCGGAGACAGTTTCTCCCTTTATTTTCATCTCTGCTTCATGCACTTAGAAAATGCTCCCTGGCAAAGGACCAAGTGTTTCTTTTAAAGAAAAGATTGGATGCATTCGCACAGACCCAATTACTCTAATCTGGTAGTCAATTGCAAAAGTATCTGGTACAAGGTGAGTGGATGCAAAGATTACTGAAGTTTTTTCATCTGCAAGTCTGATATCTCTGGGTAATTTAAAATTCACTGAGATGGAGTTCTGATGGGAAACACAGCTTTTATATTCTCATCTATATATCCTCATCCTTATAGTTCACTATGCTAATTATTTACATAAAGTAAAATTAAAGGGAAAATCACTCAGCTGTGTCCGACTCTTTACAACCCCATGGACTGCAGCCTACCAAGCTCCTCTGTCCATGGGATTCTCCAGTCAAGAATACTGGAGTGGGTTGCCATTCCCTTCTCCAGGG
Source organism: Oryx dammah (assembly GCF_014754425.2). Lineage (NCBI taxonomy): Eukaryota > Metazoa > Chordata > Mammalia > Artiodactyla > Bovidae > Oryx > Oryx dammah. Next base: position 72,872,881 of record NW_024070201.1, read on the forward strand.
GATCTTCCCGACCCAGGGATTGAACCTGGTCTCCATGACTGCAGGCAGATTCTTTACCATCTGAGCCACCAGGAAAGCCCAATTATTTACACAGTGAGCTATAAATTATCATTAGGTGAACGGTAATACTCAACATTATGAATTTCTAGGCCAGCTGCTAAGGCAAGGACCTTACCATTGAGAACTCAATTAGGTCTCAGATTTGCATTCAAGTTAGATAAAAATGTGTATTTTTCCTCCTACTCCCCTACCCATCTTTCATTCACTAATTCATTCAACACATTTTTATTAAGGGTTGATGTACTCTAGGTGTTTGGAATACACCAGTGCACACAACGGGCAAACCCACCTGCAAAATCTGTCTTATTTCTGTTTAGTGAGATGAAGGCTGACAATGAAGATGTCAGGCAGTGACATGTGACTCCTTTCAAGGACACCCATTTCGTCTGGATTCTGGAAAACGAAAACTTTGACACCAAAGAAATGAATGCCTCATGATATTCATGGGGTGGAGCTGATGGCTGTGGGTGGAGCTGATATTCTGGCATCATGGGCCCCGAGAGCTCACTGCAAACATCCTTTGGTGTGACTGTATGGCAGGCTCTTGGACTTAGAAGGAAGTAGAACCCACCTTTCCTGATGTTAAGTCTAGGATCCAGACTCCTCTGAATTAGAGTAGCAGTTGTCACCAAGAACTGACTGCTGGTCAGCTTACACAAGGGAGGCTTTGCTCTGTTTTGGCATGCCAACCAAAAAAGGGAGGCCAAAGTGGTGAGAGGGCTCTCAAAAGATGTGTTGTAGAAAGTCAGTGACCCATGCCTTGCCTAAAAAACACTTGGCAGGAAGTGGCCAGACTTAATGGGAGAAATGTCCAATTATGTGAAAGATCTTCTCATTTATGAGGTATGAGAGATTGTTACTGTTCCTTCAGGGGATCGGCAGAAGTTCTCTAAATGCTTTCCTACTGCTGTCCAGAAAGGAAAAGTGGTGACAAAAAATGACACGTCTCTGCTCAAATTCTCAGGCAGAGACCAAGAATGACTTGACTTGTTACCGGACTGAAGGCAAGGAATTCTTTTCTAGATCAGGGACCCAGGGTGACCTCTGAAGACCCAGAGTTTGGCTGTCAGTATTAAAAAGTCCAGATGCGGAGTCCGTGGTTCTAGAAATGTCTGGCACTTGCCAGGGATGCTCAGCTGCCAACATGAAGCTTAAAAATGATCTGCTGGTGGCCTCGGAGTTTGTTTCTGGTGAGGGGTGCCTGTGGCATGGGAGCACAATTTCATCTATTGCATCATTCAGAGACCAAGCTGCCATATCATTAGGCTGCGTTTACGGATGGTCAGCAACAGAACCCAGAAATACTGGTACCTAGGCAAATATTACATCCACTCGAGCAAGGCTCATAATATTGTAATTAATGATGTGGACAGCTATTTGGAATAATCAGTTAGCGATGTGAAACCTAGCTGCTGATTATTTACTAATTAAAGTGACAGATCCTAAACACAGCGAGAGGCACACTTGAAAAGATCTCCTATCCTCTTCCCCTCCCACAGACCCAGACTAAGTTAACGTGCACCCCAGATGGAATTCCTCCTCACGCGGCTGGGAGGCTGAGAAGGAAGGAGTCTGACTCAGAGGGTCACTTTGGTGATGCTGGTGGACATGACAAGTAGTGCCCAGTAACCAATGGGGGAATCCCAGCTACTCCTGGTCAGGGAAGGGCTCCCTAAGAGATGAAACAATACAGTTATTCAATAGAAAGCACAAAATTCAGTCCAAGAGCAGGATCCAAAAGAGCACAAACGACAACATTAAGAATTCAAATGATTAAAATAAAAAACGGAGGTTCCTAAATTTCACACCATGGTTGAAATGTCCAGCGATGGCACTGGCTGCCCCAGGGAGTTGGGGGCCCAACGAGGACTGTGAAACCGAGTTGGGGGTTTTGTGAAAAGGATTTCTCCAAACGCAGTGCTCCAGCTTCTTCATCCAAACCACTCTGTGCTTGTTAAAGACGCAGGCTCCTGGGGTCCAGCCAGGATGATGGATTTGGAATGTCTAAAGCAGGGTCTGGGAATCTGCTGGTGATTCTTCACACACTGTTTGGGAACTGCTGGGTTAGTGCCTTGGGTCAGTAGCACGATTTCATGCCGGCTGACTTTCCATCCCGCCCTGACCATCTCTAATTCTTTTGAGATGATCCAGGATACAGCATTTCTGTCATCCTTTTTGAAATGCTTATTTTTAAAAAGCCACATTCTTTGCATCCGTGATTTCCCCAATTCAGCTTTCTCTGCATCTGACACCCACTGTAAAACCTCCACACGAATCGTATTTGATAAGCATCTCTTTCAATAACACAGATCAGCAAAATGTGTTCCTTCTGACCCACATGTCCTGTCTCCGTCCTTGCTCATTCTTAAGAAACAGGAGTGTGATGGGAGAGGAAGAGGGTCCTGGTCTCTGCACACATGTCTTTCTTCTGGTGTCAGAATGGGGGTGGGGCACAAGAGGAGAGGGCAGGGGGTAGTGGGGTGGGGAAGGGGCAGATTGTGCCCCAGGAGGGCGGCGGCTTGGGTGGCTGCCTAGAGGTGCAGCTGATGCCACATGGCAATCTGCCGGCGCGGGTTCTTCAGCATCTCCTCCCAGTGGCTGCGCTCGGAGCCCGAGGCGTGCAGGCCCAGGCTGCAGTGGCCAAGCACACAGCTCTGCCCCTCGGCGCCCAGGCCCAGCACGTCCAGCTCCACGCTGGAAGCCCGCAGCAGGTCATCCGGCAGCTCGAACATGATCATCTCGTTCCACACGGGGTTGATCTTGTGCTTGGCTCGTTTCGTCTGCTTCTTCTTCAGCTTTCGAGCCTGGTGCTTTAAGGTCACCTTGACAGAGACATCTGGGGAGGGGCGGAGGAAAGAGACAGAGAGAGGGGCCAGGAGTGAGCTTCTGGGGTCTGAGGCGGGGAGAGCTGGGGTCGTGCTGCCTCTTGGGGATGGAGAGACAGGGTCTCTGGCTCTAGATCCTCACTGAGGCTTCTCCTCCACCAGCCCTTTCCCCCCACCTCATGGGCCATGTATTTATTCAACAGTGATTCAATGCCCACCTTATGGCAGGCATCAGTCTGAACATGGGGATACAGCAAAAGCTCCTGCCTGGAGTACGGAAAGCAAATCAGAGCACAGTACCTATGGCTGGTCATTGGGTGGCCCGTGACAGGGTCACACTGAAGCAACGCTAGGAAACCTTTCTCAAGAGCCCCTCTGAATGCCTTCACGTCCCATATCACACCAGGCCCAGGATGATGGTTCAGACGTCCTGCAGCTTGATTTTAAACCCAGACCAGGAACACTACACTATCCCTACGTCTTCATCCCCTTAGCTCTTCATCCAAGCATTTTCGTCCCTTCCTAAGATAGAGGTCTCCTGCTGGTTGACTGAGTTTTTCTCTTCTGCTCTTTTGCGAGTTTTGCTGGAGGATCCCACCCCACGTGGAGGGTGAGGGCAGCCTGCCTTGACCCCAGTAGAGCTGCCCGGCTCCCAACCCCCACCCCAGAAATCAGGCAGCAGGTTACTAGACAAGCTTTCACACAGCATCTCGAGGCTCTGGGCTGGGATTGTGTTTCCATCAGTCAAGGTTTCCAAAGCTAATGTGAGAATAATTGTTACTCTATATTTATTGCTATAATTATCACCCCCAGGTGGTTAGTTTGTTATTTCAACAGAGATATTTGAGTGATAAAGTGTTGAGCTATAATTGTCCTGACAGGAGCTATAAAAATTTAAAAAAAAAAAAAAAGAGCAGGAAGCAGAGTTGTCTAGAGGGGATGAGGCAAAGGCATTGAGTTCTGACCTCTGGCTCAGGGATCTGTCAGCTAGACCAACTCGGGTGATTTTTCATTTGTCAAAAATCTCTTGCCCAAAGGTCCTGACTGCAGAGGCAATTCTTTATTTGCTTCCTGCTATAAATATCGATGTATTTATATCCTGCTCTGAGCACTTGGCTCCCAGTCCGGGTGTCACACGGCTGACCAATGCTGCTTTCTTTCCTGCTCTGCCCAAAGAGGCTGTTTGGTCCTTAAGCCTTGGGGCCTGTGCTGGAGTATCCAGAGGGAAAAGCCAAGGCTTCCGGGCCATTGAAGAGACGTTTATTTGGGTATATGGGGCAGAGACGCCTCCTCAGCCTGTGCGCCCACATGCCTCTGCCGTCACCCACACCCAGCTGGTGTGGGGATGGCAGGTCGACAAAGGCTGGGAAGAGAGAGGAGTCTAGGGTGGGTGTGGGGAGCAGAGTGGTGGCTAGCTGAGACTGGAGAAGGGAAATCCCACCACCTGCCCAGAAGATGCGCCCAGGCAGGTCTGGGTGACAAAGTGGGGCCAAGCTTCCCCTACAGCCCAGATTCTCCACTCCCTGGCTACGGTCTGATCCTAGGATTCCTGTGACCCACGGATCAGGCTGTTCTTCTCACGATGGATCTGCAAGGTGGGAGCCCTAGGAAGCTGACACCTGGGCCCTAACGGGTAGGACTGGCCTGGGAGTTAACGGACATGACTTCAGGGAAGCGAGGGTGTCCTTCAGAACTGATTGTGAGCTTGGGGGTGGAGGACACAGCTGAGGCTGACTATACAAAAGTACTTAGGTTCCAGGGCCCCGCTCACCCGTCCCCACTGCCTCTCAGGCGCCACCTCCATCTGTGCACATACCTAGAGGAGCCCTGGCTCCCCTCTCACACCTCACTCACCCTTCCCCAGGAGCTCCTTGGACTGGCTAGAGTGGAGGTTCTTGGCCTTAATCAGCACGACTAGGAGGCGGTTGGCAGCCGGGAGGTAGCTGATGGAGAGAAGGACCTCTCCCGTCCCCGCAGACAGCTCCTGAAACAGAATCGGGGAGGCAGGAGGGGAGCCTCACTTAGGGATGCCCTCTGGCCCCGTCACTATCACTGAGGCTGGGGTCGCCCTGGAGTTGTATCCAGGAGGCATCCTGGAAATCACTTACCCATCAGGGCTGCTTTCTCCAGGCTTGCAGAAGGGAGGAGGGCATAGAGACATCCTATGCCAGCCTGTGTTTCAATATGAGTTTGTTTCATTCGCCACAATTGTGATTTTAAAAACAGCTTGTATTCAAACCCAACATACCAAACAGATCAAAGAGATGCCATTCAGGATGCAGCCGGGACAGAGGGCCAGGACTTCCTCTCCCTTTATCACCTATGCCCCCCTCAGGCATCTTTGCACAGAACCCTAGGGTTCTAGTTTGAAAACCACTGCATTGACCGATCAGGTTCCTGGAGCAGCCGGATGTTGCAAGGCATTTCTCTGGAAAAGAATCCCTTCCAGCCGCTGCAGGATTGAGAGATGTGATGTGATCATGTCAATAATGTGATGCACTAATGCTGAGCGGGGCTTGGCTTAGTCTACAGAATGACCAACCATGTCAGCAAAGGCCAGGCATACGATGGGAGCTAACATACCACAGACACTCACAGGAACTGCGCTTCGTGATGCCTCCAAGAAGCATCCAGCATGTCTATCCACCTGCCCCTGCCCTGCCCCCCACCGTCTGCAGCTTTAGAGAGTCTCTCCATTGACATTCCTACAAGAGTTTGGAATTTCAACAAATCCATTGAAGGACAAAAATGAGTGAGAATCCCCACAGCGGGGCAGGTCTTAGTCTGAAGGGTAGAGAGAAGCGTATGGACTCCAGAATCTGACCACCTGGGTCTCAAGTCTGATCTCACCATTTACTAGCCATGTGACCTTGGGCAAGTTATTTCACTTTCCCAAACCTTCATTTCCTCATCTATAAGATGGGAACCATAATATCTCCACTCAATAGGGTGGTAAACATTAAATGAGGAATTATTTAATAGCTTAGAACAGCGCCTGGTGCACACGACGGCATCTTTACCCTGGCTTTGATGATTATCATCAGTTATCAAGAAAGGATAGTCACTACTTCTTGAAAATATTAATTGGGAACAATGTTTCTGGGTGAAGGGGAGACAGGATTTGGGGAGTAAAGCCGGATGGAGGAGCTGGCCAGCCCTCTGCTTGGGTCACACCTTCCATTCAGGAAACATGTCTTCAATATGACTGCAACAATTCAACCAGCCCTAAGTGGCTAGTCGCGTGATGGAATGTTTCTGGGGGCTGCTAAGAACTTTGGTAATGGCGTTAAGGGTAGCAGCTAACGCAACACACTCCGTGCTAGGTACAGTTACAATATCTGTCCACTGAGGCTGTCATCCGCACAAAGCTATTCCCAGCACCTAGGACAGAGCTAACACATAATACATAGGAAGGGTGAGACATCCTGTTTAATCTTGACGGCAAGAGTAAGAGGGATACTGACCTGGTTCCTATTTTAAGTCTGAGTCCCTGATGCTCAGAGAGTGAACTTCACTGCCTGAGCTCATGTAAGCTCTGTGTGTGTGTGTGTGTGTGTGTTAGCCACTCAGTCGTATCTGACTGTTTGTGACCCCATGGACTGTAGCCTGCCAGGTTCCTCTGTCCATGGAATTCTCCAGGCAAGAATACTGGAGTGGGTAGCCATTCCCTTCTCCAGGGGATCTTCCAGATCCACGGAATGAACCCAGATCTTCTGCCCCGCAGGCAGACTCTTAATGGTCTAAGCCACCAGGGAAGCCCAATGAAGCCAGTTAAGTAGTGAAACTGAGCCTCGAATGGGGGGTCTGGTCTGATGGCAAAGCCCAAGTCCTAAACCTGTGGTCCTCCAGCATCCTTGATAGATAGACCTCTCCTTTCACAGTGAAGGAGCTGAGCTCAGGCGCCTGTCCAGGTGCCTGGTGGGGTGTTGCTGAGCTGGGATGAGCACCAGGCTTCTGCTTCAACGGCACTTCTTGGAGGTCCATCCACAGGTGTTGGCCTGGGCTTTGGCCACATGGTGCCCAAGTGAGAGGAGCCTGGACCTGGCAACCCGTGAAGGGCTCAGCAGCTCCGTGCAGGGTGCCCAAAGCCCCAGACGAGCCCAGTTGGCGACACCACAGCCACCTGCCCCTTCGGCTCTGCTGTTGAAAGTACCTGCTGACAAAAAGTATCCTTCTTTCTTTCGCCATCCTCTCCCTGTCTTTTCCTGCTCCCCATCTTTCTCTTGGGCTCTTAGGGAATCACTCCAGCTGTCCTTGGAGTGGGCCACTCCGTGGTCCCTGGAGACGCACATGCCGCTTTTGGCTGACCATCTTCCAGTGAGAACTGGGGCACGGCTGGCATTTCCTTTAACCCATTCTGACCAAGAGAGGAAAAGCACTTGGGCTATAGCAGCTGATGGCTCCACCCACTTTGTTCAAATCAGCCCGTAGGATCTACTCTGGATGGTCAGGCAGAGGGGTTCCCTAGCTGGGCCTTGGGGCTCTCCCTTACCACTTACACCGAGAGCACCGCCTCTGACTTCTGACTCCATGCTGCCCTCTGACACTGTTCTTATCCGTGGCAAACAGGCCAGGGGTCCAGGTGGATGCGGGAGTGTATTTGTGGGACAGTGATGGCTACAATGAGTGCGATGATCAGGATGAGTGAGTCATGAGGGCGGGTCTTTGTCCTCATCTCCTGAGCTCCCAGCTTCAGGTACACTGCCTGGCACGTGGTGGAAACCGGACAAGACCTTTGTGGAATGAGTAAGTTTTCTTCTAGGGGAAAGGGTAGAGGCAGGTTAGGTGCCTGAGACTTCTACCTGTTGGACTGCCACCCTCTGCGGGCAGCACCAAGCACTCCAGAGGGCTGGAGGGGGGAGGCCCTCCATCTCCCGAGGAAGCTGGGTTACCAGCTGAACAAACCCGCGTGTTGGGCGCCTCTTCCCAGGGGCCCCGGCTGTGATTCCACACAAGTCCCAAACCGCACACTAATTAGAGAGTGTGCTGGGGGAACAGCCTGGTTCCAGCTGGGAGTGGCTGTCAATGTTTATCAATTTTCTGAGCCTGGGGAAGAGAGGAAAATGAGGCAAAGAAGAGATTGCAGCAGATGGGGAGTGAAAGCGTACTCTCTCCTCCCGTGGTGTCCATCAGGAACGGGGCCTGCTGGCCACGGCTCCTGTACTACCGGGCACTTATGCCCCATGGCGGCAGCAGGACAACGTGGGCTTTACCAGCAGACTGACCTGGCCTCAAGGCCGAGCGTGCCAGGTCCCAGCTGGGCAGCCCCACACCGGTTAGTGAGCTTCTCCAAGCCACACTGCTCTTGCCTATCAGCGCACACTCCTGTCATCAGTCCTGGTTTGCTCACTGGGGGCAGAACTTAGGTAAAGTTCCAAGCATAGCAACTGACAGATGGTAAGTGCTCAAAAATTACTACTCTTCTTCCTATTTTTATTACTCATGGGAGTCGGCAAACTTTTTCTATAAAGGGCCAGAAGGTAACTATTTTAGGCTTGGCAGGCTATATAGTCTCCAGAGAAGGCACTGACCAGCTGGTTGAGAGACTGGCCATCCAGAAGGGTCCCTCTAGGCACCATCATGGCAGGCCCTCGGATGGGGGCATAAATAACCATACACTGTCCCGCAGCCCTGACCCTCCTTGACCTGCTCACTGCCCTGGCCTGTGGGGATTCGTGGTTGGCTCTCCAAGGAACCTCTCTGGACAGAGCGACATCTCAGCAGACGCTTGTTTTCCACTCACGGCTTCGGCAGCTGGGGAGGGGTGGGGAGCCCCAACATGGGTCCTCAGCCATGGTCACTCCTTCGAAGTCCAGCATAAACGCCACTGCACACCAGGCCTTCTAGAACTCTCTGTCCCAGAGCACTTCAGTCAGTCCCCTCTTAGATGTCTTATGTAGACATCATCAGTATCACAGCCACCATCATCATCGTCGTCTTTTGTCCAATTTCTCCCTCTGGCTTGTACTCTCTACGAGTAGAGGTGCTCCTCTCCGCTGCAATGCCTGGCATGCAGTGGAGGCAACAATGGTTCCAGATGGGGATAAACATCGTCAGCACCAGAGTCAGGGCGCTCACAGTGCGAGGTGAGGCCAGGGGTAGGAGTGTCTGTGCCTGGCAAGCACCTGGCAAGACTAGACCCCAGGAATCCCCAAATCCTGGGCTCTTGGTCTCCTCTAACTGCCTCCCGCCCACCCTATTCAAGAGTCCACCTTACTTTTACACGCTGCCTCCCTGCCCAGACTCCCATCCCCAGGCTGGGAAGGTCTCCAAGCTCGTTTCATGAGCACTGGCCCAGTCCTGGCCTGCCACCCCAGGGAGAGGCAACCCTACCTTCACGGAAGTCTTCAGCTCGCCCCACTGGGCGGCCCCCAGGGGCACGGACACCCCATCCAGGCCGAGGCGCAGCTCCCCGACCACACTGTGGCGGGAGAAGCGGTCGCAGGTCCTCAGGGTCAGCGTCAAGGTCGCTGCGGGGAGCTCCTCCTCGGCCAGGGGGAGCACCAGGCCTTCCTCCCACGTGGTGCGGAGCTCCCGCTTCTTGAGGGCTGTCTGGGCCTCCACGGAGCCCATGCTGTTGGCCACGCTGCCCTGGACATAGCAGTCACAGCCTCCATCATGGTCACTGGTCACAGCTGCAGCCAGGGGGAAACAGGCACAGACACGGGGGCTTGTCAGGGACAAGGGGAGGCGGGAAGCATGGCCCTGCTATGAGCTGCAGGATCTGCCTTAACGGCCATAACCTTGGGGGTCTGAAAGAGACCCCACTGGGGCTGCCTGACCACGCTGGCTTTGTGAGATTGCCTTTTGGGAAGCCATTTGGAAATAGGAGATCCTTCTCATTATTCCGAGACTTCCCCAAGGCGCCTGGGCCCACAAACTGCTGATGATTTTTATTAGGGTTGCCATGGATACCGTAACTCATTTGTTCTCTATTTTAAATATTTATCACATAACCACTTGTGATGTGAATTGCTGGGCCACAACCTCAGGAGTGTTGTTTTACGTTCTGAACCTTGGTGTTTTTAATGCTTTCCCAGTGGAGCTTTCCAGTTTGCACCTGGAGAGCTTTCATGACTGGTTCCTCAGTGACAATATGTGAAGTGGTATCTAGTGTTACGCAGAATGAGAGGATAAAGAACAGAGGCCATGTGTCCTAATAGAAAGGAACCTGAACGGAGCTTCAGGGGAACTGGCCTCGTCCTGACTCTGGCACCAAATAGCCAGAGTGATCTTAGACAAGTCACTTGATGTTGTTAGACTTTAGTTTTCAAATCTGTAAAATGGGACTATTGTTAAGACCAGATGTAAGAAAGTCTATGAAACACTAAAACAAAAATCATAAAAGAAAGCTAAAAGGAAAAATACTCCGTCAAAAAAGCAAAATTAAATACAAAACTCCAGTTTTTCTTGTTCCCAGCTTCTAGCTTCCAGGCATCACAGAGTAGCCCATTTTTAGCCCCATGTCCTTTGCAAAGTCTTAGCTTTGTTTGCCGATGGTAAAATGAATTATCAGGGTAGGGAGACCAGGCACAATCTGATTCCATAGGAAAGACTGCTTGGTTCTAAGACTACAGAAGCAAAGCCCTGTTCAATGTCAAAGGCATCTATAACAGAGATGACTAGCTCTTTACCAAAACAAACCAAAAAACCCCATTCTTTTAACTGGGGACCCGGTAAGCCACATTTCCCAGCCTCCTTTACAGTCTGCCGTCCTGTGACTTAGTTTCAGCCAATGGGAAGTAAGCATACGTAGGTTACAGTTTCTAAGGAATGGCTGTGCCCTCTCCCTGTTCTCCCCATCTTTCCACCTGCTGGGAATAGGCCACAAGGAGGCCTCAGAGAGGAGGAGCTGGTCCCTGAATCACTATTTCGAGGAAAGATGGCCGCCAACCAGGAATCCCCAGTTTGGACTGGTATATGAGAGAGAGGAAAAACTCCTGTGTATCAGAGGATCACACGCCTCAGGGTCTTGTTTGTTGCAGAGTGCTCATCTAGCCCCCAGTGCTCCCTCCAGCCACAGACGCTCAGGCAGACAGGCACACAGAAGGCAGTGAAAGTCAGCTAAGAGCATACCTTCCAGACGAGTCACAAATAGTTCAGCCTTCTGCCTGTCATAGTCCAGGCAGTAGTGAAGTTTGGGAGCTTGGTTCCAACTGGCGGCCTTCTCTGGGTTCCAGGTCTCCATGACACAGACATCCTCCACCACACCTATCAAGAAGGTAAAGTCATTACTGATACCGACACTGGGATCCTGTTTTCCAGCCCATAATTTTCCATCTCTGCCAGCTAGGCCACGACCCCAAACCAAAATCTTCCTAACTGGGTGCAAAACCATGGTGGTACCATCTGTGGTTCTGGGCATCAACTTCCAGGGACCATCACAGCCCAGTGGGCAAGACCTGGGCTTTGGTGTCAGACATGAGCTGCTGCATAACAGTTATGTGATCCTGGACAAGTTACTTGACTTCTTTTAACCTCAGTTTCCTCATCTTTAGAATGGGAGTGACAGTGGTTCCTTCTTCCTGGAATTACTGTGAGCATTAACTGAAATAAAGTGAGAAAAGCACTTAGCTCAGGGCCTGGCCCCTGGTGAGTTTTCAGCAGGGGAAACTCACAGCGTATGTGACTCTAGTCAGCCTGTGTCAGGCAAACCCTTCCCCAGCCCATCTCTAGCTCCACCTCTCCACAGAGTCCAAGCCATGCTGGAAATCAATGTCAAACAATGAGTCAAGCTTAGGGAGAGTAGGGTGGACTTTAGTGCATGTTCAGTGATCACTTGCTGAATAAATGAATGACCTTATCTTTAATTTAGTTAGTAAATCTACAGCTATCACTCACTCTTCCCCTAACTTGGACTACAGCCAAACATCTGGAAGATTCTCATTACTCAAGCATAATTCAAGAATAAAAGGATTCAGCAGCTGCAGCAGACTTCACTTGAAATAAATTGGAATTAATTTTTTTTAATTTTCAGAATTAATTTAAAGGCTAAAAACATAGAGGAGTATTTAATTTCTAAAATGGTTCATTATCGGGTTCCTGCAAGTAGTGAAGAATCTCCCTGGTGTGTCTAAGCAAGGAACGAATTGACCAGGATGTGAACAGCCACGTGGAAAGCCAGACACACAAGCACTCAGGACCCAGGTGGCTTGGACAACAGCAGCAGAGTCAGCGCCAGATGGGGCTTGCCTGGCACCCAGCACTGTCAGCCCTCAGACTGCCTCAGCCTTCAGACTCCAAACCAAACCATGACCAAACCAAAGCCAGCCCCCTGGGAAATGCGGGAGTGGATGCAGCTTCAAGAATCAGGACCCTGAGCCGGACAAAGGGCCAGTGAGGATCTTTGCTTGTGGGAGCAGACTGAGTTCAGCACATCATGGGGACATGATCCCGCGAACGCGGGACAGGACCCAGTGAACGCCAGCGTTCTCCTCCCTTGCACCCTCTAGCTTCCGGTCAGTACTTGCTGAGCCAATTTGGCCCTTGCTAGATTGGAATCAGAGTTGGAATCATCAGTGGAATCAGAACTTGGTTGTTGCCTTCTGCAGTGAGGAAAGGAATGAGGAACTGGAAAGAGAAGACAAATGTGTTCTGAATCCTTCAGTTTCAGACTCTGAAGTGCTCTGCTGCTGTCCTTGGTGGGCAGTACCCATGCCTGGCTTCATCCCAGCTTTGAGAAATCTGGTGTGTGTGTGTGTTAGTCGCTCAGTCACGTCCGACTCTTTGCGAGCCCATGGACTGCAGCCCGCCAGGTCCTCTGTCCACGGGATTCTCCAGGCAAGGACACTGGGGCTCCCAAGACAATGGAGCCGTCCTGTGAGTTTGATTGTGATAACCACTCCCAAGGGTCCTCCCGCAAATTGTTCCCCACTCACCTTGAGAGCTCAGCTTAGCTCTCAAGTCCTCAATGGGTCTATTTTAATTTAAAATGTGGGCTAGCAAACCTGGAGGCTAAAGCCCAACCAGGAGTCTTTCCTGCCTCAGGTACTACCTGAGTTTGTTCTTGAAGAAATGCTAGCATAATCACTGTGGTCCTGGGCCAGGTTGGAGGAGGGGCCACCTGTTCACTGGCCAGCACGGGGGTGCTGGCCCCCGACCAAGAGATGCCTTAGGAGTCGGGTCAGCGTCAGAGCTGGTTATGCTGCTTCTGTTTCCACCATCCCCCTCTCTAACCACACAGAACAAAACCCTAAACCACATAACGATCCATTCTCCTGGCTGGATTTTTTAAATCTCCTTATAAAAGTCTGTGTGCTCTGCTCCTGTGGGTTAGGGACTGTCTCTGTTTCCATATCTGCCCCAGGGCCCAGCCTTACCCGAAAAGGTGTTCCATTCTTGATGTTGATGAGAAGGAGAATAGAAAGACTAACGATGCTTTGATTATATCCTTGTGCCAGGCACTGATCTAAATGCTTCATATGCATTGTTATATTTACATTTTACAACAACCTTACTGGACGGGTGATAGTGTCATCTTATTTTATACCCAGGGAAACTGAGGCCCAGAAAGATGATCAGTATGACCAGGGTCACACAATGGGTACATAAAAGGGGAGAGAATTAAACCCATGACTCTGAATGAAGCCCATAGTTTAATCACAACTCTTTATCCCCTTTGTAGTTGTACACACAGCTTGGAAGGGACTCTCCATTTCCCAGTGGAAAGCTGGAGGCCTTGGGAAGACACAATGTGGGAACACGTGGGGAATAATGGAGTGTAATTCCAAAGCCTGGTGCCCTCTGACCTGGTTGCCCGGTGTCCAACGCTGCGGACACGGGCTGGCCACGCCCACCAGCTAGAGATGCTTTCCAGCCCTGCTGGGTATCGTCCACAGAGTGAGGGGCAGGAGAGCCCTACCATTCTGAGGAAGGACGAACAGCTCCTCTGTGACCTGCCTCTTGAGGCGGCTGTCATTCGGGGCCTGGGGGCTGGCTGGTGCAGCAGGCTCTGCCGTGGTCTTCAGTGTGTAGTCAGCATAGTTGATGACCTCCGGGGCCGTCACAGCTGGCCTGGGTCCATAGATGTCTGGGAACTTCAGGAGGGCTCGGGGCTGGACGGGCTCTGTGGACTTTTTGACGTTAAACTGCAAACACAAATCACTCCGATTAGTCCACAAGAGGTCCGCCTGCCTGTTTCCACCCACAGAAGGGAGAAGAGATGACCTGAGCTTTCAGGGGAGGCAGAGGAAGGGCTGGGGTTCCTTTCTGCTCCGAGGAACATGACCTGGGGAGGCAAAATACCATCGCCAAGTACAGCAGAATCTCCACCATCGTGAATCATGCCGGGACCTGCCGAGACATCAGCGCTGTTGGTCCAGCCCCTGGGCATCCGTGGCCCAGGCGCCCTGCTGCTGTGTCCAGAGGGGCTCCCCAGGCCTGTCGTGCTTACCTTCTCCCACTGCTCTCATCTGCCTTTGTTTTCTCTTCTCCCTGTCTTCCTCTCTTAGTCCTTCTCCCCCTCCCCTTCGCCACTTAGTGACTCAGAAATGAATGTGGTCCCACCACACTTAGAACCAAATCTAAACTCCCTGCAGTGACCCGTAAGTGCTTGCCCAGCCTGGCCATGTTCACCTGTCTGACATCACCCCCAAACCCCTCTCCAGCCACTGAGCAACCTGCTTCTCAAACAGGCTGAACTCTTTCTGGGTCTGGCTTCTGGCCCCCAACTCCTCCCCGCCAAACCACCCACCTCCACCTCCACAGGCTGTAAATTAAGTCCCTCCTCCAAGTCTGTCCCTTCCTACCACCTCATTCTGCACTTTGCTTTAGAGCATGTCTTTCACCGTGTACTGTCTCCATCATCACCTGGCCTATTGTGGTCAGTCTCTCCCACTAGTATACAATCTCCAGAGGCACAGGGATAATGTCTTGCCTTGCTCCTGCAGCGTCTGCTAATGGGGAACACGCAATACATACTTATGGCTAGGGCTCCCATGTTCAGTTGTGTGGTTTGTGCACTGTGCAAAGATGCCCAGATAAGGACCAAAATGCGATCTGTGCTCCACTTGCCTGGCTATGTGCCCTGGGGTAGGGCTTAGTTCCACCTGGAGGAAAGGGCATCTTTATCCACCTGCTTGTCAAGCCTTAAGTAAGCAAAGCTCCCTCATACAGGAGTGGAATCTTCTTTCTTTGCCTCCACTGGAGACTGAGATTTCTCTTATTTACAGATTCAAAGTTACATAACAGGCAGCAATACTGGGGACCTGCCCAGTCCCCAGGAAATAGGAGATGATGATCAGATCTAGAGCTTGAAATGCTGGCACACTGGGTTGGGCCACCCACAGAACGGCCCTCAGACCGAGGCAGGTACCAACCCACAGCAGGGCCCCCAAGCAGCTGCCTGTTCCAGGCTCTCCTCCCACCCCTCCGCTCTCTGTGGCAGTGGGAAGGGCTGGCCAGGGATCAAGGTGGCTCTGCCCGGTGGCAGGAGTGACTCAGAGACTGGGAAGTCTGTGCAGCCCTGGAGCAGGGCGGCGGTTGCACTGTTTCAAAGCTCATTTTTAGTAGTTGCCCTCTGTACATTTCATTACCCCAGGAAAACTCCTGGACACTCTGACCTGGTTGAAACTCTGTCCCCAGATATTCCTGGGGGAGGCTGGAACTTGATGGTAGGAGGCATTCCTAACTATCCTCATTGATTGGACAATGGATGGAGTCCATGAGAAGGTGCTAATGAGACAAGACACAACACCCACTTCCTGAGGACACCTGAGGGCTGCTGTCCCCGCAGTGCATTATGCAACCATCAGAGCTCCCTAAGGGGCTCAGAGGGGATAAAACACCTCACCCTCCCTTGGAAACACTGCCCAGTAGGCTGTAATACAGCCCAAACACATCTACCCTGATCTCTGACGAGTACATCTGGCCTGCATGAGCTGGAAAAGCACTTGCTGACTTCCACGGACGAAGGTTTCCCGGGGCCAGACAGTGAGGGCAGGGACAGGACTGAACCTAGATCAGCCTAGACCCAAAGCCCACGGCCCCAGTGGCTCCCAACCTTTTTCTCTGCCTTCAAGCCTTTACCAGGCAGCACCCACCCATCAGAGAAGCTTGTCATGATCACACATTTCGACAAATCACCCTGGGAGGAGTTGTATGCTTTGCAAAGTCAGGTCTCCTTTGCACCTTCACCCCATCAAGAGTGCCACTGGACATCCAGGGACCTCGCTTCTAGTACTGACCTAACTGTCTGAGTTGAGCAACTTTCGGCAGATCATTTCGCCTCTCAGTTATATCACTCAAGGAAGGGGTGATTTCAAGGCTTGTTTCACTCCCACATGCTGAGCAACAAAGAGGTGGGAGACATGGTTCTTTATTCGCAGATGAGTTGGGGAGATCATCAGAAACAGGAGAGTCAGTAACAGTGTGTTTGGCAAGCAGGACAGAGGCAGGCAGCAGACAGCCTAACAGATGGGGGAGAGCAGATGACACCTGCAGGGGGCCAAGCAGAGCCGTCCTGGGAGCCAGGGTGTGAGCTAGACCTGAAAGGAGAGGGTGTCTGGAAGGTGGAAGGAGGAGTGGGGAGGAAGGCCAGGCCCCGGGAGGAGACACGCAGAGCAATGACTGATGTCCCCGTGTCTTTCTGTCCTCCACAAAGTCGTGCCCACGTCTAATATTGCATCCAAGTCTGAGTTATGCTAACTATTCTCTTTCACAATAAGGAAAGGGAGGATGGAGGAAATTCAAGGTCATACAACTGAAGAGGGGTATACCATCAAGCCTCCGCATATTTTCACTTCAAGTTTGCGTCACTTCCACTGCCTCGCAGCTGCTTCTCAAAAAAAAAAAAAAAAAAGTCCCTGTTTGTTTTGGATGCTGGATTCTCAGTGGCAACTGCAGCATCCCACGGCTTCCCACAGGGGCTGGACCACATCCTCTTCTCAGAGTCATCCTTTTCTGTCACTTGTTGGGGCCAGAACTGGGGCTGTCAGGCTGGTCTGGGGAACATGTTCACATTTTATATTTTGTTTCACCTTAGTTCAATCATTTTAGAAAAGGGTTGTGTGCGTTCAAGCCAAGTTGCTTCAGTCATATCTAATCATTTTAGAAAAGGGTTGTGTGTGTTCAAGCCAAGTTGCTTCGGTCGTGTCTGACTCTTTGAGACTCCATGGAATGTAGCCTGCCAGGCTCCTCTGTCCATGGGATTCTCCAGGCAAGAATACTGGAGTGGGTTGCCATGCCCTTCGCAGAAAAGGGTTATGTTGATTAATTCCCAATTTGATCAAATCAGGCTGACTCTGTCTTTTTAAGAGGGGAAATAATCATTGGGCTCACTTCTGAGTGAGGGTCAGTCTGTCACTTCCAGTCCCTGCAGAGCCTGGGCTCGCAAACCTCACTCCTAAGTGGGTCTCACTTTGTGTGGCCCCTGAGAACCTCAGGAGCCTGTATCTGGCTGGGTTTTTCTTGGGTGCCCGTCAACATTGATCCCCTCTTTCCTCCCACTTCCCTCCAGGTCACTGGGCTCTTTTGGGTCCCACTCCAGTTCCAGGGCAAGGGTGGGGAGGGGGTACTGTTTGGTTTGATTCTATTTGTTCTCGGCATCACCTTGGGGACTGTCCTGGGGAAACCACCCAGACGGAATGAAAGGACTTGCTTTCCATGGCAATAGAAGAGATGCTCTCCCCTGCTGGATAGGAAGCACGTTGTCCCGACTCGCGACCGCAAGGTGAGCCAGTCTTAGGACAGAGCTGCCAAGGTGCACCACAGGGTGGACAGACAGAAGGAAGCTGTGTCTTTGATGACAGTGTCACTAAGCCACCAACTCAACCAAGCCTGGAAGCTGTCTTACCGCTGCACTTCCGGTTACATGAACAATATTGTTTTATTGTTGAAGCCCCTCTGGATTGGTCTTTGTGAATTGTGGCCAAAAGCATCCTGAACAGATGCCACGCATTTTTATCGAGCAACACAGGAGATCATGACCTTGACGTAGAGAAACTGCCTACATTCAAACCTCTCCCCAAACCCCTGTGCGTCCAGCCAAAGGCATCCTCACTGACTGCTGCTTCTTGCCCAGCGTTGGTAAGATCCTGCACAGACATGGCTGCCTTTAGTGAAGAATGATTATTGCCCTTGATCTCACAGAGAGCAGAGCCTGCCAACCACTCCATGAGCCTCTCCAAGTGGTGAAAGCAGCTGCTGATGACCTCTTTCCCTTGTACAATCTTATTTATTGCATTTTAAAACCCTGGTTCCACCGCATCTTTCAAATGCATCTGTTTCCACTTAAATAGCTTAAACAACAACACCCAGGAAGCAGAAGAGAGGTTTGGGCACTGAGGAAGGGAGCCTGGGAAAGGATTAGAGGTGGAGGGCAAGAATGTTTGGGAGGAAGGAGGTGGTCCGGGGAGCAGACCCCAAGAAAGGACTTGAGTTCAAGCCTTACGCTGTGGATGTTGGTGGGGCAGTCTTTCAAAGTGGGGTCCTCTTTCTAAGCATCCCTTGAACTCAGAGAAGAGGGCTTGGAAATAGAGAGGCAGGGTGAGTCAGGAAGGTGTCCAGTGGAGGCAGGCATTCAACAACTAGGGAACGCCCAGCTGTGCTCAGCATTGCAGGTGCGAGATGGGAGAGGCACCCTCACTGGAGCATCAGCCCCTCACGACGTGTCTCCTTGGCTTCTCCCTCCTCACCTGTCTCTGGAGCTGTGGGCCGCTTACTCCTCCCCACGTGGCCAGATCTGCATGGTCACTGACCAGCTCCATGTGGGCATAGCCCCAAACTGCCTCATGTCACACCCATGCCACACCCCTCTTGCCACCTGCCTTGGGGCTTCTCTGTGGCTTCTGAGGTCTGAGACACCCAGGGACACACTGGGTGCACCCAGAGGCAACCCCAATGTGTCAAGGATGAAAGCTCCATGGGGGAACTTGACCACCGAGTGCTCCCCACTTCCTCCTCGCTACTGCTCCCAATGGTGTCTAGAGGCCTTTTGGAAGGTGACCCCTGGAGGTCCAGCAGTCGCCCTTGGGACTGGCTGGTGGCCGGCTCTAACACTGCCTGTGTGTGTGCCCCTCCCCACCTCCCTCCTACATCCCTGGACGGCACTTGCTAATTAACAGAGACTCAGCAGGCTCAGCTTTCCCGTCATCCAGGATAAGACAGATGGCAGGGCGAGGAGGGGCAAACCTTCATTTAATGAACAAATATTTATTGATCCCCTATGACAGGCCAGGTCCTCCGCTAAGTGGCAGGAACACAGAAGCGAACAAGACAGATGCAGTCCTTTCCTACGGGGCTTATGTTAAAAAAAAAAAAAAAGGAAATTAATTATGAAGTTAATGATCTGTAAACAAACATTTAACCTTACTAGAGATGTTAGGTGACCCCTTTTGTGACATGATTAATTTTTTCACCTAAAGACTGTTTTATTAATTCGGGTTTTTGCGCTGGGACATCCATCTTAAAACATCACAGCGTTCAGGAAGTTACCGGTGGGGGAAACAGACCCAGATGGAAATGGAAGCAGATGGCTTCACCCTTTATATTTGAACTTTAAAAAAAAGAGAGATGGCAGAGAGGAGAGAGTTGAACATAGAGTATTCAGATGAGGCCAAACATGGGCCACTGTGGCTGGGGTCTGCCGCTCAGCATAGCAAAGCCCCCCTCAGAGGGGAGCTGGATCAGAGGCCAGGGACCTGACAATCTCTGTCATTCTGGGCTCTAAAACTGGTAATTATGCACACTAACATGTGTAAAAGGGTTTGAAATATAGCCTGGTCATCAGAACTGATGCTCTAAAATAAGATGGCTTGGTTGGGCTCCAGGCTCAGCCAGTTACTCACTGTGTGATCTTGGATCTGTTTAGCCTCTCTGTGCCCCTAGTTTCTTATCTGTAAGAAGGGGGTGTTAGCAACAGCATCTGTCTCCGAGCCTGTATTGAGGAGTAGAAAAGACAGCCAGGTGTCGAGCTCTTAGCACACAAGCGGGCATGGCAAACCCTTGGAAACACAGGAGATACTTATTTGACTCTGGCATCTCTGCAACGTGGTTTCATGCATTGGGAAGCATCATCAACATTTTTTAACTTCATCTGTGATGAGATATGTGTGTGTCAGTTGCTCAGTCATATCCGACTCTTTGCAACCCCGTGGACTGTAGCTCGCCAGGCTCCTCTGTCCACGGAATTCTCCAGGCAAGAATACTGGAGTGGGTAGCTACTCCCTTTTCCAGGGCTGCTGGAGCAAGTGCTGCAGTGGCTCCCAGGGACCCTCACCTCCCAGGGGGTCTCACCTTTGCGTCATTCTTTACCCTTGATTATTGGCTGAACCTTGTGAATTGCTTCTGATGAATAAAATCTGCAAACAGGATGGAATATCTCTTCTGACACTAGGTTACAAAAAATCCAATTTTACTAGTTGTTCAAAGTTGTTGTTTTATTTTAATTGAAGTAGAGTTGGTTTATAAGATTGTGTTAGTTTCCTATACTATGCAGTAGAACCTTGCTTATTTTTAACTAATTAATTTAATTGGAGGATAATTACTTTACAATATTGTGATGGTTTTTGCCATACATCAACATGAATCAGGTATACATGTGTCCCCCTCATCCTGAAACTCCCCCGCATCTCCCTCCCCCATCCCATCCCTCTGGGTTGTCCCAGAGCACTGGCTTTGGTCGCCCTGCTTCATGCATCGAACTTGCACTGACCATCTATTTCACATATGGTAATATGCATGTTTCAGCGCAATTCTCTCAAACCATCCCACCTTCACCTTCTTCCACAGAGGCCAAAAGTCTGTTCTTTACATCTGTGTCTCTTTTGCTGCCCTGCATGTTGTCTATACAGTAGCTTGCATCTGCTAACCCCAAACTCTCAATTCACCCCTCCCCCAACCCCTTTCCCCTTTGATAACCATAAATTTGTCTTCTATGTCTGTGAGTTTGTTTCTGCTTTATAAAAATGTTCATTTCTATCATATTTTAGATTTGGCATATAAGTGATATCATATGGTACTTGTCTTTCTCTTTCTGACTTACTTCACTTAGTGTGATAATCTCTGGGTCCGTCCATGTTGCTGCAGATGGCATTATTTCATTCTTTTTAAGGAGGAGCAGTACTACGTCTTCTTTACCCATCCATCTGTTGCTGGACGTTTAGGTTGCTTCCATGTCTTGGCTATTATGAACCACAACTAGTAGTTTCTAAAAACTTAAATATATATCTACCCTCTGACCCAAGAGTTCCACTCCTAGGTATTATTCCAAGGAAGATAAAAATATTTGTTGACAAAAAGACTTACACATGAATACTGATAGTAACTTGAATCATACTAGTCCAAAACAGAAATCAGGCCAAGTGGCCATCAACAGGACAATGGCTAGATGCCTTATGGCATGTTCTTACAATGGAATATTCCTTAAAAGTAAAGAAATGAATTGTCAATACACTCAACAACAGGCAAAAATCACAAAAACATGATGAACAAAAAAAGTCATAATACATCTTCATCTATACTATGTGATTTCATTTATATCAATGGTTCACAACTCAGGGAACATCTGTAATGTTTGGAGATATTTTTTGTTTGTCACAACTGGGGGTGGAGGTCGTTACCAGTTAAGAGGCCAGAAAGCTGCTAGCTATCATCCTACATTTCCCAGGACAGCTCCCCACAACAAAGAATTATCTCACCCCAATGTAAACAGTGCTGAGGTTGAGAAACATTGATGGAAATTAAGCTCTAGGACAGGTGAAACTAATCAATGATGATAGAACTTAGAACAGTGGCTCTGATTGCTTCCAGGGAGAATTGAGGGGTAAGAGGCATGGCAGAAGTGTGGGTTACAGCCTAGAGGATATATATTTGTCAAAACTGATCATCATAAACTAGTGACTTCAGATGCTTGCATTTCACTGTATGACAACTGCATTGCAATAAAATTTAGACAGAGATACACACAGAGATACACATACACACACACACCTCTAGCCCACCTGCTGAATTAGGCTTTCTGGCGTCTGGATCAGTGTTTCTCAAACTTCACTTCCAAAGCAGCACCAATGGGGACAAAGGTAACACGTGCTCCAAGGAATGGGAAGTCTGGAACAATTGGACCTCTTTACTGAAATCTCTCGTTCTATCTTAAAGTTCGTGTGACTTTTTGTATTTGGCTCCATACAAATGTCTCAGTATTAAAATATTTTGAATTACCACAAGAAAGGACAGAAAAAATTTTCTTGTTTATTTTGTGATGTGGAATATTTTCCATAACACTGGCTAGTAGCACTTTCCCCCTGCTCCTCAAGACACACACACACACACACACACACACACACAGGCCCTAGAGGAGAAACAGGACTCTTTCTCACTCTCTGTTGGACAACATGCAATAAATCAAGCTGAAAGCTAACTGAGAATAAGTCATTTTGTCTCCAGGAAAGGAACAACTCCTAGAAGCTCAGCCTGTGCGAATGGCCCTCTATCCAAGTTTTCCTTCCAACCATATAGATAACTCCCCTAAAGAGAATTTGGAGTGCAGCTGTAGAAGCTCTTAACCAGCCCAGAGGTTTGACCCCTTTTGCCTATTCGCTCTGTAAAGCATCCTTACACACACCTACAGCTGATCGTACCTTCTTGGGCCACTTGTTCATGATCTTGTATTAGTCAGGGAAGACCAACTGCTTTGTAACAAACAACACCCAACCTCACCTCAGTGGATGAACACAATGAAAACTGGTTTCTCTAGTCTTCAAGAATCTGTTCGCTCTTCTACAAACTCAGAGTCCTCCAAGCCCCTTCCATCTTGTGGTTCTGCCCACCTGTGCCCTGTACCATTCAGATATGAACTCAACAAATCCTCATAATAACCCTATCAGGAAGTGCTGCTATGACCAATCCCATTTTACATATGAGGACACACAGCTAGCTGGTGAGCAGTAAAGGTGAGATTCAAACCCAGGCTGGCCCCCCGCCAGAGCTCTCTGTTTTAACTGTTCTGCTGTGCCTCCAGCCCTTTACCACCTCATCACATTTGGAATCACCGTTTGTTCACCTGCGTTTTTGTGCCACTTAGACTGATGCCTGGGCCACTCCACCCCTGCGCACCTTTAGTCAGAGGCAGAGGGTTGAGCAGTGTTCCACACTTCAACCGGTAGAAATGGCACCTGGGGGAATGTAAAATTCAGAAGTCCAGGTTCCTTCCCTGCTTTGTCTCAGAAGTCCTAGGTGGATCCTAAAGAATCTGTGTGTCTAAGAATCTCCCTAAGGTGACAATGATGCAGGTGGTCCCTGAAGCTCACATGGGAATCCTCTGGTTTGGGGGAGGTCCGAGAATTCCAGGCAAGGTGGAGAGATAAGGTGAGCTGCTCACCAGCACGACCTCCCTCTCAGTCAAGTCCTCTCGGCTTCCAACAAACAGTTCTTTGTCTGGTAGATCTCCAGCTCCTGGGGAGCTGCTCATACCAGGATCTCCAGTTCTTGGCTACTTATGGGTGAATCCACAGGGTCAGGTCCTGGCGGAAGGGTTTATTTCAACCTGCAAATTTGAAATTCTCTTTGAAGAAGCAGCTTGTCTTCCAGTCCAGGCGCCTTGCAGTGTTTCCATGGTAACCCAGCCACCACACATCCTTTGTTATCCCTTCCAACACCTCTTCTTCTGTTTATTATAGATCTGTGCCTTCTTAAATCCCCTTCCCTTGAGACTCACCCCCTGTTGGTCTCTTTCCCTTCCGTGATTATTTTAAATTAAAAAGGCCAGTCTGTGATTGACTTAGCACACTCCCTGCCTCATAGCTGGCATCTAAGGCGACACACTAGGGGGTTTATTGGTGGGGTAGACTTGCCAGCTAGGCTTATCTATCAGCCAGGTAAATGCACCTTGCCCAAACCAGCAGGAATGAACCACAACTGGGAATAACAGAAAACCCTTTCTCTGCTGCTAGTGATTCACCAGGGCCTCCTTGATAGCTCAGGTGGTTAAAAATCTGCGTGCAATGCAGGAGACCTGCGTTCAATCCTTGGGTCGGGAAGATCCCCTGGAGAAGGGAGTGGCTACTTTAGTACTCTTGCCTGGAGAATGCCATGGACAGAGGAGCCTGATGGGCTACCGTCCATGAGGTAGCAAAAGAGTCAGACACGACTGAGTGACCCACACTTTCACTTTTTACTTTCAGTCATTCATTCGTTCGTTCGACATTTACTAAATCTCCGGATACTTATCAGCTTCAGGAATAACACCGTCCAGTCATTCTCTCGTGGGCTGGGCATTTCCAGGGGAGTGGGAACAAGAAACCAGTAGATGCAAAAAAGCAATCTCAGGTAAGAAGTCCTTGCAGAACAGGGACAGATGGTGATGAGGTTGTGTCCACTAGGAATCTGAAATCAAGAAAGGCTTCCCGAGCTAAAATTTGAGGGGAGGAGACCAGCTAAATAAGAGATAGGGTACATAGCCCATCAAACATTACCTGGGGGAAAAGTCACAGGGTGGGGTTGGGGGAATGAAAACAGGATTTCACGACGATCCAGAGACTTTGACTTCTGGTTGCTGCACCCACCCCCCAGCCTCAAATCCAAGGCAGCATTCTGACAAGTGCAGAGGTAGCAGAAGGGCTTTTTGAGTCAAGGCAGCAGCTTGAAAGTCTGCAGTGTGTTCAGAGAGCCACGGGTTCCACCAAAGCTTAAAGCCCCGTGAGAAGAGGAGGGACAATGAGTGTTGTCATTATCCCCACACTTCTGGAGGACACAGAATTCAAACTGATTTTTAAAATAATAATTCCACCAGGTTGCCACACAGTGGCAAGATCCCACCAAAGAAGCTTGTAGGTGGTGTCTGCATTGATTCCACCGGTCACATCACAAAACCGGACAGGACAATATAGCTGCCACCTCTCCACCACTTCCTCTGCACCAGATGCTCTGAAAAATGCAACAGACTTTACGTATTTGATCCTCACACGACCCTAGAGATGAGTGCCTACTGTTTTCTCTTTTTCTTTACGGCCTTCCCTGGTGGCTCAGTGGTAAAGCCTCATACTAGATGCTGCATCAAATCAGAAAATGAAAGTGGTTTCTAAACAATCAAGCTGTGAGCAAACAGAGGGCTCAACATGTGGGCCCTGACCTTTGCCAATTTGTATACACTCTTCCTGACTCGCTGACTCCCCCTCTCTTATTATTTATGAAGGAGGTAACAGTAGCTAACGTGGATTGAGTATCTTATCCACAGGGTTGTGGCAGGAGCAGATGGCACATTCAAAGCAGATAACTGAGGGGAATTTCATAAAGCAGATGTTGACAAAGGTTTGGAAGGTTAAGGAAACTAACAAGTCATTGGAAATATCCCGGGGCCAGGAGCAACTGGGCAATGTTCACATGCCTAGAACTGGCCCCTGGGACGAAGGCACAGGGAATAGACAACGGGGTAGGTTTGGGTTGGATTGGGGGTGGGGGTGCAGGGAGAAGGATCTGGAACGTGGTTCTGGATGCTTTCCGGCCCAGCACTAATGTTCTGGGCACTGTCCTATCCGAATTAGCTGACTGAATCCTCATGACAATCCGGTGTCAATGACACAGTTAACAGATGGTCACATTGAGGCACAGAAAGGTTAAGTCACTAACCTACTGTCACACAGCAAGTGAGGGGCAGATTGGAACCGAAACCCAAAGCCCGAGTGCTTCATCCCCTCCATACATCTTGTATGTGAGGTTCAGTCATTTAAAAGAATCATTATAAGGACAACTTAATTATTCATACTATTTATTAATGCATTAACCATTTCACGTGCTGTTGCAATTAGTGCGTTCTCCCAAGGCCACCCGTGGGAGTCACAGGAATCCCATTTCTTTCCAGCGGTAGTGTCAGCCAGAGCCACCCCTTCTCCTCTGCTCCTGAGGAGCCGAGGCCCTGGTGTGCCTCCTTGGGGCAGTCCGTGCAGTTGACATTGCCCAGATCTCAGGCCACAGCCCAGAGTAAGGAAAGCATACCGGTGGTGTTGACTCTGCTTTCCAGACTCTAAGCCACTGGGACAGCCAGGCTCGCAGCTCAGGGGAGCCAGGCCCCTGCCTGATCCTCCTGTGGGCTACAGAGGTTACAGGTTCAAGGCACTCCTCTTTTAGAGTCTCTTGTTTTCCTACAATAAAGAATTCCAGAAACACCATATGACATGTGACTGCTAGAACAGACATGCAACAATGGACTGGTTCAAACTTGGGAAAGGGGTATGACAAGGCTGTACATTGTCACCCTGCTTATCCAACTTACATGCAGAGTACATTATGTGAAATTCTGGGCTGGATGAAGCACTAGCTGGAATCAAGGTTGCCGGGAGAAATATCAACAAACTCAGATATGCAGATGACACCATCCTTATGGCAAAAGCAAAGAAGAACTAAAGAAAAACTTTCATCTCTTGATGAAAGTGAAAGAGGAGAGTGAAAAAGCTGGCTTAAAACTCAATATTCAAAAAAACTAATATCATGGCATCCAGTCCCATCACATCATGGCAAATAGATGGGAAAACAATGAAAACAATGAGAGACTTCATTTTCCTGCACTCCAAAATCACTGCAGATGGTGACTGCAACCATGAAATTAAAAGATGCTTGCTCCTTGGAAGAAAAGCTATGGCCAACCTAGACAGCATATTAAAAAGCAGAGACATGACTTTGCAAACAAAGGTCTGTCTAGTCAAAGCTATGGTTTTTCCAGTAGTCATGTATGGATGTGAGAATTGGACTATAAAGAAAGCTGAGCACTGAAGAATTGATGCTTTTGAACTTGGTGTTGGAGAAGACTCTTGAGAGTCTCTTGAACTGCAAGGAGATCCAACCAGTCCTGAATATTCATTGGAAGGACTGATGTTGAAGCTGAAACTCCAATACTTTGCCCACCTGATGCGAAGAACTGACTCATTAGAAAAGACTGATGCTGGGAAAGATTGAAGGCAGGAGGAGAAGGGGACGACAGAGGATGAGATGGTTGGATGGCCTCACTGACGTGATGGACATGGGTTTGAGTAGGCTCTGGGGGTTGGTGATGGACAGGGAAGCCTGATGTGCTGCAGCCCATGGGGTCTCAAAAATCAGACACGACTGAGCGACTGAACTGACCTGATGTGACTGCTGACTTACCCAGCTGCTGACCCATCTGGCCTTCTGAACATAGCCATCCCTTAGGATTTCTGGTGGACTGGTTCCAGGAACCCTTCAGACACCAAACCCACAGATAAGCAAGCCCCTCATATAAAATGCCATAGAAGAGTCGGCCTTTCATATCCGTGGATGTGGAGAGCTAGCTGAAACAACTTTAAGTCCATCAATTACTTACTCGAATTCTGTGCCCTGCCCCTGCCCCCTATAGGCCTTGTAAAGGAAGGAAGGGATGGTTCTGGCACCTTTGACCCTGGTGGGCATATTGCCTTCAGGGTGCCCATGGCCAGCTGCGGGACCAGCCCTTCTCAGCTGTTCTTCCAAACCCAAGGAATCTTCAGACCTCGGAGGCCTCTACTCTTTCTCCTCTTTCTCCAGTTTGCAACTTTTCCAATTCAGTTGCCCGGGGCCATGATGTCAACAGCACCCTTCTGAAGTCTAAAGATCTCCCTCACCTCCCCATTCTTGCCCTGATCTCACGAGGTGAATCACTGATGATGCCTGCATCCAGTAGCTGGGCTCCACAGACGAGTCACTCGACAGGGCAGACGGTTCCATAATAGTCACGGTCACCAACCTTAAACTCAGTACTTCCCAGAAATCTTACTGTTTCCTTAACTCCTCCTTCAAGCTCACATTTTGGAATTTCTCTATCTCCTCTGACTGCCTTCATAGAGGAAAAAGGAAACCAAGAGAATGAAAGACCCCTCAGTTCAGTTCAGTCGCTCAGTCATGTCCGACTCTTTGTGACCCCATGGACTGCAACACACCAGGCTTCCCTGTCCATCACCAACTCTTGGAGCTTACTCAAACTCACATCCATTGAGTCGGTGATGCCATCCAACCATCTCATCCTCTGTCGTCCCCTTCTCCTCCTGCCTTCAGTCTTTCCCAGCATCAGGGTCATTTCTAATAAGTCAGTCCTTCGCATCAGGTGGCCAAAGTATTGGAGTTTCAGCTTCAGCATCAATCCTTCCAATGAATATTCAGGATTGATTTCCTTTAGGGTGGACTGGTTGGACCCTCAGTGTCCTGTTAACAGACACGTGGAAATGCCCTTCTTCTCTGGACTGATGCTGTGGCCCGTCCAGTGTCTTGTGATGCTGCAGGAGCTGTTCCCCTCTCTCCCTCCCTCCGGGATCAGTCCTTCCATCCCAGCACTGCACCCCCTTCTCCACGCATGAGAGCCTTACCCTAGCTATTTTCGGTCTGTTTCTCTCCCTCTCTCTTGAACATTCATCTTCTCTTTCAACTGCCTCCTTCCCATCAGCTTTCAACGGTGCTCAATATTTTTTTGACCTCTGTCTTCCGCTCAGCCAGGCCCTAGCCCTCTCCACCCCTTGGCAGCCACGCAACTCAGAAGAACTGCTTGTACACACCTACACCCCTATGCCCCCCCGACACCCCTTTCCCAGAGGCCCCATCAGCCCACTGAAGGTCACTGTTGATCTCCAAGGTCACTAGGATCTTCACTGTTTCATTCTATGGGACTTTTTAGCCTTATCTTACTTGACTTTTCAGTGACTCCCTTCTTCAAAAGTTTTTCTCTTGTCATTCTTAGTATTTTGATATCACATTCTTCAGGTTTTCTCCTTCCTCTCTGGCCACCCTCCTTGTTTCATGAAACACTGGCGTCCCTCAGGACTTGTTCCCAGGGCCTTTTTCCCTCTCATTCTGCTTTATAACCAGGTGGTCTCAGCCATGCTCATGGCTGGGCTTTCTACTCCCGAATATACATCCCCACCAGAAGGTGAGCTCCGGACCTGCACAACCACTTCATGGAGATAACGCAAAGGTTCCTCACACTCCCCCTGCACACAAGTGAACTCATGACTTAAATCCACGGCCTCATCCTTGTTTCACCAGGTGGTACCACCACCCTAAGTGAAACCCTTAGCTCTCATCCCCAACACCTTCCTCTTCCTGAAGTCTACAACCAACTCAGAGGCAAAGCCAGTCAATTAATCTCCTAAACACCTCTCCAAACTATTGCCACAAAGACGGTGGTCCAAGCCATCATGGTCTCTCTCCAGAGTTTCCCTGGTCTCCTCACTTCTAGTCCTCTCCCATCCAAGATGATGCTGCACCTTAAATCCAAATGTCACATCTCACTTAAGACCTTTCAGTAGCTTCCATTGCTCTTGGGAAAATATCCCAATACTCCTGTTGGCCCAGAGGTCCTGTGTGGTGCTCTCTGGCCGGACTTGCCTTGCTCACTTGCAATTATTCTCTCCTGTACCCTTGGAGCTCTACCCATTTTAGCCTTATTTCAGTCCCTCCTTAGTGATATTTCTTCTTGCCACAGGGCCTTTGCACATACCCTATGCCAAGAATACTTCAAGTCCTCAACTCCAGTACCTTTACTTAGTAAATGA
Source organism: Oryx dammah (assembly GCF_014754425.2). Taxonomy (NCBI): domain Eukaryota; kingdom Metazoa; phylum Chordata; class Mammalia; order Artiodactyla; family Bovidae; genus Oryx; species Oryx dammah. The sequence goes on from NW_024070201.1 coordinate 72,902,231, forward strand.
CACTAACTTTATGCCACAGGGGTGTGCAAGACAGTTCATTTGGGGTATGGGAAGAAAATAACAGAATTTCATTTTATAATTTAGTTTTACATTACTGCTTTAAAAGGTCCACTTTGTGCATGTTTTATTATGTACATGGTATAACAGTAGAGCAACATGTACATATAACATATAAACATACATATGCCTTGCAAAGAATTGAGTCTATATGTATAAAGGGTCGGAGAAGGCAATGGCACCCCACTCCAGTACTCTTGCCTGCAAAATCCCATGGACGGAGGAGCCTGGTAGGCCACAGTCCATGGGATCACTAAAAGTCAGACACGACTGAGAGACTTCACTTTTTCTTTTCACCTTCATGCATTGGAGAAGGAAATGGCAACCCACTCCAGTGTTCTTGCCTGGAGAATCCCAGAGACGGGAGGGCCTAGTGGGCTGCTGTCTATGGCATTGCACAGAGTCGGACATGACTAAAGCGACTTAGCAGCAGCAGTATAAAGGGTATATGCTCAAAATTCTTTACTAAGTCTCCAAATATGTTGAGATCAGAGCACTAATGAGTTATTACTTCTTGAGAGAACTCTTACCTACCTTACCACACCTAATACCATTAGATTTATATCCACTTGTACTACCGTGTAATGAAGCTCTCTACCCTGAGGACATGAGCTTCAGGAAGTCAAGGGTGTTGTCTGCCTGGTCACCTTGGTGTCCCTAGTGTTAATTCAGTGTCTTGCATATAATAGGTGATCAGGAAATCTTTTGTTTTGTTTTGATTTGCTGTGCTTGACTTTTATTGCTCTATTGGAGTACAGTTGGTTAGGGCCTCCCTGTTGGCTCTGTGGTAAAGAATCCACCTGCCAAGGCAGGAGACACACGTTTGATCTCTGGGTTGTGAAGAATCCCTGGAGAAAGAAATGGCAACCCAGTTCAGTATTCTTGCCTGAGAAATCCCATCGACAGGGAAACCTGGCGGGCTGCAGTCCATGGGGTCACAAAAGAGTCAGATGTGACTTAGCGACTAAACAACAACAACATTTACTAACAATGTTGCGTTAGTTTCTGGTATACAGCAAAGCAATTCAGTTATACATATTTGTGTATCTATTCTTTTTCAAATTCTTCTCCTATTTACATTATTACAGAGTAAGGAAGTATTTTTTGAATGAATATCCTAGGATTCAGTTATATCTAAAGGATTCAGATATACCTAAACAAATATCCTAAAGGATTCAGAGATACCTAAAGTATACTGAATAGAGAGGCCAAGCACTGAAGGTGTTGGGTGTGTTCAAAAGTATTGTCTCATTTAGTCTTTAATATTATCATGGAGAACCTTATTGCTGTCACCTCTGTTTTGTTGGTGAAGAAAGCAGGATTCAGAATGGCCAAGGTCATTTAGCTGGAAAACACTGGAGAGTGAGGTTTGAGGGCTTTCGTGATGGTCCAGTGTTTAAGAATCTACCTTGCAGTGCAGGGACACTGGTTTGATCCAGAAAGATCCCATATGCCACAAAGCAGCAAAGCCTGTGCACCCACAGCTGCTGAGCCCGTGTGCCCAGAGCCCATGCAATGTGCCTTGCAATAGGAGAAGCCATCACAAGGAGAAGCCCATGTACAACTGGAGAGTAGCCCCTGCTCGCCGCAACTAGGGAAAGCCCACGTGCAGCAATGAAGACTCAGTGCAGCCGTAAGATAAATAAAATTGTAAAAAGAAAATAAATTCAGGTTTGGAGTCGAAGTCTAATTTGCTTCCTATTACATCTCAGCGATTTGATCATGAAGTGAACATTTTCGTTCTAAGAGGCAATTTCCTCTTTTACGTGGTCTCAAAGACTAGATTGTTCTTACTTAAACTCATTCTGGTGAATATCCAAATACACACAAGTCTACCAAGTAGTGGTTACCAACGAGATACCTAAGCTCTTGTTCACTCCTTCCCATCCTCTGATCCTTTGTCTCTCTGAGTTTGGTAATGAGGCTGTTACACGAAGAGCCAGAGTCATGTTGCTACTTAACAGCTTCAGCCTACTCGCGAGGCAAGCAACTCATTAGATGATGCATCTGCAGGGAGTATGCCCCCAAGCCCTGAGACCACGGTGATGTTTTCCCATGCAGTTTCGTCTCTTCTCGTGCCCTTGCTGCCTTCACTATATGTCTCTCTGGGAGCTTTGCCCTTTCTTTGCGAATTGACTATGCTGGAAACAAAAACACAATCCAAGGTGCTTGGGGGGTGCACTGTGAGAAAGGATGGGGGGGTCGGATATGAAACACAGGAGTTTAGAGCTCACTGAAGTTATTCTCAGCTTCATTCTGCAACTGTTTCCTAATAAAATCATCTAGTTGCCAACCAAACCACACTTCCCCAACCTTCTCTTCTTCAAATGCAATTCTCTTGAAAACATCATTCTTTCTTTCTTTCCTTCTTTTTTTTGGCCACACCTCATGGGAAGGATCTCAGTTCCCCTATCAGGGACTGAACTCAGGCATAGCAGTAAAATCGTCTAATCCTATCCACTAGACCACCAGGGAACTCATGAAAGCATCAATCTTAATTCTGTTTGAAAAGCAGTCTTCACTATCCTGTCTCCGTAACTCACATCCCTTTCATCAGGCTACTTTTAGCAGCAAGTTCAAAACTGTGTGGTTTATAATGATTTTCCAAGTAAAATGTGCTCCCCCAGGGTATTATCTCATTGGTCTTTGCAACTGGAGATTTTTAAAACTGTTTCCAATGTCAGCTGTATGAACGGATGCTTGAAGGGCAAGAAACCAATAGAAAGTGAAGACTCCACACCCTCCCGGCTTGTCTTGATTCCCTGCCTTGTCACTGGAGGTGAACACAGAGATTCTTCCACAATCTCAGCACCTTCTCCTGCATTTCTGTGCTTGTGATTTTTATGTTGGCTGCAAGCAGAGGCGGTGGCCCCATGAGTCTCCTTCCCATTCATCTATCCATCCATCCAGTGACTCATGAAGTCATTCAATGTTTCTCCTCACTTCTCTTGCTCTCTGCCATCCTGCTCAGTTTTTCTATGAAGGAAAAGTACGTCTGGGATTAATGGGAGGAGGGTGGGTGGAGTCAATGAAATATATCAAAGTACCCTAGGGTCTCTGCCAGATGAGTTAAGACTCAGTTTCACAGATTTTCCATGGGATGCTCTTCCCCTTTTCTCTTATTTGTATATGCATGTATACATATTCACATCCATGTGTGCACATATTCATATATGCAACCACCCCTCATTCTTTGACTCTAATCTGTTCATGGAAACAAGCCTGCCAGGCCAGTGAATTTCAGAGGGCAGTCACTTGTATTTCACTGTTTTAAATGGGAAAAATTAAAATGCATTCCGAGTCCACCCCAAATATCAGTCAGGTCCCTTAAACACCATGTAAAAGTCTCCTAGGAACGTTCTATAATACGAATCAATTAAAACACCCTTTTCTTAATTAGCACTTAGGGAATGCCTTGGTGGGAAGGTCTATTTTTGTGCAGTGAACAGACATGGTAAGTGATCAAGGCTCCTCCTCCTGGCATCACATTGGCCCATTGATGCCAAGGTGAAGAAATGTCGCTGAGAAGTAGTAAATACCACCTCAACTGGACCTGAGTTTCTAGAGCCCCCAGGAACCTAGGTGAAGCAGATTGGGACCCTTGAGGGACTAAAGCTTGGGGGGAAAGGATAAGGAAGCTGACGATGGTAACATGCACGGGAATCATCCACACAGAGTCTGCTTTCTCCCTCTGACTCTGGGGTGGTCGGTCACTTTTCAGCTTGTCTCCTTTCTTTGTCTTCTGGGTCTGCGGCTTCCCCATCCTACCGGTCTCTCCCCTTCCTTCTGCCTTCCCCTTAAGCCCCTCTGATTTCTAGTTCGGGTGTTTCTCCCATTGTGCTCTGATGGTCTCTCTCTTTCTCTTCCTGTACTCCAGGCACAGGAGAGTAATCTGGGCCAGTATCTGAAAATCTAAAAATGTCGAAAGATGTAGCAGCATTTTCTGCTGGAGTGAACAAAAGGTGCTAGTGAGCTGTCAATCACATCAAGAGAGGAGCCATGAACTTGAATTATCTACATGCTGAACCAGAGGAGAAACTAGAGAGGGAATAAGATGGGGCAGGTCTGGGACCCGTCACTGAGAAGGACTAATGGACACAGACCAAAGGTCCGCAGTATGTTTCAAAGAGCCTAGTGCTTCCAGTGGGCATATGCTCATCTCCCTGAAATAATCCATGCTGATTTCTTGATGCAAAATTCATACTGTCTTCCCTGTTACTAAGCAACCAGCCCAAACATGTTTACTGTGTAAATTTCTCTGGAGGGCCTGGGGCTGCACCCAGTGCTCGAAGCATGAAGGATGCAAGAGGCACAGAAGCCAGCCAAAGCTTTGGGAAAGGTTTCTGAAGCTGACCTGCCTGCAAAGATCCATATATTGTAGACACTTCCCATACCTGGGGAAATGCAGTGGCTCAAGTAAAATTTTGACTATTTTTTTCCTGCTACTCTCCAGCCTAGTGGTCAAAGATGTGGACTCTGGAGCCCAACTTCCTAAATGTGATTCCCAGTTCTGCTATGGAATAAGTTGCTACAGACTAAGTTCCATATGTAAAATGGATGCAATAAGTATGCATATTTCATAGGGCTATTGTGAGGCTAAAAGTAATGTGATTAAAGAGCTTAGAACAGCGCCTGGCACACAAGAAGAACTCAATAAATGTTACCTATACTATAACTATTCTTTATTACACTATGGAAACGGATATACTTTTTGTTTGTTTATATCAATAGGAGAGTTTATCAGCTGGGAGATAAGCTGAGAGATCAATTCTTTAAAAGGACCGAGAATCCAAGGAGGTCAGGCCTTCCGGCAGTCCAGGGTCAAATCAGTTCCAGGAGTGGGGTTAGCAATTCATGTTGGCCTCCTGTGATCACTGAAGTACCAGGAGGCCTCGTCAGGGCAGCCAACAAGAACTGGAGACAAGCCCTACTTTGGGGCCAAGTTGGAGGTGCCTATCCTAAGGGTTTCCTATGCTTAATGACAACTGCTGGCTTCATTGTCTGCTTCCTCACTTACAAGGAAGAGCATACACCTGTCTTTTTACCGCTATGTCCCAGTGCCTAGAATATGTTCATTAACCTTTAATGCGTGAATTTATTAGCTGCTGAAATGTAGCACTGGGGCTCTGATCCATCCTCTCTGCCAAGTCTACGTTCAGACAAGTACTCTGAGAAGATGTTGCTCCAGTGGTCTAAGGAAGAGGAAGCAGGCGGGAGCATTAGTCAGGCCGCGCTGATGTTCCCCAGGCCCTGGTCTGAGGGAGGAGGCAGCTGCAGGAATAGCAGCAGAAAGCAGACAGGGCCGGGGCTGGTGAATGAATAGCAGACCACAAAAAGGAGGGCCGTGTCTTGACGACAGCCCCCAAAGCCTCCTGTTAAAAAACACTGGCTTGATACTAAAACAATATTCATAAACATTACATCACAACTCAACAGATAAGAACTTTACTGAATTATAACTACACTGAGAAAAGTACACAGATCATAAATGTAGAGCTGTATATGCTTTCTTTCATAAAGTGGACACAGCTGTGTAATCAGTACCATGTCAAGAGGCAGAGCTTATAAACAAAAGCTCTAGAAACAGAAGCTTCCCCACTCTGCCCCAGGCATTACCAGTCCCCAGGGGAAACCCCAGACATAAATGGGCTTGATTTCAGATCTCGTGGAAATGGAATCTTAACCATGTGCATTCCTCTGTACCTTTACTCTCTTCTTCAGTGCTATGTTCCGATAGGATTTAACTCAAAATATACATTGATTGTCACGTGCCCAGTATCTACTGGACATCGTCAGAGGTACAAGGCAAATGAAACAGACTTCCTAATCTCAGAGAGGGGAAAGACTCTACTATACATATGTTGCTTGATAAAAATATAGCACATGCTTAAATTATTTCTGAAAAACATCGAATCTATTAGGTGTTTGCTCTGGTCAAAATGTTTATGCCCCCCGAATAATTCATATGTTAAAACCTAACCTGAAAGGTGATGCTATTAAGAGGTGGGGCATTGGGGTGAGCAGCTGTGAGTGTGAAGCCTTCATAAGAGGGATTAGTGCCCCCATAAAAGTGACAGAAGAGACCTTCCTGCCCATTCTACCCCGTGAAAAGTGAAAGTGAAATTCGCTCAGTCGTGTCCGACTCATTGCAACCCCACAGACTGTACAGTCCATGGAGTTCTCCAGGCCAGAATCCTGGAGTGGGTAGCAGTTTTCTTCTCCAGGGGATCTTCCCAACCCAAGGATCGAACCCAGGTCTTAAGCATTGCAGGTGGATTCTTTACCAGCTGAGCCATCAGGAAAGCGCAAGAATACTGGAGTGGGTAGATTACCCCTTCTCCAGCAGATCCTCACGACCCAGGAATCAAACCAACTGGGGTCTCTTGCATTGCAGGTGGATTCTTTACCAGCTGAGCTACTGGGGAACCAGGTGAGGTTACAGCCAAAAGTCTAGGAAGCAGGTCTTCACCAGACACTGGGTTGGCCAGAGCTTTGATCTTGGACTTCCCAGCTTCTAGCTCCATGAGAAATAAATTTTTGTTTATAAGCTACCCACTCTGCGGTATTTTGTTATAATAACCTGAATGAACTAACACAGTGTTCCATCAAAAGTCACTTTGCTTCTCAACTCTGCTGGAAAGAAGGTAGGATTTTAGAGTTTGGTAGTAAGTAGCAGTGGGAGCTGGGCGATGTGGATAGAAGAGACCTGGGGACCACTGCTGGGGGGCCCTCGGAGGAAGCCTTTGACCACATGTTAGCTTTAAGGGGACAGCAGCAGGGTTACTCTGGGAACCTCTGAGATGCATCTGAGAAGATTCACATAAGGGGACAACAAGATAAGCACCAGATGGGAAGAAAAAAGCTTTCTGAGAATAGAACCCAAGTCACGCTGAGGCGGCAGGGGCACGGAGCCGTGGGGAAGGACAGCTCCCCCGCTTGCTCAGTAGTCATGTAGGCTCACCAAAAGGAGGTCTTCGTCTGCAAGGACCCAGAAATGCAGTGAGTGGCAGCCTGTGCAGACAAGCATGACAAGGAAATTCTTGGGGATGGAACCAATGGGTCTTGCTGCCTGTCACTAATAGGTTCAGCAGCAGCAGTGAATTAAAAATGATCACACACACACATCCCACATCTGACCCTCCGCTGTCTCATGGCTCAAGCATTCGGCCATCACTGCATAATAACCAAGCTTTGAAAGCTGGGCTGATAACAGAGAATGGGGTCCCAGGTGATGCTACCAGGTCAAGGACAGTGTAGTGAGACTGAACCCCTCTCCCCCTCCATAAAGAACTGCACACAAGGGGGCGGAGGGGGTGAGGGATTGTGTAAGAAGGCAGGATAAAGGGTCCACGATGTACATTTTGGAAAAACCAAGAAAAAGAATGAATTGAAGCCAGCTGGAGCATGAACAGCAGTGAGAGTTTGCACCTCGGCCGCCTCCCACGCGGCAGAGACTTTGGATGAATTTCTACGGTTGTTTAGAGAACCTATGGTACCTCCTCCGAGTGCCTGAAAAAGCAGCAAATAAAAGACACAGGACTACAACAGTCCACCTAATAAAATCAGTTGGGGAAATAGCTACACATGTGCCTCTTTATTCTTTCATTAAATGAAAGGATCTCGTGGGAGATTTAATAAGTACATAATTTAGAATTAGGGATGAGCATAAACCCTGTCATAAAGCATCTGCCACAGCTGTGAGGTACTCTGAAACTACCTGTGATTTCCCTTGAGGACCAAGTCACAGATATTGTTCATATTCCTGTGACGTGGTGTTTATACTCCTATTTACAGAAAATGCTAAGTTTCAGGTAGAGGCTCATGAAAAGGAAGAGAGAGTTTTTTCCTCTCCAAGACCATGAACCCCTTCCATTTTAGCTACAGACTCCTTGTTGGGATCTGTGGATTTCAGGTGAAGAACCCACAAGGAAAACTTCAAGTTCTTTTCAAAAGCACTATAAATTTTAACTTCAGCTGACCGCTCATGGCCAGAAATTAGATTCCCAGGCATAGCTAACAAATCCAAGGAATTTTTTCCCCAGTTCTCCTGGTTACAGGAACCTAGAGCCCTCTTCCCCAGCCCCAACACCCTCTCTGTTTAAGAAGCATCTTCCGAGAACCTTCCTTATCACACTCTTCTCTTTGTCAACATGTGCCAAGCCCATCGCCCTGCTGCCATCTGCCCTACCACCACCTCCCTCTACTCTTTTTGAAATGTCAACACACTGTCTTTTTTCTCTGTGTACTTTAGCTGGGTCAGCGGCTGAATCAGTCTGAGCACAATGGCAGCCAAACCAACATTGTGAGATCTCAACTTCATCATGTTCACACCTACAGATTCACATCCAGGTGCCCAAATCCTTGTCACTGAGGGAACCAAGTGAGGGATGTGAATGGATGGGTCTCACGTATCAGCAGGGGCTTCCCAGGTGGCTCAGCATCAAAGAATCTGCCTGCAAAGCAGGAGACGCTGTTTCGATCCCTGGGTAGGGAAGATGCCCCGGAGAAAGAAATGGCAACCCGCTCTAGTATTCTTCCCTAAACCATCCCATAGACAGAATTAGCCTGGCAGGCAACAGTCCATGGGGTCACACAGAATCGGACATGACTGAGTGACTAAGCACGCACATATCAACAAGCATTTTCTGTGACCCTGTGAGCCAGCTCTGGGTTGCAAAATACATCTACATTTGAAGAATTCAGACAATATCAGTCAATAATTTCTCACTGGGCACCTACTAGGTTTCGGACACTGAGTAGGTGCTGGGAATGAATATTGTAAGTAAGCAGATACGAAAAATCACATCCAACTGTCACAAACGCTACAAACAGAAATAAGAAGGAGTAGTATGGAGGGTATAATGGGGGAAGGGGGCTTTGTCACATGTGGCCACGGACGGAATCCTCGCCCTGAAGAGGTGAAATGCAAACAGGAGGAGGCCCACAGGATGAGGAGGAGCCATCTCTGTGAAAAGTCAGAGGAAAATGGGAGGGGTTGGCATCTTCAAGAAGGATAAAAACCCAGGGGAGCTGAGATCGGCCGGGATGCGGGGCACTCACATGAGGTTGGCTGGAGAGGTAAACATGGGCCACATCAGACAGGCAAGGCCGTGGGTGGAGTGGCTCACAACTCGGACTCCAGAACCACACCAGCTTAGAATCAGGCTCTGAAACTTCTCGGGCTGTGTGGCCCTGGGCAAAATCACTCATCTCTCTGAACCTTCATCTTTAAGCTGGGATCATCATCTACCGTCTGTCATTGAGTGGCTAAATGCATTAGGTGTAAAGCACTTAGAAGAGAGCCCAGCCCCTGGCAAGTGCCAGGCTACAGTGTGCTGTGGTCTGTTCAAAAGCTCAGTGAAAAGCTGGGGAGGATTTTAAGCCTGGGAGACGCAGGATCTGGTTTGTCTTTAACAGGTCATTGGCCGCTGCTTGGGCTACTGGTCCTCAGGAAGACAAAGAGCTGGAAGTGATCCCGGAGGTCATTTGCACCAACCGTGGCCCCAGTGATTCTTTCTGGGAAGTCGGGGGAGGGGGCCGGACAATGTCTGAAGAGCTGCCACGGCGAAAGGCAGAAGAATGAATGGCTGTCCCTCAAGTGTGCCGAGTGGGAGAGGAATCTGAGGCCTCCATGTTTGGAGAAGAGCTTGTCCAGCAGCCCCCCACCCCGGACCCCTGCCCAGGCCCCGTGGGGAGCCCGCTGCTCCCATTTCAAATGACTCTGGATCCCATATCTCCCTGCCCAGCTGACCCCGGATCCTGCCAGCATCAATGTCACTTTGCTGGGATTCTAAGTGCCTCAAGGACAGCAGCCATTTCCTTCCCTCTCACAGTGACTGACAAGGCCCCCGCAGCTGGGCCTGAGCTTTTGAATAATTGATTGGCAAAAGGAAGGTGGAAGCAGGGCTCTGTAGTGCCGCTCCTAGAACTCTGAGCCCTGGAAGGAATCGAGGGGGCCCAGGGAAGTTGTGAAGTCACCTCCCTCTTCCCCAGGGGGGGCCTGCCTTCCTCCAGTCTCTCTGGCCAGACCCTTCCCCCCAGGTCTGCAGAGGACATTTCGCCTCTGCCACTTTTGGGATGTGTCCTGGACTTCACAGCCCACGTAGGGCAGTCCTCCCAAACCTTTCGCAGACCCCCTTCGGCTGCACTGTACAATGGGGACCCCACCCATTTTCTGCCCAGAGAGGCCCTGGGGGACGAGCTCATGTGGAGATAAAAGCCCTCCTGTCTCCAGAACATCTGCAGCCACATCCTTGGGGAGTGGGGGGTGGGAGGGGGGCTCAGAGCTACTCCCTCAGGCTGGCTGGAGCTGAGGGCCGCTGGGAGGGGGTGAGTGTCGCCCAGGCCCTCCATACTCACCTGCCTCTCCAGACCCCAGCACCCCCCGCCCAACCACCCCCTCCCCCACTCCCACTGTAGCCCCCAGCTGCCACCCTCTCTCTCCCTTCTTAGCTCGGTCAGTGAGTTCCCCTGCGCCAGCGGCACAACGGCCCCACTCTGCTCTCTGTCACCCTTCTCTTCTCCCCAGTTCTTGGAGCTTCTCCTTCTCGGTCATTCCCCTCTTCCTCTCCCCTAAGCCTCGCAGCCCCCTGCCCCAAACCCTCGCAGCCTCCCTGTCTTATTACTCCCCTCGGCCCCCAACTCGCCTCCCAGCTCCGATTTCTATCCAAGCCCCCTTTCCCACTCACTCCCATGCCCGTGCCTTAGGCTTGCTGGCCCCTTTCCTCCTGTACCCTAGCCACCCCCCCACCCCCAGGCCTTTGGGACCCCCTGCCCCCGCCCCGGGGCCTCTGAACACATCCGCTGTCCAAATACGTCCGCTGTCCCCACTCCCAGCCGGGCTCTGTCGCGCAAAGAAGAACGCCAACCATTCCCTCCCATCCACTCCCCCCGCGCAGCCGCCAGGGAGACCCCCACCCGAGCCCCGGGGAGGCCGAGGCCCGCGGCCGCTCACCTGTTGGGCGGCCCGCAGCACGCTGGGCTTCGCCTTCTCCGGGTCGGGCTCCAGGTCTCGCTGCAACACTCCCTTCTTGGGGTGCATGTGCCGGCACAGGCAGGTGACCCCGCACAGCGCGAGGATGCTGGTGGCCGTGCCCAGCGTGGCGCCCAGCGCGATCACCGGCACCGACAGCACCATGGTGCCCCGCTCCCCGCACCGGGCTCGGTCCCGCCGCCGCGCGCCTCCCGGGCCTGGGGTCCAGGCGCGCCAGCCGCTCTCCCGCCGCCGCCGCCGGAGGGGCGGAGGGGCGGAGGGGCGGAGGGGCGGAGGGGCGGAGGG
>NW_024070201.1:72913575-72948655 GCF_014754425.2 Oryx dammah
CGGAGGGGCGGAGGGGCGGAGGGGCGGAGGGGCGGAGGGGCGGAGGGGCGGGTAGGGAGGGCGGCCCGAGGACGTCAGAGCGGGAGGCTGGACCCGGAGCTGGCTGGCGCGGCACCGCGTCAGCCCAGCACGTGACCCGACCCCCCACCCCGGCCCAAGGCGGATCCGCTCAGGTGGAAGGAACCTGAGCGCATCGTCCTCTCGTCTCGAGTCACCCTTAACGCTTTACGCAGGACACTTGGGTTCAAGAAGAACAGGAGCTCGCCAAGGTCACACTGTGCGTTAGGTTAGTCGGCACACCAGGACTCAAACCCTGGCCTGCGGCTCTGTCTGGATAGGGGGTCGTTTTACCAGACTACTAACTGGTGCAGAGAGCCCTCTCCTTGGGAAAGACCCTGATGCTGCTGGGAAAGATTGAAGGCAAAAGGAGAAGGGGGCAGCAACGGATGACACGGTGAGATGGCATCATCAACTCAATGGACATGAATTTGAGCAAAGTCTGGGAGATGGGGAAGGACAGGGAAGCCTGGTATGCTGCAGTCCATGGGTTTGCAGAGTCTTGATACGACTTAAGGGCTGAACAAAAAAGCTTTGTTCACCCTCTGACCAAGGAGGCTGGAAAATCGAGGCTTGCAAGAGCTTTTTCAAACACAAAAAGCTGGAGATTTCCCATCTGCTGAAGTTGCCATGTGTTTACTACCAGGGGGAGGGCCTGGTGACCAGGGAGAGGGCCTTGATGCCGTGTCTGGGGTTGAGACTATACCTATACTGTCCTGGAGAGGATGATTGCAATGATTCTTTTCACATCTGTCCGCACTTCCTTAGCCATGAGACTGGCATGTATTCTCATCTCCATTTACAGATGAGGAAGCCTAGACTCAGAGGGGATGTGGGGCAGGTTGAAAAATCCAAACTCAAGTTTGCAGGATTCAAGTCCACATACCACCCTAAAGGAAAGGACTTACCTTAGAAGGATAAACAGTATCAAATGCAGCAGCTAGGAGTCCATGCTCTGATCCAGAGAAAGAAATTTAGTGTGCTTAGAGTGAGGGAAAATTAGAATTCCAGGCATGAGGAGGGTTGTCTCAGATCACAAACAGGGCTTTCCAGTGATTTTCATTATGTGGAATGTTTCATTTAATTCAGCGAGCATTTGCTGTGAGTCGGTGGTGATTTCGTTCCAAAATTTCGTTCCAAACAGGGTTCTAAACTTCCCATGAGGCTGATGACTCCCAAATCTATGATTATTCTAGCCAGACCTTTTCAGTCGAGATGCAGACGTGACCAATATTTGATACCTCCCAGTGTTTGTTATCCACTTCTGCATAATAAACCCATAACTTAGGATATTAGAGGGCTTCCCAGGTGCCTCAGTGGGTAAAGAATCTGCCTGCAATGCAGGAGACGTGGGAGACATAAGTTCAATCTCTGGGTTGGGAAGATCCCCTGGAGAAGGAACCCACTCCACTATTCTTGCTTGGAGAATCCCATGATTCTCGTGAGCTACAGTTCATGGGGTCGCAAACAGTCGGACATGACTGAAGCAACTCAGCGTGTAGTGGGTTAGAGCAATTCTTTTGTGACTTCTCATGTGGTTTGTGTATCCACTGGGCTCAGCTGGGCAGTTTTCCTGCTCAACATGGTATCTCCTGGGACAACGGTCAGCTGGGCTGAAACATCCAAGATGGCATACCTCATGGCAAGTGGTTGGTATTGGCTACTGCTCCGGGCACAACTGGGCTGTGTATGGAGCACTTGGGTTCTTCCTTACGTGACTGGAGCTTCTCACAGCATCACAGCCAGCTTCCAAGAGGAAAGAAGCAGAAATTTCCAGTTCTCTTAAGGCCTGGGTTTGTCAGTCCGAGAACATCATTTCTTTGGTCAAAGCAATCATCTCCTTCTAATCCTTTCTCTCAGTTCAGTTCAGTCGCTCAGTCGTGTCCGACTCTTTTCGACCCCATGAATCACAGCACGCCAGGCCACCCTGTCCATCACCGACTCCCGGAGTTCACTCAAACTCATGTGCATTCAGTCGGTGATGCCATCCAACCAACTCATTTCTCTACAGGGCATCAAAAGGGATGTTTCTGAAATGCAGAGCTGATCTTGTCACTCACACACATAAAAGCTTTCACAGTTTCTCCAGTAATAAACCTGATAGATTCCAGTTGAATCCAGAGCCCTTTCTGATGTTATCCCAGCCCTCTACACATTTCCCAACCTTCCCTCGAGCCCCAGACACTCCTGGGGACAATTGAATTCAATTAGCAAGTGAATATCTATAGAGCTTCCACACTGTCACCCATGGGTATGTCCAGCAGGCCCTCAGTAACTGTTGAAAGGGTGAATGGTTCACCATCTCATGTAGGACTTCCAGTGACTTGACAGGAAGCCCATTTGCTAAATGAGCTCCATTTGATTAAATGGACTCTTCTGTAAGTATTTATTTTGTGCCTGCTGTATGCCCAGGCTTATTTTCCTACAGAGCTTCATTTGCTGCCGTCTGTGGAGCTGAAGTGCTTTATTCCCGGGTGATAGACTTAGCATTCTCTCTCATAAGAGCTTCCCTGGGAGGCTTTCTTGGCTCCTGAGCCTGGCAATGCAAAATGTCCTGGGGAAATAAGAGGTTTAATTAATGCTGTCAGTCTGGATTTCCCATGCCTGAGCTGCTCCCCTGGGAGACCCTCAATGCCACCTAACAAGATCTGGGGTGGGGGTGAGGAGAAGGATGAAAAACACTTACTATCAGACATTTTCTGATGGGGATCAGACATCTGTCATGTGGCCCCTTGTTACTATGGTTACTGAGATGTTAGCAGCTGCAGTGACCTTCATTTCTAACAGGAAGAGGGACTCCAGTCCAAGAAGAACAGAGTGCCTTTTGCCTCTTTCACACACAGTGAACCCATGGCAGAGCTCAGCTAGACCTCTGGAGATTTGAGACCCAGTTAAGTCATTAGGGCCCTGGGTCACCTTGGCTACATCTCATCAAAGATGTGACTTTTGCTTCTTGGTTACTGATACCCGGGCAGCAGCTCTAAGAAAAGGCATTAGTGGGATCCTTTGAAAAATGAGATCATCACTATTGAGAAAGGCAGTTGACAGAGTGGAACACTAAGACAGTCTGAGGATGAGGTTTGCAAATAATTGGAATGCTGGGGCCACCAGAATGCCAAGGGCAGACAGAGCAAGATGTTCGGGTTTGGAAGCGGTGGTGGTGGGGCGGGGGGCACTTCTGGAGGGCTGAGGAAATCCCTGAAGATTCCCCAGCCTCTTGATGAAATGCCATTGTTATTTTGATGCATATTTTACTTGTTGGATGTTGAGTTTTGTTAAGTATTCTGAGTAATTGCTTTGAATTTTTAAGATATTAAAATGCTTTTAACTTGGGGGAAGGATTTCAAATATAGGAGGTACTCTTATTTAGCAAACATTTATGATGTCTGCCTATAGTGCTGGGCAGGAGGGAAGAAACTTACAAGCAAAACAACTGAATTTTAGCATCAGAAGGATTTCAGAGATCACTGTGTGGAATTCCTTCATTTTACTAAGAGGAAGCCTGGACGCTGGAGAGAGTGTGGCTGGTTGCAGGGTAGAAGGAGTTAATGGCAGAGCTGGGAAGGTGTTTTCCATCAGGGTAGATTAGGTTTTGCTGCAGTAACAAGTAACTTCAAACCTCTGAGATTAACTCAATAAAAGTATATCTTGCTTCTATCACAGTTCAAGGGAGGCCAGAGAACCTGGATGGGCAGCTCATCTCTAATCAGGAATCTGGGCTTTTTCTGTCTTGAGACTCCTTTGCTTTCAGCCATGGAGACAGAGGAAAGAGAGGGGATTAAGGACCATCTGTGACATTTCCGAGGCCATGGATGAAAATAGTACCTACCTGTCACCCCGCTGATCAGTCAGAATTTGATAGCATGACATCTTATAACATGACAGAGGAGATTGGGAAGTACAGAAAAGAGGCATAAACAAAAGTAGTCTTGGCCCCAGGAGCCAGAGCTTAGGACTTCCTCTCTAGTGCTTTCATTCTCTCGAGAAAATTTTTGAGTTTCTACCACACTGCCAGGCACTGTGCTCAGTGAAGGAGCTATTTTCGCTGTTTAGCTGCTAAGCTGTGTCCAACTCTTTGCGACCCCATGAACTGCAACACGCCAGGCTTCCCTGAGCTTCACTATCTCCCAGAGTTTACTCAAACTCATGTCCATTGAGTTGCTGATGCAATTTAACCATCTCATCCTCTGCCACCCCGTTCTCCTTTTGCCTTCAAGCTTTTCCAGCATCGGGGTTTTTTTCCCAATAAATTAGCTTTTCGCATCAAGTGGTCAAAGTATTGGAGCTCAGTTTTAGCATCAGTCCTTCCAATGAATATTCAGAGTTGATTTCCTTAAGGATTGACTGGTTTGATTTCCTTTCAGTCCAAAGAACTCTCAAGAGTCTTAACCAGCACCATAATTCAAAAGTGTTCAATTTTTTGGCACTCAGCCTTCTTTATGGACCAACTCTCACATCCTTACATGACTACTGGAAAAACCATAGCTTTGACTAGATGGACTTTTGTTGACAAAATGATGTCTCTGCTTTTTAACATGTTGTCTAGGTTTGTCAGTGCTTTCCTTCCAAGGACCAAGTGTCTTTTAATTTCGTGGCTGCAGTCACCGTCCAGAGTGATTTTGGAGCCCAAGGAAATAAAACTGGTCACCATTCATGCTTCTTCCCCTTCTATTTGCCATGAAGTGATGGCACCAGATGTCATGATGTTAGTTTTTTAAATGTTGAGTTTCAAGCCAGCTTGAAGATTCAGGGGATCTTCCTAGCCCAGGTATTAAACCTGTGTCTCTTGCGTCTCCTGCCTTGGCAGGCAGATTCTTTACCACTAGGACCACCTGGGAAGCCCATGAAAGAGCAAAGTTAGGGGGCAAAAAACTAATTTTGGCATGGTCCTTCTCACCATGGAGTTTACATTCCCCCAGGGAAGACAGACAGTAATCATTCCTCACACAAGTACATGTGAAATGACAACTGTGATACAAACTAAGAAGGAAAGGTTCAAGGTCTAGATTTGACTTATTCTGAGATACCAATGACGGATTTCCAGAGGAAACAGTGGGCTTCCCTGGTGGCTCAGACGGTAAAGAATCCACCTGCGATGCGGGAGCCCTGGGTTCGATCCCTGAGTTGGGAAGGTCCCTTAGAGGAGGGCATGGCAACCCACTCCAGTATTCTTACCTGCAGAATCCCCATGGACAGAGGAGCCTGGTGGGCTACAGTCCATGGGGTTGCAAAGAGTCGGGCACGACTGAGCAACTAAGCACAGAGGAAGCAGTGATCTGAAAGACTAAAGCTAATGCAGCAAAGAAGGAAGAAGAGTGTTCAGGGCAGAGAAAGAGTGCGTGCAAGGCCCCTGTGATGGGGCTGCACGCTGGGCGAGGGTCAGCAGTGCGCTGGTCAGCCGACTCTGGAGGAGGGGGGAGTTGATTTCTCTGGTGTAAATACTCCTATCATGGTCGGTTTCCAGCTGCCAACAAATTCCCGAGCATCCACCAGTAGGAGCGGTTCCAGCACACAACCGGCCCAAGCTCTGTGTGAGGTGAGACTGAAGGGAGAGATGGGGGCTGGGGCACCGGGCTTGTGGGCCACGACGGAGGGGTGCTCAGTGTTCTCAGGCAGGGGCAGCAGGATGTAGCCCGACCTATGCTTGAAGAAAGCTCCTCTGGTTGCCCTATTGCAAACAGATTGGAGGGGGACAAAGTGGACGCTGGTGGATTGGCGAGGGGGCCATAGCGGGCACGCAGGAGAGGGCTGCCAAGCTTCCGTCATGACATGTACAATCATGGGATGGGCTGACACTGTCAGTCGCATAAGGAGAGAGGGCGGGTATGGGGGCACTTTCATTTTCTCTCTCTGCCACCCCCCAATTTTCAGTTCTGCACTGTTAGCACACTCACTGGGTGACCTTGTGGTTCTCCAAGCTGGACCACTGCTAACTGGAGGCTCCCTAAGCCCTGGGCCCCACAGAAGGCAGGGCATGCAGGAGGAAGCTGGTGAGAGAGTGGGGATCCTGGGTCCCCAGCTGAGTGATGCATACATATCCCAGAGGCTAGACAGGGGCAGAGGGGCTGGGAGGTGAGGCCCATCCCCAGGAGGCCTACTCCGAGGACTCATGCTGCTGGCTTGGAGCAATTCTGGGGCCAGGTCATAAAGCAGGAAGGAGAAAGGGGCTGAGTATAGGGGCCCCTGAAACAGAAATCCAAGTGAGCAAAAGGGGATGACAGAGGATGAGACAGTTGGATGGCATCACCGACTCAATGGACATGAGTTTGCGCAAGTTCTGGGAGTTGGTGGGTGGCCTGGCATGCTGCACTCCATGGGGTCAAAAAGAGTCGGACACGACTGAGCAACTGAACTGAACTGAACTGATGCCACGTGGCCTGGCAGGTCACCTTCAACACCCCTGTGCTCTTTTAAACCTCTGATTCTATCTCAGCAGAAGATGAAGCAGCATAATTCCAATGCTCAGAGGTAGAGCTCCTCAACTCCATGCTATTTCTCATGAAGCTGGCCTAACGGCTTCTTTTCTCCCTAGGATTCTGGAATATATGAAGATTACAGGGCTTTGTCTAGAGGGTTTTTCCTGGCTGGTTGGGAGGAAGATAAACACTTACACAGATACGTGGTGCTTTACCTTTTGTGGGGGACATAGATCTCGTTCAGAATTGAACAAAAGCTACTTCGTTCTTCAGAAAAGTGCTTGAATGCAATGCATACAAATTTTGTATGCAATGCCAAACTGTTCAAAGACCACGTGACACCTTCTGGAAGTTTATGGACCCCAGAACCCCAGAGGAATCTTTAGCATGACGAAAAAATAGTGGACCTCAAATCAGAAAAAATAGGTTCTATTCCTTTGTCTTTATGGACACTAGACAGCAATGGTCCAATGGCAGATAGTTTTTAAAACTTCAAGCTTTCTGAACCTTGATTTCCATATCTGTAGAATGGGCACAGTCATCTCCACTTCATGAAGATGTTGTGAGGATCTAAAGCATAGTGCTGTATAAATAATAGAGAGTACTTAATGAATATTAAGAATTAAAATGATTCTATTTGCTCCAGACCCTTTAATTTCTCAATAAAGCAGCTTAGCTTAGTGAAAGGGTAGCTATTGAAGTCACACAGGTATGTATTATTCTATCTTGGTTGCTTATGAGCTGAAAGACCCTGGATAGATAAGTCAGCTTAGCTTGCTTGAGTTTTACTTTTTCTCATTTATATAATGAGTGTGGTATATTTGCAAAGGTGGCTGCAATTATTCCCTTTCCTGTGCTCGTCATTCTTTGCAATATTATGGCTTTCCAAAAACTGGACGTCTCTTGCTTCACTTCTTCATCTGCGCTGGCCTTGTGACTTAATTTGGCTGACAGACTGGTGGGAACGTGTGCCGATCCTGAGCCTAGGCCTAAGGAGACCTTGCATGCTTCTGCTCTTTGTCGTGGGATCCTGACCAGCCAACATGTGAAGAAGCCCAGGCTGACCTGTTGGAGGATGAGAGACCAAGTGGCCCAGGTGTCTGCACGACCACAGTGCACCCAGAAGCTCAGCTGTGCAGCTGACTGGCCGCCCGCCGCAGACACGTGACGGGGCTCAGCTAACGCTAGAAGCACCCAGCCGAGCCCAGTCAAAGTGCCGGCCCGCAGGGCAAGAGCTGAAGGGAGATTTGGAGTCCTTTTAAGCCGCTGCCTCTGGAGTGTTTGCTACACATCCAGAGATTCTAGTGTCAGTGATATTCTGTGCCTCACAGGGTTGCTAGGAGGGTATGGAAAGCACCCAGCGCAGAGCCTGGTGCACAGAAGCCATATGATTGGTTTCGATCATTACTCCTACCTCCCTAAGACATCCTCACCAAGAACTTTCAGTAATGCCTGGTGAGTGCACTAGCCATTAAAATCCTATAAGAGTCAATCCTGGGGACCTTAACACTTAAAATGGAAATAGCTTCCTGATCCAGCCTCCACAGAACCAACTTTCCAGACTAGTCCAGTGTCTCCAGTCCAATTGCTGTGTTCATCTCCAAATCTTTTCATGCCAGTTGTTCTCCATATATATATATATATATACAAAATATGTCAACTAATGAGACAGAGGAGCTTCCTGGGTGGCTCACTGGTAAAGAATCTGCCTGCCAGAGCAGGAGACACAGGAGATGCGGGTTCAATCCCTGGGTCTGGAACATCCCCTGGAGAAGGAAATGGCAGCCCACTCCAGTATTCTTGCCTGGAAAATCCCATGGACAGAGGAGCCTGACGGCTACAGTCCACGGGGCTGCAAAGAGCTGGAAATGACTTAGCAACTAAACAACAATGAGACAGAAGCATGAAGAGAATTAGTTCTATAAAAACGGAAGTGAGTACTTTGGAAAGACCCATAACATAAGTTGCTTTCAGGACTTCCATTAAAATAAGTATTAGCAAATTATGTGCAAAGGGCTGAGGGAAATTATAAAATTCTAGGATTCTGTCATCAAATTGTTAGGCAAGTGTATTTAACCTCTTCCTCTGCTGTAAAGAAAGTGAGACTGGATGTCACAGACGATGCATCGTGGTATATACAAAAGGAAACAGTGTTAACGTTTATGAACTACTTCCTGCATGTCAGGCAAGGAGTCTGAGCATTTTATCTGTACTAACACATTTCAGAAACTTTAAGAAAGATGGCACAAAGCTCTAATCAGTAAAATATGGGGAAAATAATGAAAACTATGATTTACATTGAAACAGAATCCTTAAGGAGTGTGTGTCATTTTAAACTTTTTATTGAAGTATAACCTAAGGGCTTGGAATGAAAACTCACCTTTTCCAGTCCTGTAGCCACTGCTGAGTTTTCCAGATTTGCTGGAATATTGAGTGTAGCACTTTCACAGCATCATCTTTTAGGATTTGAAACAGCTCAACTGGAATTCCATCACCTCCACTAGCTATGTTCAGTTCAGTTCAGTTCAGTCACTCCGTCGTGTCCGATTCTTTGCGGCCCCATGAATCGCAGCACGCCAGGCCTCCCTGTCCATCACCAACTCCCGGAGTTCACTCAGACTCACGTCCATCGAGTCGGTGATGCCATCCAGCCATCTCATCCTCTGTTGTCCCCTTCTCCTCCTGCCCCCAAATCCCTCCCAGCATCAGAGTCTTTTCCAGTGAGTCAACTCTTCGCATGAAGTGGCCAAAGTACTGGAGTTTCAGCTTTAGCATCACTCCTTCTGATCTCCTTTAGAATGGACTGGTTGGATCTCCTTGCAGTCCAAGGGACTCTCAAGAGTCTTCTCCAACACCACAGTTCAAAAGCATCAATTCTTTGGTGCTCAGCTTTCTTTACACTCCAACTCTCACATCCATACATGACCACTGGAAAAACCATAGCCTTGACTAGACGGACCTTTGTTGGCAAAGTAATATTTCTGCTTTTCAATATTCTATCTAGGTTGGTCATAACTTTTCCTTCCAAGGAGTAAGTGTCTTTTAATTTCATGGCTGCAGTCACCATCTGCAGTGATTTTGGAGCCCCCCAAAATAGTCTGACACTGTTTCCACTGTTTCCCCATCTATTTCCCATGAAGTGATGCTATCTATGTTAGTAGTGATCAAATCACTACAGATACAAAATCACTGCAGATGGTGACTGCAACCATGAAATTAAAAGACGCTTGCTCCTTGGAAGAAAAGCTATGACCAACCTAGACAGCATATTAAAAAACAGAGATGTGATTTTACCAACAAAGGTCCGTCTAGTCAAGGCTATGGTTTTTCCAGTGGTCATGTATGGATGTGACATTGAACTATAAAGAAAGCTGAGCACTGATGAATTGATGCTTTTGAACTGTGGTGCTGGAGAAGACTCTTGAGAATCCACTGGACTGCAAGGAGATCCAACCAGTCAATCCTAGAGGAAATCAGTCCTGAATATTCATTGGAAAGACTGATGCTGAAGCTGAAACTCCAATACTTTGGCCGCCTGATGCAAAGAACCGACTCATTGGAAAAGACCCTGATGCTGGGAAGGGTTGAAGGTGGGAGGAGAAGGGGACGACAGAGGATGAGATTGTTGGATGGCATCATGACACAATGGACATGAGTTTGAGTAAGCTCCAGGAGTTGTTGATGGACAGGGAAGTCTGGCATGCTGCAGTCCATGGGGTCACAAAGAGTTGGATGCAACTGAGCGACTGAACTGAACTGAACCTATGGGCAAGAAGTGCACAGATTATAATTTAGCTCATTTTGCAAAATGAACACATCCGTTCTATCTAGCACCCAGATCAAAAAACAGAACAATATTCACCTCTCAGGAATTCTTTATGCATTGTTGTCTAAAATTTCCCATTTTTAACCAGCATTTTTAGATGGACAGGGCTGTCCCGGTTTCCATAGTGTGAGAACAAGCTTCCAGGGGAAAGGAAGCCTTCCAGACAAGAGGACGTGTCTGTGCTGTCCACCGATGGGAGGATGCTGCCACCTACAGGAGACAGGAGGAAATGGGCTCCCCCCTCCCCCCAGGTCTTCACTCCTGTGGGAGGAGCTGTGACAAGACTGTCCTCTGTGGTGGTCTGGACCAGTGGTCAGGCTGGAAGGTAGTACTGTATAGCGGTCAAGTCAGAGGGTGGCAGCAGCTACCCCAGAGTGATTCTGGGTCCCACCAGGGAACCAGCTGAGTGGGCAATGGCCAAGCACTTTATCCTGTGTGTGCTAAATCGCTTCAGTTCTGTCTGACTCTTTGCGACCCTGTCACCAGGCTCCTCTGTCCATGGGATTCTCCAGGCAAGAATACTGGAGTGGGTTACCATTTCCTCCTCCAGGGAGACCTGCCCGAACCAGGGATCGAATTTGTGTCTCTTGCTTCTCCTGCATTGATAAGAGAGCGGGTACTTTACCCCTAGAGGTATATCTTGGCGAGTCACCATTTTTGAAATCTATACATGGAGAGAATTGAGTAATATAATGGGTAGTAAGTGCTTGGCCCCAAGCCTGGTTCATAGCATTAAGATGGTTGGAAATTATGACTCTCATGCTGAGAGGCTAGGGCCGAAAGGAAAACTAGAGGTCATATGGAGGAGGAGAAGCACTGCTTATTGTCGTTACTGAAAAACATTTCTTGGATTTACCCAGTGGTTAAAAATCTACCTGCCAATGCAGGGGACATGGGTTCGATCCCTACTCCAGGAAGATTCCACATGCCTCGGGGCAAACTGAGCCCCGCGCCACAGCCACTCGGCCTGCACTCCAGAGCCCGTGTTCCTCATCAGGAGAAGCCACCACAGTGAGGAGCCTGCATCCCACAGCCAGGGAGCAGCCCTTGCTTCCTGCCGCTCGAGAAAGCCCGCATGCAGCCACAAATGCCCAGCACAACCCCAAATGAATACGTTCTAAAAAGAAAGAAAAATATTTCCCTGCATGAAGTTTTATGTAGAAATTGAACTTGTAAACAAAACACAAGATGCTCTGGATGACAAAGGAGCAGAGAGAAGAACCGTGTGGGTCCCCCATCGCCACAGCACACATCAGCACCTCGGAGGAGCTTCCAAGTGGCTCAAAGGCGCCCATGAAGCCCCTGAGGTTGGTTGACACCCTCATTTCACAGTTGGGGACACCAAGGGCCAGAGAAGGGAAGGAACTCATTCGAGTCACCAGACTTTGTAACTGAGGTGGGCTGAGCCTCCAGACCTTGTGACTCCACATCCCGTGTTCCCCTCAGATTCTCTGCTGACTCCACAGACCATTCACAGATTTGCTTCTTGGCTGATGGGTGAAGGGCCTAAGGGGCCCTCTCAAAGAATGCTCTCCTTTCCTCTCATTCAGATCATGGTGGACTTCCAGGTGGAGGTGGAGTAGGAGGACGTGGGGAGGTGTTTTGGAGAAGACTTCATGCTGTACTGGAGAAGAAATCTCAGAGGCAAAGTCAAGTTGGTGAATTTGACAGCTCTGTAGGCAAAGCCAGGTGTCAAAGAGGTAAAACCCCAGAGGGGGTTTAGGGGATTATTGTGAAACAAAATCAATTCATCAGTGAAAAGTACTTTGAAGGTGGCTAAGTGCTAAACAAACAAGATGTTTATTATCATCAATGTTACCATGACACTTTATATTAATCAATAGGCCTGGAAGGGATCCTAATTAGGTGAGGAATTGATGCTGTGAGTAAAACACCACAAATCAAAATAATGAGATGTGAATTTCTGGACCCCTTTTCTACCAGGGAGGCTGATCCAGGGTCACCGGTGTCTGCCTGTGTTAAAGGTGAATGAGATCTCTACCTTCCGTCACTGCTCATAAAGAAAATCCATCATCCTCTTCTGCTCACAGAATTGAGAGTTATTTATTGATTGCTTATAACACTAATTACATTCGATGCCTTACTTTCAAAATTTGAAGTGTTCATAATTAGCAAATATATCTCAGGAATGAATGAAGGTGACATTCACTCTTTTCTGTAAGTACAATAAGAATGGCATCTCTTTCTTTTGTAAATAATCTAACTTGATACAATGTAAAATTAAGATCATTCTTGCAAATATCAATCTTGGTTTCTGTGTACTAAGGCAACTGGTGGATGTGACTGATGATCTCCAAAGATGACCATCAATTTCTTCCCTCTCTGTAACTCCTTGCTTCCTCTCATGGAGACGGAGAAGCTGCTTCCCTCACCTTTGATGTGGCCTGACCTTGGTGATTTTCTGGACAACCGAATCCTCAGAAGTGGTACTCTGAGCCTTCCAAGACTAAGTCGTAGGAAACCTCCCAGCTTCTGCCTGGGCCTCTTGGAATGCTCACTGGAGA
Source organism: Oryx dammah (assembly GCF_014754425.2). NCBI lineage: Eukaryota > Metazoa > Chordata > Mammalia > Artiodactyla > Bovidae > Oryx > Oryx dammah. Next base: position 72,926,400 of record NW_024070201.1, read on the forward strand.
TGCTCCCTCTACAAGCCCAGCTTCCAAATTCTGGGAAGGCCAAGTGCATGGAAAAGCCTTGTATAGGAGCTCCCAGCCCACAGCCCACACAGGCTGTGATGAGTGAGCCCTGTGGGACGTCCAGCTCAGTTGAGCCTTCAGATGACAGCAGCCCCGGCCACGATCTGAATGAAGGCAACTGTCTGAAAGACCCTAAATGAGATCTGTGCATCTGAGTCCAGTCAACTGCTGCGGCCTGAAAGATAATTACAAAGTACCGTTTCAGGCCACTGAGATCTGGGACTCTTTGTCACATCACAGTAGATAATCTGAACGTGTCAATATTTGTGAACCTACCGCCAGTGTATTCTGTCTCCTGTTGACATAAATCTTTCTGCAGAAGTATAATTCAGACAGAAGGATTAAAAAAAAAAAAAACTCCTGAGACTTCAGAGCTTTTTTTCCTATGTCCTGTGAAAATAATCTTCAAAGAGAAACCTGTAATTTGGGGCAACCATTCTCCTGGTGATAATGCTGCAATGGACATCTCTGTATTCATAAAGAGCATAAATGCTTGTAAGATCCTCTGTCAAATCAGGACAGGACTGTTAGACTTTCTTCTTCCACTTATATAATGGGACAGAAATACAAGCCCGTGACTCTGCTAGATTTCTCATTTTAATAAATAAATAGTCTGTCATTTAAATTAACATGGGAAATGCATGTTTTCCAGTGACCTCCCAGGGGGCACTGGCGTGGGTGGTCCACGGACCATAGTTTGAGGAGCATCAGAGTGCTGGCTGTGCCTGGGGAGGAGGGAGCAGAGCAGGGCCCTGGTTTCTCCTTTGTTGTTTTCCTGCTTTCGCTCCACCAGCTTTCTAGCTCCATCAGTGAGCACCGCCTCTATCCCTGCCTGCGTCGGTCTCCCACCTGTTTTCTACCTGCCCTGAAGGAATGTCACCGGTTTTCAGGAACTAAGGACCAGATTCTTTCTGCTCTCCTGGGGGTCCCACCTCGCACATTTTGGCCAGAAATCTTCCCCCTTGCCCACTCCCCTGCCCGCAGCCTCTGCTGCCCTTGGCTCCGCTCTGGGCATCTCACCGTGCCTTCCATCCACAGCCACCTGCCCCTCAGGAGCTCTATCCGCTGACCTCAGAGGCCAAGAGGTACCCAGCGTGGGAGAGCTGGCACCCTCTCTGTGGGTATCACAGCAGGAAATGGCAGCAAAGTCACTTCCCTCGCTCAGCCCTTAATTGCCTTAATCAAACCCACAGGGCTTTATTTTTAAAAAAAAGAAAAGTGATATTTATATTTAGATAAATGGGATTGCTCAGTAATGACAAGTGTGTATCTGTTCACAGTGCCCTCATTTTCTTTTTTTGTTTAAATTGTTTTTTAGGATATAATTGATGTTTAAAAACCGCACATATTTAATGCGCCTTTCTAAAGTTAAATGAATTAACGCAAGCAAAGGGCTTAGAACAGCAGTCATTGCGTTTGAAGCATCTGGGGAATACTAGCTGCTATTTGTGTTGTTCTCATTGTTATTAATCAGAGCTTCTCGAAAGATAGCAGTAACTGTGGCCTTCCTTGGAAGTCTCTATAGTTTTACCCTAAGAAAGTATGTGATTTTGCATTCTCATCCACCATGGATTTTTTATTGGCCTTGAAATAATGTGTTTTAAATGAGTCCAGGAAGTGAAAGAAAAATTAGTCCCAGATTTCTTCCATGGCTCCTGTCACTGCTGGCCCAGCACAGGAACGGGAAACACTGACCTTTAAGTCACTCATCTCTCCCTCTAGTCTGCCTTGTGCTTCCCTGTCGTGATCTGTTCACAGCTCCTTGACAACCTGAGGGTGCAGGCTGGGCCAACACACTGCTGTTTACAGAGTGTGTATGGTTAACAGGGCCACGTCCGGAGTCAGACGGCTTGGGTTCACATCTCAGCTACTCTACTAATAGCTGTGGGGAGTTGCTCCACTTCTTTTAAGCCTCAATTTTCTCATCTGTAATATGGGTTGAGGATGGTTAATATTGGAATGGTCATGTTGTAAGGAATGAGTCAGGTAACTCTGCACCACAGTGCCCGGCAACAAAATAGTGTTAGCTCTGGTCAGCTGGTGTCCTGATGGCAAATCCTGGGGTTTAGAAGCTGTTTAAGATCCTCTCTGGTGAACCTTGTGTTAGGTTGGGTGTGTGTGTGTGTGTGTGTGTGCGCATGTGTGTGCCTCTCCAATTCAGTGGTTCCCACCTGGGAGCAATTTTGCCTTTCGGGAGACACTTGCCAATGTCCGGAGACGTTTTTGGTGGTCACTGTTGGGAGAAGGGGAGTGGCTGCTGTGTCAAGAATGAGAATGCTGCTAAACATCTCACAGGCACAGGACTGTCCCCATTCCCCGACAAAAATTCATCTGGTAAAATGTCAACGCGCATACGTCCTTTCGCGGACGGTAAAGAATCCACCTGCAATGCGGGAGACCCGGATTCGACCCCTGGGTCAGGAAGATTCCCTGGAGACGGGCATGGCAACCCACTCCAGCATTCTTGCCTGGAGAATTCCATCGAGAGAGGAGCCTGGCGGGCTACAGTCCTTGGGGTTGCAAAGAGTCGGACGCGACTGAGTGACTAACACCTTCAAATGTCATTGGTGCTGAGGTTAGAAATCCCTGTTCTGGTTAAAATATAAGCTTCGTAAGGACAGGGACTGCCTCTCTGCCCACTGATGTATCCCCAGACTGCAGCAAAGCACTTGGTCCTCAATACATCTCTGCTTAGTGGATGGTCAGCACGAGCAAATGATGATCAAGGCTCTCAATGGGTAGAGGTGTCTGTGGAGCTGGTGATCACATGGTTTGGCTGCAGCCTGTTCCCCTGACTGAAGAGTCATCAAACCAGGCAGAAAAGGCCCCCAGCCCAGAGGGTAGTAGGAGGGTGGGTTAGGGTGAGCCCTGGGATGCAGGTCTCTCTAGGAGCTGGCTGGGGGATCATGGGTTCATGCAGTCTACACCAAGCGTAACATTCAGGAAAGTCATCAGAAAACTCTCACACAGCAGCCATCAGAGCAGAGATTCACCTCGGAGCCTCTTGGAGGCAGGATCCATGGTTTGCAGACCCCTGGGACACTTCAGTCGGGTTATTTTGCCATCAGCAGTGTTGAGTGGTCCTGATGGGGGCTGGAGGTGGTGCTAGTATTGCCTGCGAAGCACTTAGGACAGATCCTTTAGGATCTGCTGATTCCAGCAATCTCTCTGTTTCATTTTTTTCTTTAGTAATCACTTCCTGCCCTGGAAAGTGCTACCTCCCAGCATTTCTGCAAGTTTGAGAAGGGAATCCACATCAGTGAATTCCAGCAACCCTCTCGCTCTAGGCCCAGCATCCCTTGTGCACAAACAAGCAGGCAGAGGCCCCAGTCTGTCCCGTTCACATCCGGTGCTCCTTCCCGCAGAGCAGTGAACCCCCGTGCATGGTGAGGGCGCAAGACAGGGACTAGGGGTGCCGTCTTTCAAAACTGTATCTTCCTGAGCCTCCTTTCAAGTCCACGTGACAGTGGCTGACAGAGAGACCTTGGAAGTGAGTCCAGAGTATCGTCCAGCCAAGTAGTGACCGAAGGCTTTTCATGCTGGTAACAGGATCTCGCTTGAACTTTTCCAGGAGTGCAGCTCTGAGCTGGTAAATATTTCCAGGCTTTGGGAATTGCAAAGTAAGCTTTGCAATCAAGATGTGCATGTATTTAAAAAATGTAGGTACTAAATTTGATTTTACTTAAATTTAACAGAAGAAACTGAGGTTATGCAAAATGAGTTTCTGATCAGATAACTGCTCTTCTCTACAAGGTATTAATTTAAGAGATTCTTTCAAAGTGAAAAAGCAGAGGGTGGAAAAATTAGGAGATTAGAGCTATTATAGTGTTTTTTTAAACTCCATGTTTTAATTTGAAGCAGAAGAGGTTGATACCCACAAGGCTCTGTGACAGATGTTGTTCAGCAAATCCTTCATTCTTTCTCTCCTCACAGCTGGACGACACTTCCCGTGTCCTTTGTGATCAAGTTGCACCTACACTTTAGATGGCCTATGGGCAGGAGTGCTGTGGGTCAGCTTCATGGCCCATGAAAACTGCAGTGGGCGGCCCTCCATGCTCCTCCCCATCCCACTTACTGGATGCATGGAAACCCACGCCACCTCGTTGCCCATGCTGACTGCCAGAGGGCAGATACCTGGAGGCCTGAATCACCAGTTAAGGCAGAGCTGCTGCCAATCAGGAAACAATTATTTGAAACTTCTGTCATGTTTGAGCCTCTATATATTTTGGATGTGTTTGTTAAGGTAGTTAACATGACCTTAACCAGTCCTCTTGTTCTGTAATTGAATTGGCACAATAATCACTATAGTTTTTCCAATATATGTGTTTTTATATATATATATATTGACTTGATTTTATTCACAAATTGGAGAAGGAAATGGCAACCCACTCCAATGTTCTTGCTTGGGCAGCCCCATGAACAGAGGAGCCTGTCAGGCTGCAGGCCATGGGGGTCTCAAAGAGTCAGACACGACTGAGCGACAAACACTTTATTCACAAATAAATCCTTTCAGGAAACCCCTAATAATAATGGCTAAAATTTACTGGGCTCTTACTATGTGACAGACACTGTGCTAATTACTTACATGCACTAATCCATGTAATTTTTGCAACAGTCGTATTATGTATGAATGTCATCCCCATTATATAGATGAGTAAACTGAGGCACAGCGAGGTTATGTAAAACAACACAGCTGAAAATTCCAGAGTTGGATTTCACCAGTTTAGCCAGTTTGGCTCTGAGTTCATTCTCTTCCCCTCAGTATCAAACATTTTAGGGAGTTAGATTCCTTAAGTTCTTGTGTGGCTCATTGCCTTATTTATTTATTTATCAAACTGCTTGCAATACCCTTTTATGTGGTACCAAATTCCATGAATATATAAAGTCTCAACTCCGTGTTTTTCTAAGAGGAAGAGGTATCTTCCTCTTGGAATCATCCAGCTCTTTTTCTAACAAGGTTAATTGCTCTCTGGGCCTGCTCTGTTAGCTGGAATTCTGGAACTTCTATCATACTCCTAGGTTGTGTGCCACATTTTTCTCTCTCTTGGGTGTAAGAAAGAGGACTCCATTTGCTGGAGCACATCCTGAGGAACTTTCTCAGAAAGTGACCATGAGAGACGAATGTTCTCAGTATTGGTAAATCCGAAAATGTCTCTTCTCTTCACTTTAGACCGTACTCAGCGCTGCTGGCTGTTTGGGCGTAGAGCTCTGGGCTGGATGCTGTCTCACCTCATCCTTTCAGGAGCACCCATCCTGTTCCTGCTGCCCAGTTTCCGGGCCAATCTGAGTCTCACTCCTCTAACAGCGATCTTTGTTCTTGTTTCTCTTTAAAAAGTTCTACCGTTTAGAAGATCTGCTCTTTATGCTTGGGGTCTGTTTCACCACAGTGGATGTGGGCACCTTTCTTTTCATTGTTCTGGGCATTCTGTGGGCCCTTTCGTCTAAATATCTGGTCCCGAGGGCTTAGTCATGTCTGAGTCTTTGCCACCCCATGGACTGCAGCCCACCAGGCTCCTCTGTCCGTGGGATTCTTCAGGCAAGAACACTGGAGTGGGTTGCCATTCCCTTCTCCAGGAGATCTTCCCTACCTCGGAATTGAACCCGGGTCTCACGAACTGCAGGCAGATTCTTTACCATCTGAGCCATCCGGGAGCCCACATGGTCCTTAGCCCTGAGGAATGCTTTTATTCTTTTCACTTTCCCAATTCTTTTCCTGCAATTCCAATTAGTCAGATGTTACACTTTCTAGATCAATCTTTCATGTTTCATATTTTTCTCATATTTTCTATCCTTTTCTCTTTTTCTTCTACCATCTGGAGATTCCCTTGACTTTATAAATCAAACTTTTAATTCACTGTTAATTTTGGCAGTGGGCTTTTCACTTTTTAAGAACTCTGTTAACTTTATAGCAACTCTTGCTTTTCTTGGTTGCGACATCTTCACAAACTTTTCTGCAGAAATTCTGAAAACTACTGTCTATTACCTGTACTAGCTCTATTTCCTTTAGATTCAACTTTACCCTTTATTTATCTTATGCTTTCAGTATGGCTGTTAGCTTACCTGATGCCACCTCAGGCCCTTACAGTTTCTCCTGGCCTTTCACTGACTCTACCCATCACTTCTCTGTAATTAAGAGCTTTGGTTAATAATCATTAAGACCAGGTGGCCTCTATGCTCTGTTAGTCCCCAGACAATGATGAAAACCTTTCCTGATGTATTATTCCCAGCACCCAGGAGATTAGTTACCCATTTGTAAATCTTGACTTAGGAATGCATGTCTTGTTTCCAAGCATCTACCCTCATACCCTAGCTTAACTATGAAATTGTCCCATGGGCCGATGGCAGTGTAGGGTGAGGCTGGAAGCACGTCTGGGTCACTGGTTGCCCAATCCAGAGTCCACCCTGTGAGCAGGTTACCCTACAGTAAATCGATTCATTGACTCTGCGGAGCTGTCTGACTCATTTTTTCACCTTCTCGGTTTGATGAACACTTTTCCTTCCCTCCATCTTTTCTTCCCTCAGGGACTTCTACTGAGACCAAAAGAGAAAAGAAGCTCTTTCTGCTGGGATCTGTGGCTGTAACAATAATGGAAATCAGTCCTTGCCAGGTGCCACCTTTTAGAGGTTTGAGACACAAGTCCACAAGGGAAAGTAGAATCCAGAGATGATGGGAAATACCAATTCCTGGATTCAGCTGTGCCTGAAGTCAGCCTAACCTTTGGTTTAATGAGTCACTGATTTCTTTTTTCCTTTGTCTTATCCAGTTTGAAAAAAGTTCTATTACTTGCAACCGACAGAGCTCCATATAACATAACTCACCAGTTACCTACTGACCTTTGGCAAGTCCTTTCAACTTTTAAAACTCAATGTCCTCATCTGTAAGATGAGGGTTGGGATCCTGGCCTCCCTGGAGGGTTATGATGAGGACCGAGTGAGAGGCTTGAGTTTGATCACCCTTTAAAAACTGTAGAATGCTATGTGTGCTCAATCGCTTCAGTCGTGTCCAACTCTTTGCAATCCCATGGATCATAGCCCCTCTGTCCATGGGAATTTCCTGGTAAGAATACTGAAGTGGGTTGCCATGCCCTCCTCCAGGGGATCTTTCCAATCCAGGGATCGAACCCAAGTCTCTTGCATTGCAGGCAGATTCTTTACCTGCTGAGCCATCTGGGCTCCACTGGGGAAACCCCATAAAACAGTATAAATGCACATAATTCTGGTATTTGAGATATTCCCATTTCTGTCACTTTCTGTCACACATAAATGACCAAGAACTGTCCCTGACCAAGCAGGGGCCTGGAGATGAGTGATTCTGTGCCATAGAGTGAGCTCTGGACAGGACACATAGACTGTGACCCCTGGGCTGGTGTGGGCATTATCCCTAGACTGTCATCTAGTCTGCTAGGGACTGGTGGCTCAGCTGGTACAGAATCCACCCACAATTCAGGGGACCCTGGGTCAGGAAGATGCCCTGGAGAAGGAATAGGCTACCCACTCCAGTATTCTTGGGCTTCCCTGGTGGCTCAGACAATAAAGAATCCACCTGCAATGTGGGAGCCCTGGGTTTGATCCCTGGGTTGGGAAGATCCCTTGGAGGAGGGCATGGCAACCCACTCCAGTATTCTTGCCTAGAGAATCCCAAGGACAGAGGAGCCTGGAGGGCTGTAGTCCATGGGGTCACAAAGAGTCGCACACACTGAGTGATTGCTGCTGCTGCTGCTGCTGCTAAGTCGCTTCAGTCGTGTCTGACTCTGTGCGACCCCATAGATGGCAGCCCACCAGGCTCCCCCGTCCCTGGGACTCTCCAGGCAAGAACACTGGAGTGGGTTGCCATTTCCTTCTCAAATGCATGAAAGTGGAAAGTGAAAGTGAAGTCGCTCAGTCGTGCCTGACTCAGAGACCCCATGGACTGCAGCCTATCAGGCTCCTCCGTCCATGGGATTTTGCAGGCAAGAGTACTGGAGTGGGGTGCCATTGCCTTCTCCGCACTGAGTGACTAAGTCATTATAATATCCTTACAATTGATATTGTAACAATGATTTACGCTTTTATTTAGTCCCTCTGTTGGGGTCGATTTTTCTTTTTTTTTCCCTCCAGCCAAAAGAATTACTAAATCTTTATTTCTTTGGAAAACTAAAACCAAACCAAACTAAGCGGACTTGGTCTTCTGGCTGGTCCCCACTGTAAGGAAGGAGCCTTGGGCTGGCGTGTTTGGCAGGAGCCCTTCTCCAGAACAGAGCTGGAACGGATGGGTTTCTCACTTAATGTTTATTTAGTACTCTGGGCCTGTGAAGGGCCATGGGGTCTCTTGCTGGGTTTGTTATTGATGTTTAGTGAGCTGTAAAACCCTGATTTCCTGCCTGCACTCCCAGCCATAAAATAACTGTTTGCTACAGCCTGTAAACACCGCTTGGTCAGCAGGCCCTGCTCCCAACGTCTGAGGAGCTGGTTCACCAACATCCTGCAAGGGCCTGCTGACAGCATTTCCCACCTTTCTGCTCCACCCTGCTGGCTCCTCTGACTTGCTCCCCAGATGCAGACTCAACAGTCCTGGTTTTGCCAGCCTTGCCCTTCAGGACAGGCGGGGCTCTGTGCTGGGAGCAGAGGTCTCAAGGGACTGCTGTGTCTGACCCTGAAAGTGTAACCTCAGCCCTCTCTGCTCACCACACAGAACTCAGGTGGGCTCGTCTCAGGGCCAGGGGCCAGCTGAAGCCACCACCCCCGGTGAAGCCTCAGCCTCAATGAGGCCCTGCTCAGGCTGCACTGTGGGCTTCACATTAGGAAGGTCTACCGGCCTGAAAGGTCTCAGAAGCCTGGCTCACACCTTCATCTTCTGTCTCAGGGCCCCTGCCTCCAGCTGCAGGACCGGACCAGGGGTTGTATCCCCACGGTACACACACCTTGACTCTGCAGCTGCTATGGCCGCCTTTGGAAGACTCTCCTGAGAGTGAGCGCATTTGGTCCAATTCCCTCTAGAAACTGGGAGAAGTGATGGAGGAGGCTGGGTCTGGCTCCTTCCAGCTGGAGGAGAAATTCCCACATCTCAGCACCTTCCAAGAGGAGAGTTGACTTTGTGGGCAGTGAGTCCCCTGTCATTTTGAGAGACAAAGGACACAACACTCATCTTACTCTAGTTGAAGCCAAACAGGAAGACCATTAACTCACCCACCCAACTCAGGGAATGGCAGAGGCTGGGTTATCCTGTCTGCAAATCCAGGGTTTCCACATTTTGTCCTGACCTCCCATTCCTTCAAAACCCTCCGACAGGTCTGGAGGCCAATCCCGAAGCTGTGATTTAACAGGAAAGAACGGTCTTCTCTTTTCAACAGCCACGTGTAAAACCCTAGGGACGGTGCCTGGCTGGCCTAGGTTGGGTGGTGCGCCCACCCCTTGGGCCAGTCACAGAGTCTGAGGGGAGGCACGGGTGAGGGTCCCTCTCTTCAGGAGAAACACGCTGAGTAGCGCAAAGCTGAGCTCAGAGGAAAGTTTGCACACCCATACCAGACAAGAGGGGAACTCAAGCCCTAGGCGAGTGCTCTAAGTGCCTCTGGAAGGAGCTATAAGGGGAATTTCTTCTGGGGGAAGGGTTGGCCTAGACATGCGGCTAGCCCCTCTCAGCTGGTCTCTGGACATCACGTCTCACGCTCTGTGGGAGGGTCGTCCTCCCTGTCACTCCAGAGACTGCCCAGGCAGTGCAGGGCACAGGGAGGGGCCTGTGCATAAATGACTAGAGCGCTCTCCACCGTGTAAAACCTGCGAGCTCTCACAGCTGTGAGTCTGGAGACGTCCTCAGAGGTTAGTCTGTCTGCCGTGGGCATATACCCGGTCCCAAGGAGCCATGAGCTTGGACCAGGTCTCCCGCTCTGCAGAAGCAGATCTGCCTGTGGATACACGACCGCCTCCCCGCACAGCTCTGGGCCTCCACCCCCACCGTGGAGCAAAGGTGTGAACTTGCCCTGAAGCTGTGGGTCAGCTACAGAGCTCCTGCCACTCTCTGCGTGGACCCTGCTCAGTAAAGCCCCAGCCTTTCAGTTTCATTCCCACGGCCACTCAGGATGATGCCTGTGGGGGTCCTGTAGGGCCTCCTTATGCTCTAAAGCCAAAGTGACAGAGCGAACTCTTTCTCTGGCTCGCCACCCCTTGTGCTGGCCAGTGGGTGAGCTTTTCACGAGGCCGAGGTGGGCAGATGGGTAATTAAACAGATACAGACAGGGGCAGTGGTCGTCTCAGGGCACATCCCCCTCTCCTCGTGGAAAAGAAGCGTGTCACACACACAAACCTTTAAGCTGCATTTGTGAATCCTAGAAATGGATCCATGACTGTCTGCTAGCTGGACGTGATGCCCGTGGAGGGAACCTCGTACCATCTCATCAAGGAGTTGGTATGGTTTTCTCCCAACAGGATATCGAGCTGCTTGGGCAGGCTTTCTTCACATACACACTCCTTCCCCAGGCACAGATGCCAGAGTGCTAGGACCGTTCTAAATCTCTACCTCTCCAGTGGCCTTAGGCAGCACCAAGAGCTCCTGCAGGACCAGGAGCAGGCAGTGAGAAGAGCTGGGTGGCCGTAGGTCTCCTAGGGGACCCTAACCTCAGCTCCGGCTGCCCGCCCAGGCGTCTGGAGCCTCCTTTGACTCTGACACCTGGCACTTATTCCTCTCTCGCTCTCCAGTTCAGCTCTGCCTCCCGCGGAAGTGGGCATCCAGCATTCTGTGTGCTGGGGGATAGGGGAGCAGAGTCTCTCTAATCACTTCCCCGTGGGCAGGTGAGTGGGTTTTCCCCTCCTTTCCTTCCTTCCCTCCCTCCTTTTCTTCTTATGGAAACATAATTTACATGTAGTAAAATCCCCATTTTTGGTGTGTAGCTCTATACGTTTTGATAAAGGCACACAATTGTGTGGACCTCCTCACAATCAAGATAGAGAACACCTCCATCACCCCAAAATGTTCCTCACCCTGTGCCCCTTTGTAATCAACAAACTCACCCCCCTCAACCCCAATATGTGGCAACCACTGGTATATTTTCCGTCCTTTTATAGTTCTGCCTTTCCCAGGATGTCATATGAATGGATTCATACAGAATGGAGTCCTCTGTGTCTGGCTTCTTTCTCTTCACAAAATGTATTTGAGATGTACCCATGTTGTCGCGTACAGCAGCGGTTTGTTCCTTTGATTTTATTTATTGGACATGTGTACCACAGATTGTGTGATTGTTCATCCGCTCCCTTGTTAAAGAAAATCTGGGTTGTTTCCAGCACTAAGCTATGATGTCTAAAACATTCCTGCACAGGTTTTTGTGTGAACATAAGCTTTCATTTCTCTCGGGTCATATGGCAAGTGCATGTTGAACTGTATAAGAAACTGCCAAACTGTTTTCCAGAGTGGCTGTACCATTTTACATTCCCAGCATCAGTGGAGGAAGGTTCTGGATGCTCAGTGTTCTGGCTGGCACTTGGTATTGTCAACAGAGTGAACTTCTCAAGATGCAGATCTGATTATGTGAGAATGATTTGATGTCTTTTTATTGCTTTTAGGCTGAAGATCTTTACATGTCCTAGGAGACCTTGCCTGGCCTTGCTGTCTCCTCTCCAGCTTCCTCTGGCTCTATACCCTACACTCCAGGCCCCCTTCTCTTCCCCTAGCATCTATCTCCAGGTGCTTCCTCCTGCCTGGAGCCCTCTGCCTCGAATCCTTTACCCTGATCTTTGTTGGGTGAATGCCTTCTCAACCTTCAGATCTCAGCTCCAATACCCCTCCTCAGCTAAATTTCCTGACCCCCAACCTATATGTGGGCCACCTGGTGGGCTTTCTCATAACACACTGTGATTTTTCCATCATAGCACTTATCACAATCTGGAAACACAGATTTATTTCTGTGACCATTAGATTAAGGCCCATCTCAGCCTCTAGTCTGTCATCCTGCAGGCAGGAACTGTGTCCATTTCACTTTCTATTGTTTCTCCACTTTCTTGGTCACATAGTGAGTTGTCAATAAATACACGTCATAATTCAAATAGTGACTGGTGAGATTCTCTATAGCTGGAATGGGCCTAGAAAGGACTTCAAACAATTCGTGACTTCCGGCAGGTGTCTGAGCTTTGTGATGTGACATAAGTCTCTCCCACCGTCCCAGGGCTCGTACCAGCCACCGTCCTATGCATCAGACACCAAAGCCGGATGAAGAGTGTACGCTTCATTCTCCTTGCTGGATCCTCCAGCCTGCCCTAGGTGGAACCAGCCATCCGGCGCCCTTCATGGTGGGCCCAATCTCTGGCATTTACAAGTTGCTTTGCTCGTTTTTTATCAGATTTTGTGTTTTATGTTCTTCATTTTTTTTATTATGAAATATTTTGACATAGCAAAAAATAGTACAGAGGAGCATATAACATACATCTATGTTACCACCCCCCTGGATAAAAGAGAAACCATTTATGATACAAATAAAGCCCTCTGCTCTCTCCAATCCTTATTTCCTCTCTAAAGGAAATCTGGAAAGTCTGGAATTCGGTGGTTATTATTTTCATGTGTGTTGTCGTATTTTCCCTACATATGTGAGTATCCATAAACCATTTATAGTGTTTTTCAAATTTTAAGACTCTATATAAATATTATTGCATTGTATGTATTTTTACGAACTCTGGCTTCTTCCCAATTTTATGTTTGTGAGATTTATCCATGCTGTATTTATAGCCTTGGCTCGTTTATTTTTATTGCTGTGAAATATGTTATTTTTTCCAGTGTACCATAGTTCTTTCTTCTCTCACTGACAAGGAGTGAAGTTGTTTCCAGTTTTTGCTCTAACAAATAATGCTGACTTGAGAATTCTTGTCTGTCTTCTTTCTGCACAAGAGTTTCTCTAACTTGGGTGGACAGTAATGCTGTAAGATTTCCACTCCTTGTTATTGCGAAACCCTGTCTGATAGGTTGTACCTGTGGCCACAAATGGGATTTTCCATGATTCCTCACCTTTGCCATCACAGAGTGTTATCTGACTCTTCACTTTTACTAATAATGGAAGGAAAATGGAAACCCATAATGCGATTTAATTTGTATTTCCCAGTGACTGCAGCCATGAAATTAAAAGACATTTACTCCTTGGAAGGAAAGTTATGACCAACCTACATAGCATATTGAAAAGCAGAGACATTACTTTGCCAACAAAGGTCCGTCTAGTCAAGGCTATGGTTTTTCCAGTGGTCATGTATGTGAGAGTTGGACTGTGAAGAAGGCTGAGCACCGAAGAATTGATGCTTTTGAACTGTGGTGTTGGAGAAGACTCTTGAGAGTCCCTTGGACTGCAAGGAGATCCAACCAGTCCATTCTGAAAGAGATCAGTCCTGGGATTTCTTTGGAAGGAATGATGCTAAAGCTGAAACTCCAGTACTTTGGCCACCTCATGCAAAGAGTTGACTCATTGGAAAAGACTCTGATGCTGGGAGGGATTGGGGGCAGGAGGAGAAGGGGACGACCGAGGATGAGATGGCTGGATGGCATCACCGACTCGATGGATGTGAGTCTGAGTGAACTCCGGGAGTTGGTGATGGACAGGGAGGCCTGGCGAGCTGCGATTCATGGGGTCGCAAAGAGTCGGACACGACTGAGCAACTGAACTGAACTGAACTGAATGACCAGTGAGATGCTCATCTTCCTAGCAGGGCCTTTCACGCTTCATCGGAGAAATGTCTCTTCACGGATTCCGCCCATCTGACCGTTGCGTTGTTTGTCTTTTCGTTACAGCTTCACAGGAGTCGCTCGTGTGTCGCTGGCCCTCATTCTCCGTCAGTCATCTGGGTGACACGTTCCCTCTCCCAGTGAACGATCACCTTTCTACTTTGTTGGTGGTGACTTCTGGTAGGCAAACATTTTTAATGTTAAGAGGTCCAATTTTTTCTTTCATGGCTTGTAATTTTTGTGAATTTTTTTAAGAAGGGTTTCCCTATCTGAAGTAATGAATACATTAGTATATTTCTATGTATTTTAAAATATATGATCTATCAATTCAGTTCAGTTCAGTTCAGTCGCTCAGTCATGTCTGACTCTGCGACCCCATGAATTGCAGCACACCAGGCTTCCCTGTCCATCACCAACTCCTGGACTTCACCCAAACTCATGTCTATTGAGTTGGTGATGCCATCCAGCCATCTCATCCTCGGTCGTCCTCTTCTCCTCCTGCCTCTAATCCCTCCCAGCATCAGAGTCTTTTCCAATGAGTCAACTCTTTGCATCAGGTGGCCAAAGTATTGGAGTTTCAGCTTTAGCATCACTCCTTCCAAAGAACACCCAGGGCTGATCTCCTTTAGAATGGACTGGTTGGATCTCCTTGCAGTCCAAGGGACTCTCAAGAGTCTTCTCCAACACCACAGTTCAAAAGCATCAATTCTTTGGCACTCAGCTTTCTTCACAGTCCAACTCTCACATCCATACATGACCACTGGAAAAACAATAGCCTTGACTAGACAGACCTTTGTTGGCAAAGTAATGTCTCTGTTTTTCAATATGCTATGTAGTTTGGTCATAACTTTCCTTCCAAGGAGTAAGCATCTTTTAATTTCATGGCTGCAATCACCATCTGCAATGATTTTGGAGCCCCAAAAAATAAAGTCTGACATTGTTTCCACTCTTTCCCCATCTATTTGCCATGAAGTGATGGGACCAGATGCCATGATCTTCGTTTTCTGAATGTTGATCTTTAAGCCAACTTTTTCACTCTCCTCTTTCACTTTCATCAAGAGGCTTTTGAGTTCTTCTTCACTTTCTGCCATAAGGGTGGTGTCATCTGCATATCTGAGGTTATTGATATTTCTCCCGGCAATCTTGATTCCAGCTTGTGCTTCTTCCAGCCCAACATTTCTCATGATGTACTCTGCATAGAAGTTAAATAAGCAGGGTGACAATATACAGCCTTGATGCACTCCCTTTACTATTTTGAACCAGTCTGTTGTTCCATGTCATTCTAACTGTTGCTTCCTGACCTACATATAGGTTTCTCAAGAGGCACGTCAGGTGGTCTTGTAGTTCCATCTCTTTCAGGATTTTCCACAGTTTATTGTGATCCACACAGTCAAAGGTTTTGGCATAGTCATAAAGCAGAAATAGATGTTTTTCTGGACCTCTCTTGCTTTTTCTATGATCAAGTAGATGTTGGCAGTTTGATTTCTGGTTACTCTGCCTTATCTAAAACCAGCTTGAACATCTGAAAGTTCATAGTTCATGGAGTGCTGAAGCCTGGCTTGGGGAATTTTGAGCATTACTTTACTAGCGTGTGAGATGAGTGCAATTGTGAGGTAGTTGGAGCATTCCTTAGCATTGCCTTTCCATGGGATTGGAATGAAAACTGACCTTTTCCAGTCCTGTGGCCACTGCTGAGTTTTCCAGATTTGCTGGCTTATTGAGTGCAGCACTTTCACAGCATCATCTTCCAGGATTTGAAATAGCTCAATAGGAATTCCATCACCTCCACTAGCTTTGTTTGTAGTGATGCTTTCTAAGGCCCACTTGACTTCACATTCCAGGATGTCTGGCTCTAGGTGTGTGATCACACCATCATGATTATCTTGGTCGTGAAGATCTTTTTTTTCACGAATACAGTTCTGTGTATTTTTGCCACCTCTTCTTAATATCTTCTGCTTCTGTTAGGTCCATACCATTTCTGTCCTTTATTGAGCCCAACTTTGCATGAAATATTCCCTTGTTATCTCTAATTTTCTTGAAGAGATCTCTAGTCTCATCCCATTCTGTTGTTTTCCTCTATTTCTTTGCATTGATCGCTGAAGAAGGCTTTCTTATCTCTTCTTGCTATTCTCTGGAACCCTGCATTCAGATGATTATATATTTCCTTTTCTCCTTTGCTTTTCACTTCTCTTCTTTTCACAGCTATTTGTAAGGCCTCCCCAGACAGGCATTTTGCTTTTTTGCATTTCTTTTCCATGGGGATGGTCTTGATCCCTGTCTCCTGTACAATGTCACGAACCTCCATCCATAGCTCATCAGGCACTCTATCTATCAGATCTAGTCCATTAAATCTATTTCTCACTTCCACTGTATAATCATAAGGAACTTGATTTAGGTCATACCTGAATGGTCTAGTGGTTTTCCCTGCTTTCTTCAATTTAAATCTGAATTTGGCAATACGGAGTTCATGATCTAAGCCACAGTCATCTCCCGGTCTTGTTTTGGCTGACTGTATAGAGCTTCTCCATCTTTGGCTGCAAAGAATATAATCAGTCTGATTTTAGTGTTGACCATCTGGTGATGTCCATGTGTAGAGTCTTCTCTTGTGTTGTTGGAAGAGGGTGTTTGCTATGACCAGTGCATTTTCTTGGCAAACCTCTATTAGCCTTTGCCCTGCTTCATTCCATATCCCAAGACCAAATTTGCCTATTACCCCAGGTGTTTCTTGACTTCCTACTTGTGCATTCCAGTCCCCTATAATGAAAAGGACATCTTTTTTGGGTGTTAGATCTATATATACCTATAAATATTTTATTCTTGAAGTTTTTCCCTCATATTTAAGTCATTTGTTCACCAGGCTTTACTTGTGTGCTTGATTGGAAGTGGAATCAAATTTTATTTTTTCCATTAAAATAATCTATTAATTGACTAGACCACCCTTTTCGTATTGATTGACAGTGCAACCTCTGCCAAGTATAAAGTCTCCCTATTCATGTGGGAATATAAAGCGTCCATATTTGTTTCTGGGTTCAGTCTTCTGTTCCACTGGTTCACGTTTCTATCCTGCACCAGCATCACACTATCTTAATTACACTGACTGTATAGTAAGTATTGTTTCCCTTGTGGCTCAGCTGGTAAAGAATCCTCCTGCAATGTGGGAGACCTGGGGTCAATCCCTGGGTGGGGAAGATCCCCCAGAGAAGGAAAAGCCTACCCACTCCAGTATTCTGGTCTGGAGAATTCCATGGACTGTATAGTCCATGGGGTTGCAGAATCACTCTTAACACCTGTCAGGACAAAGGTTACTAACTTCAGAATTGTCTTGGTTACTCTTGCTCTCCCATATGCATTTTTAGAATCCATTTGTCAAATGCAGTGAAAAACCTTTTGGAGACCTTGACTGGAATTGAATTGAATTTAGAAATTAATTTGGAAGAAACTGACATATTTATGATGTTGAATCTTACCATCTCCAAACAAAGCTTATCTCTCCTTTGCCATGTCCTTCTTTAATGGATTTTTAGTAAAGTTTCACTGATTGCTACATAAAGCAACTAGTAAATCTTTTTGCTAAATTTATTTTTGCTTACTTATTTTTGTTGCTGGTATAAATGGAATCTTTTTTAAATTACTTTTTCTAGCTCTGTGGTGCTAGAATGTAGAATACATTTTATTTTTGCTGATTGATCTTATATGCAGCAATCATGGGCAAACTCTCTTAGTTCTAATAATTTGTCTGTAGAGTCTCTTGGGTTTTCTATGTAGATAATTTTGTTTCTTCCTGTTCAATCTTTACTTTATTTCTTTTTTCTTTTATTACTGTGTGACTAGAGCCTTCAAGTCAATATTTAAGACAGGAATAGCAGATTTTCTGCTCTACTGATGCAATTTATTTTCAGGTTAAAAGTCTATTTGGATTTTGTATTGTTTTTTTCTTTCTTTATGTTCTGTCTTACACATTGTCTATAATTGGTAGACATTCCATTCATTTTTCCTTTTATTGTCTTTCAAAAAAAATTCAAGAATCTAGAAAAGTTAAAATAACAATCCAGTAAGTACCCTTGGAGCTTCTCACCTAGATCCACCAGTTGTTTTGTCAAACTGGCTCCATCTCTCTCTGTATAGATACCACACATGCGCATACACAACCACTTTTCTTTTACTGATTAATCTCATAAAATGTGTGTTAGATATTTTCACTGAAAACCAATTGAAAAATTATTGAAATGAGTTAAAGATGTAAATATTGCAGCTATGTCAATTTCCCCCAAATTTATCCAAAGACAGTGAAAAAGTGTTTAACTCTGTTATCAGGAAATGCAAAATAAAATGCAATAAGAAACTATAACTCACTTATCAGAATGACCAAAGTTTAAAAGATAGACAATAAATATCTACCAGACTAAAAAGAACATTTTTATATTGCTAGTGGGAGAATAAATTGGTAGGACTACCATGGAAAACTGGAAGTATCTACTGAAGTTGGACATGCACTCAAATTCACACACAAACACATGTACACACACATACACACACGCTTCCCTTTTACCAAACCAACTAAGAGTGAGCTGTAAACATCAAGGTGAAGTGAAAAAAAGTCAGTTAGTCACTCAGTCCTGTCTGACTCTGCCACCCCATGAACTGTAGCCTGTATTCAACCCTAAACACTTAAGCGTGCATCTCCCAAGAACCTTCCTATTCAGCCTCATCACTATTACCACACTTAAGAACATCAGCAGTATATCGATAACTTCATCCAACATTTGGTCCATATACAAACTTCTCCAATTACCCTCATAACTTTTTAAAAATCTGAAATTCAGTCAAATTTCACCCATTTCGTTTGCCTGTGTCTCTCTAGTCTCCCTGAATCTAGAGCTGTTTTCCTAACTCCCCCGGTTCTTATCTGATTTGTTTCAGTGATCATCATGCTATGAACTTCATCCAAGCTATTGTACCTAGCAAGAACTCATTTATTCTTTTGGCTGTGTGATATTCCACAGTGAGTGAACGCTCCACAAATTATTTACCCGTTTAAATGGTGGGCATTTGGGTAGTTTCTGGTATTTTCCCGTTGTTAATAGTATTGCTGGTAATATGCTTGTACATGTCTCTTGGTGAACATGCACACCTACCCAGGAAGGAATTTGGGGGTCTTTGGATGGGTGCATAACTGACCCCATCTTGGGTCCTTAGTTCCTCCTGGCTTTCTGCTGACCCTACCCAGGACTGTATTATGCAATAAATCACTTCTCTGCTGTCAACAGCTCTGTAGTTAATAGATATTCTTTAATAATCACTAGGACTAGGTGGCTTCTATGCTCTGTTAGTCCCCAATGATGAAAACCTTCCCTGATATATTGTCAGCACCCAGGAGACTAGTTACCCATTTGTAAATCTTGACTTAGGAATGAATGCTCTGTTTCCAAGCACCTACCAGTGCAAAAGCTAAAGCTCCAATACTTTGGCCACTTGATGAAAAGGGCCGATTCATTGGAAAGACCCTGATGCTGAGAATGACAGAGGGCAGGAAGAGAAGGGGGTGACAGAGGATGAGATGGTTAGATAGCATCACCAACTCAGAGGACATGAGTTTGAACAAATTCCAGGTGATAATGGAGGAGGACAGAGAACCTTGGTGTGCTGTAGTCCATGAAGTCACAAAGAGTCAGACATGACTTAGTCACTGAAAAACAACAAAAACAACCCTTATACCCTAGGTTAACCATAAAACTGCCCTAAGCCCTTTGACAGTATGGTGTGCAGGTGAACTGCTGCCTGTCCAATCCAGATTCCACTATGTAAGCTCCCTATAATAAACTGATCTGTTGACTCTATGGAGCTGCCTGCCTCCTTTTACTATTTCAAGATGTCTTCTCAGTTGGGTGAACATTTTTCCTTCAATCTATCTTCCAACATCCATCATTAAGTATAATGTTCTCTGTAGATTTTTTTGGTAGCTGCTGCTGCTGCTGCTGCTGCTAAGTCACTTCAGTCGTGTCCGACTCTGTGCGGCCCCAGAGACGGCAGCCCACCAGGCTTCCCCATCCCTGGGATTCTCCAGGCAAGAACACTGGAGTGGGTTGCCATTTCCTCCAATGCATGAAAGTGAAAAGTGAAAGTGGGGTCGACTCCATGGACTGCAGCCTACCAGGTGCCTCCATCCATGGGATTTTCCAGGCAAAAGTACTAGAGTGGGGTGCCATTGCCTTCTCCATTTTGGTAGCTACCTTCTACCAAATTGAGAAGTTCCTTTCTATGCCTAGGTTGCTAAGAGTTTTATTTTTTATTGTGATTGAGTATGAATGTTAATTAAATGATTTTTCATGTATCTATCAAGGAGGTCATATTAACTTTTCACCATTGATCTATCAATATGACAAATTACATTGATCAGTTTTGAGACGTTAAAGCAACTTCGCATACCTGGAATCAATACTTCTTGTCTAAGTGTTGCCCTTATATATTGCTGTATTTGATTTACTATTTCAAATAAGTCAAAGAAATATTGTTTTTTACTATTTCAAGTAAATACTATATTTTTGTATGTATGCTTACAAATGAGAATTATGTTAAAGAACTATAGCTTTTTAAGCTTATCTTTATTTTTTGATTCTGCTGGGTCTTTGCTGTGAGTGGGCTTTCTCTAGTTGTGGTGAGTGCGGGCTCCTCTTTGTTGCATGTGTGGACTTCTCATTGTAGTAGTCGTGGGACACAGGCTCACTAGTTTCTGTGCACGGACTTAGTTGCTCCGCAGCATGTGGAATCTTCCCAGGCCAGGGATCCACTGCACATTGGCATGGTGGATTCTTATCTACTGTGCCACCAGGCAAGTCCCCAATTGTTTTTAAAGTTCTATCAATTGTATTTTCTACATTTTAAAGTTAAGGTATTGGGGACACAGAGATTGAAGGCTGTAATACCATCCTCATGTATTTACCCCTTCATCTTTATGTAAGCTCCCTCTATCTGGAAATGCTTGTTTTATACTTTCTTTGACATATAGCGTTTGAGGTATATAGTCACATGGGTTTTTATCTGGTTCAAATTTGCATACTGTGGCATTTTCCATTCTTTTCATTTAAACTTTCTGTGTTTAAGGTGGGTTCTAATTCACATACTTTCTGCAGCATTTGACTTCACATGGGGGTCTCTAATGTGATTTCCCTACTGCTTAGGCCTCAGGTTCTGTATCCTGCCCTTGGCACCTCCTGAGCTGTTAAAACTCAGGCTTTAGCTATCAGGAATAAAAATATGTCTTCTACAAAATTATTTTTAATTTTATTTTTAAATCACTTCATTGAATGAGGTAGCATTGACATTTACATAGCTGTACATATTTAATATATACAACTTGATTAGTTTGGAAATAAGTACACATCTGAGAAACCATCATCACAGTCTATGCCATAAACACACCCATCATTGTTGAATGTTTCCTTCTACCCTCTGTATTATTAAATCTTTGTGATAAGAACACAACATTAGATATACCAAACTTTTAAATATACAGTGCAGTATTGCTAACTATTGGGCTTCCCTGGTGGCTCAGTGGTAAAGAATCTGCCTGCCAATGCAGGAAACGTGGGTTCAATTCCTGGCTTGGGAAGACCCCCTGGAGAAGGAAATGGCAAACGACTCCAGTATTCTTGCCTGGGAAATCCCATGGACAGAGGAGCCTGGTGGGCTACAGTCCATGGGATCACAAAGAATTAGATATGACTTAGGGATTAAACAACAACAACATTGCTAACTATAGACATTATAGAGTGTATAGATTTCTAGGGCTTATTCACTGTGTATAACTGAAACTTTATACCCTTTGACTAATACCCCAGTCCACTCCGAGCCCCTGGCAACCTCCATGATAGTGTTTGCTTCTATGAGTTTGACCATTTTAGATTCTCCATGTAAGTAGCACCTTAAAAGTTTTTGTCCTTCTGTGCTTTATTTCACTGAACATAATGCCCTCCAGGTTTATTCATGTTGTCATAAGTGGCAGGATTTCCCACTTTTTAAAGGCTGAATAGCATTCCATGTACGTGAGTACCACATTTTCTTTACTCCCTTGTGTGTTGACGGACCTTAGGTTGCCTCCAAGACTTGGCAATTGTGAACAATGCTGCAATGAACATGAAGTGCAGGCATCTCTTTAAAATCCTGACTTTATTTCTTGCGGATTTATACCCAGATGTGGGATTGTTGGATCATAGCATAGTTCTGTTAGGTAGTTAGAACAGGAAAAAAGGAGTCCAGAATGGCAGCGGCTAAATGACACAGAAGGGGAAAGCCCAAGAAAATAGAACAAAAGAAGGGTTGGAAGATAGGAGTGAGGACCTTGGGTGAAACAACCTCCCTGGCTAGCCCAGTTTACATAGGGCAGGCTCAGGGGGAGGAGAAAAGTAAAAAGAGGGGCCAAAACTGGGCCAGAGGCCAGCCCTCACACCTCAAGGATGCATTTTCCTTTCTTTGTAAATAACATTGAGCTGTAACACTGGTCTGTCCAAGGAAATTACATGGGGCTGTA
>NW_024070201.1:72948665-72992546 GCF_014754425.2 Oryx dammah
CCCAAAAAGAGGGGCCAAAACTGCGCCAGAGGCCAGCCCTCATGCCTCAAGGATGCGTTTTCCTTTCTTTCTAAATAAAATTGAGCTGTAACACTGGTCTGTCTGGTGGGCTGCCGTCTACGGGGCCGCACAGAGTCGGACACGACTGAAGTGACTTAGCAGTAAGTAAATACTGACTCCAGCACTTGCTTACTCTCTGGTTAGCATTTTCTTATTGTTTCTGCCCTCTCATTGCCTCCCTGACTTCACTGCCAGCTCAGTCATGATTTTAAAAGTATTTTACTTATATTCTCATACATTTTTAGGTCTTTGAGTATTGAGAAGGGTTCCTGTAAATATTTGTTCCAAAATATTTCTGAAAATGAAAATCTCTTCTTCACCTACTCACCAGTAGGGCTGTTTGTCCAATATGTAGGTGATCTTTTAAAGTACCATTTTATTTAGAAATACCTCCTCCAGAGAAGGCAATGGCAACCCACTCCAGTGTTCTTGCCTGGAGAATCCCAGGGACGGAGGAGCCTGGTGGGCTGCCATCTATGGGGTCGCACAGCGTTGGACACGACTGAAGCGACTTAGCAGCAGCAGCAGCAGCATGGTATTCATCTTTCAACTTTGTTAGTAGCATCATTTTTTCTAACACACTGGCTTCAGGTCCCCTGCATCATACATGGAACTCCCATTGTCTATTTTACATATGGTAACATATATGTTTCAATGTTATTCTCTCGTATCACCTCACCCTCTCCTTCCCCAAGTAGCATCATTTTTATGGAGAAAAATTGAACACTAATAAAATTAAACCTGTCCCTCTTTTTCTTTATGGCTTCTGGGTGTCATACCTCACCCAGTTAAGTATTTCCCACACCTACATTTTATTTTAATTTTCTAAAGTTTAAGCTGTTACATTAAGCTATTAATTCATCTGGAATTTATTTATTATAGACAATGTATAGAAAGGATTTAACTGTATTCAATCCAGGTAGATTGCGAATTATACTGGCACCATAGTTTAGTAAATAAACTATGCAATATGTTGAGCTGAAATGTCACCTTTATTATACATTACATTCTCACATATACTTGGATCTATTTTGGGCTTTTCTATTATGAACCAATGGTGCATTTGTGTCTTTTGGTGTCAAAATCGGACTTATATTCATTGAAGTGCCCTTAGTTTGAAGTTTTAGTATTTCCTATGGCAAGTTCCTTCTCAAAGTAATAGTGAGATTACTTTCCAATTTTTTTCTTGGAAATTATTGAATGTTTATTTTTCCATCTAAAATTTTAAATTGTTTTCTCTGTCCCAGGGAATTATATTTTTTCATTCTATTTTCTATTAATTTAGGAAGCATTTTTCTTTCCTTCCCTTTCTTTAAGAAGTTTTTTTCCTACCATACACATAGAGTTGAAATTGCAGAATTTGCTCTGTACATGTAACATGCTGACTCTTTTATATGTCATTCCATTTCATTCTCACCATAATCTCTGTGAAAGAATTATTAACATCCCCATTTTAGAGTAAGAAAAAGAAAGACAGAGAAAGGCAGTAATGTGCCCAGGATCATTAGTGAAGAGTGAGCAGGGGTCCCACCCCTGATATTCTATGTATCGTGCTCCCAAGGGGACCCGGGCATCTAAGAGTTCATTTCCAGTGGTTCTCTGGCCCCCATTTTCTTATTAGAGTGTTTGGATTATTAAATAAGAAATAGCCAAAAATCCACTTTGTGTAGAATAAGATTTGCTCTTAGGACATTGATTTCATCTCATAGCCTGGACCAACTGTCTGCTGGGATCCAGGCATTTATTCATTCTTTCTGCCACTTACCTAGCAGTCATGTAGGGAGCTGCCTATTACATGCGACTGCCAGTCTTCATATGTCACTGTTGTGGGCACTGTCACGTATCTTCATACGTCACTGTTATCAGCACTGTCCGAGACCAAAGAACGAGGCTTTGCCCCAATGAACTTTCACTATATTTGAGGAGTTGTAAATAGAGAGCTAAAGAGTCAAGCACAGACTAAAACAGCCAACACAAGACTAGCCTCTGTGGTTCCTGTTGAGTCCTCAGGTCCAATGCCTGGCAGGTATAACATTCTGGAGGACGAAGGAATGAACCAAATCTACAGCACAGGAGGCTAAGGAGCAAAGGGAATAAAAGAGGTCTATTTTCTGTCAGTGTAAAACGGTTCTCTCAGTTGGAAGAAGAAATCCAGTTAGGAACACACCCAACTGAGATCAGCTCTGTAGAAATCATCTTTGAAATAATGGAGCGGTCTTCTATATCAATGTTCTTATGAAGATGAAAGAAAGTGATGGTCTCTGGGCAGAAACAAAGGCAGCGCACTCTCATTACCTTGTCCAGATTCCTGCCTGAGGAGAGGACACTGCTGTGTGCTGGGGTCCCAGGATAGGAACTGGGGACGTGTAGGCTGGTTCCTGCCCTCCTCCAGCAAGTTTGGGTTTCCTCTTCAATGTATTGGATGGTTCTGCTCTGGGGTCAGAACCAATGTTTGTTCTGGTTTATCACCTGCCCCCTTGCCTTATAATGAGTTTATTTTTATAGTGAGATAGTAGCTCCTAACTTAGGACTATTTTTTTCAAAGTATGATGAGTTTAAAGCTTACAGCAAATTTAGCAATCATTTCATTCATAGTTTCCCAAATTAATCCATTGCAAATGATACACTTTAAGATCTTGGTTGATTTTCCACAAACAAATGGAGGATGTTCTATGGTCAATAAGTTTGGAAACGTCAAACTGAAGAAAATTGAAGAGGCTAGGCCTCTTAACACCATTATGTGCATTTGAATTGCACAGAGGGAGCTACGGTCAAAATTACTTGTTCGACCTGGGAAATTTTTCCTGTCAGTTTCACTATCTTCTTGGGATATGGTGTTCCAAAGGAAACTGGTCCAGTTCAGTCCTCTTCACAGATACAAGATCTGAGCCGAAGAGCAGGGAATAATTTGCTCAAGATTTTCTGTCCATGGGTGGCCAATTCTGGACTCCTGACCCTCAATCTGGGACACTCTCAATGAAATCAACCATCCTATCTGATCCAGAGTGGGCTAAATGGTGGACAGAGTTGACATCTTGGTTTCATGTGAACTACATAGAAAATCAGGATGACTTTTCAAAATAGAGCAATCCAGAGAAGAAAGGAGGGATCTGCTAGGTTGGATGGTAAGGGTGGGGGCCATGGGTTTACCTCCTCTTTGTGTCAACTCCCCCCCTCAAGAACCCTTTGTGATGGCACAATAGTTATGTGATGCAGGCCTAGAACTCAGCTCTCCAGTACGTTTTCAAGGCCCAGTTGCCTGAGGCTGGTGAAAGACTCTTCTGAGCAGGCTAGTGTCCCATGGCTGAGCCCAAGCCTGGCTTCTTGGAGAATTGATTTTATCTTCTACTTCCTGTGTGGTGGGGGTTCCTCCATCTGTTTCTCTGCTTTCTATAAAGGAATCTAATATTGAAGAAAAATGGAGGTACAGGTCAGATAAGGAAAGCCTACTTTCCAGGGAACAGATTGGGCAGGGCAGAGATTAGAGAAGGGACTAGGGCTCTCCAATCCATGGCTCACAGACTGAGTGTGGCAGGGAGCCTCTGCAACAACTCAAGTAGGATGATTCAGTAGCCGTGGATTGGATTCTTGAGAGAGTCTGGAATAGAGTCCCCTAGTCATCAGTGAGGAGAAGGCAATGGCACCCCACTCCAGTACTCTTGCCTGGAAAATCCCATGGATGGAGGAACCTGGTGGGCTACAGTCCATGGGGTCCCTAAGAGTCAGACACGACTAAGCGACTTCACTTTCACTTTTCACTTTCATGCATTGGAGAAGGAAATGGCAACCCACTCCAGTGTTCTTGCCTGGAGAATCCCAGGGACAGAGGAGCCTGGTGGGCTGCCGTCTATGCGGTCGCTCAGAGTTGGACATGACTGACGTGACTTAGCAGCAGCAGCAGCCATCAGTGAATCTTGTGCATTGGTTGACTTTCCTTCTCAGTATCTCTAGATGCAGTCTTTCCTTTGTGTTAGGGCTGATGTGGAGAGCAGTCTTTAGCTTCGAAAAGTCTCCTGTCAGACCTTCCGGCAAAGTTCCGGGAGAGGTGGCTCACAGGAGAAGAATCTGGAGACCATCCATGCTGTCCAAGCAGAGGACTGAAGGAGGGTGGAGCTAGGCAGTGCGTCTCTCCACTGGGTGGCGCTGTGAGCTGCTGCGGTTGATTCTGGAGGACATGTCTCAGGCGCCCCCTTCTGGGATGACTTCCGGTCTGCATCACAGGAGAGACCTCCAGTGAACTTGACTCAGCACTGTACCTGAGGGCCTCACTATCAACCTCGTGATCACTGATCATCTTATCCTGTATGCGAATTCCTAAGGCTCTCCACGTCTAATCGAAAGGAACAT
Organism: Oryx dammah; assembly: GCF_014754425.2. Taxonomy (NCBI): domain Eukaryota; kingdom Metazoa; phylum Chordata; class Mammalia; order Artiodactyla; family Bovidae; genus Oryx; species Oryx dammah. Next base: position 72,953,073 of record NW_024070201.1, read on the forward strand.
GCTTCTGGGCCTCCTTTGCTCCTGCAGCTTCATCAGCTTGCCTGGAAGAAGCCAAGGTGGTCCGGGGGCCCCTATGTCTTAGGGAAAGGTGGGTCATCGCTCCACCTTCTTTCCTGATCCAGCCTTCCCAGAAGATGACACGGAAGGAGAACCTCTAGAGAAGGGGATGTGGAAGAGAGCCTTAGGATGAGACCTAGAAGGGTCCTGAGAAGTCAGGGATATGACTCCTGACAAGCCCTCCTTGTCCCCATTCTGCCCACACAGCTGTGTATCCATCTCACAGCCCCAGGGACAAGCCCCTTTGTGAGGGCAGCATTCTGGCTCGGGCAAGATCGCTGTTGTGGGGTACGTGGCAGAGTGTCCTGCTGCCCTCTGGGGGCCTCCTGATGGGGCTACTCCTGCTATGTCCCAGCTCCTCTGCGTTTGCCTTTGCCAACACTAGCTTCTTCATCCTCAGCCTCCATTTTCTCCTCGGGCCTGAGGAGCCCTTCACGTAGCCTTTGTTCTCGGCCAATGTCCTCACTCACTCACTGGCTCCTCTCTTCCACCAGCACACTTCTAGATCTGGAGCCCACATTCTTCACCTCTACACCTTGACTTTGTTGTCAAAAGTCAACCACAGGTGCATACTCGGTCCCTAGAGCTTAAGCCCCGCCCAGGCCCCCCACCCACCTTCTCAGTTGATCCTCCAACCTCCCTCAGGAGGGTCTCAACCTCCCACCAAATCCTGCGTGGAGCTGACTGATTTCATTTGCCTGTCATCACCCACCACCAACTTTCTCCCCAACTGTCAGGCCCCACTTTAAGTCACTCAGGCTGATCTGATGCCATCTTCTCTGTCCCAACCATGCCAGGCAGGGACCACTCATGTCTTTTGTTATTAGCTTTATTTTATTATTTTTCTCTAGTCTTGATGTTCTAGTATCTTGAGTCCTTAATCGCCAGGAAGAAATTACCCCTCCAAAGGGTGACCAGTTCTTAGACACAGCAAATGACTTGCCTGTCAGGGTCACGGTTCTTTCATTTGCACCTGCTCAAATGTCTTATTCTTTAAATACTTTTTCATAATGCAGTCACCGAGAAAAAGACACACACACAAAAAAAAGAAAACTAAAAACACTCACGGGCTTGTCAAAGTGAGAGGATCCAGTGGGCGCAACCCCAACAGGCTTACCCAGTATGTCTTCTCTCTGAAACTTTGTACAGCTGGAGGGATGGGTAGGGTTGCATAAGAAACAGGAGAGCACTTTGTCGACAGTGAGAAATTTAGAGTATGCAATACTTCTTGGAATTCAATGTTAATAATATCAAGTTGACACAAGAGTTAGCAAATTTACTTAACTTGGTCATAGTTTTGAAATCAATAAGCTCTTGTTTCAAAGCCATATCATTCCTCTAAAAGATGTGAACCAGTTGTGTCAACATCAGTCAGTTCAGTTCAGTCACTCAGTCATGTCTGACTCTTTGCGACCCCATGGACTGCAGCACACCAGTCTTCCCTGTCCATCACCAACTCCCAGAGTTTGCTCAAATTCAAGTCCACTGAGTCATTGATGCCATCCAACCATCACATCCTCTGTCATTTCCTTCTCCTCCCCCCTTCAATCTTTCCCAGCATCAGGATCTTTTCAAATGACTCAGTTCTTCACATCAGGTGGCCAAAGTATTGGAGTTTCAGCTTCAGCATCAGTCCTTCCAATGAATATTCAGGACTGATTTCCTTTAAGATGGACTGGTTGGATCTCCTTGCAGTCCAAGGGACTCTCAAGAGTCTTCTGCATATAACAAGGGAAAAATCTTTGAAGTACTAGTTTCAATTATTGGGGAAAAACTTTTGGTGGTAAAATAAATATAATGGAACTTACCATTCTAACCATTTAAAAAGTACACAGTTGGGTGGCATTAAGTACACTCACAATGTGGTACAAAATTCACCACAACTTGGTTCTAGAACTTATTTCTATTTCCCTGAAAGGAAACCTCACATCCATTAAGCAGTGACTCCCCATTGCTCCCACCCCTGCAACCCAGCATCTGGCACCTACTCATCTGTTTTCTGTCTCTAGAGACTTTCTTATTCTGGATATTTCATATAAGTGGAATCATCAATTGTTGGACCTTTTGTGTTTGGCTTCTTTCACTTAGCACAATGCTTTCAGTGTTATTCTATGTTATAGGTGAACAATTTCCATTGTTTGGATAGCCTACATTTCTAGTCATTCATAGGATAGTTGAGTGGTTTCCACCTATTTGCTATTGTGAGTAACACAGCTATGAAATTTGTATACAGATTTTGTTTGAACACCTGTGCTGAAGAGGCCATTTTTTTCTCCCATAAGTCTTGGCACTCTTGTGGAAAATCAGTTTACCATATATGTATTAGTTTATTTCTAGACTTCAAATTCTATTTCATTAATCAATATGTCTATCCTTATGTAAGTACCACACTGCTTTTAGTATTTTAATTCTGCAGTAAGTTTTGAAATCTAGAAGTATGAGTCCTCCAGCTCCTTTTTTTTTTTTTTTTTTTTTTTTTTAGTATGACTGGGGGCCCTTGCAAGTCCATATGAATTTTAGGATAAGTTTTTCCATTTCTGCCAAAAATGCACCCAGGATTTTTGAAAGGAATTTCAGTGAATCTGTAGATCACTTGGGATGATTCTGATCTTAATAATATTAATTCTTTCAATCCATAGGCATATTGTTTTTCCATTTATTTATATTTCCTTTAATATCTTTCAGCATTTTTTTTTCATTTTTGATGTATAAATCTTCCCAAAAATAGATGAAGGAACATTTTAACTCATTACATGAGGCCAACATTATCCTGATATCAAAGCAATCAAATGCATAAAAAACAATAAATAAATAACTACAGATCAATATCCCTTATGAATAGAGATGCAAAATTCTCAACAAAATAGCAAACCAAATCCAACAGCATATTAAAAGGACTACATACCATGACCAAATGAGATTTATCCCAGCAATTCCAAGAAGATTTAACATATTAAAATCAATGATACACCATATTGATAGAATAAAGAAAACAACTACATGAATTAATGCCAAAAAGCATTTGATAAAATCAAACACAAAATGCCAAAGACTATTTAAATAACTGTACAATTGCACTTATTTCACATACTAGCAAGATTTGCTCAAAATCTTTCAAGCTAGGCTTCAACGGTATGTGAACCAGGAACTTCCAGATGTACTAGATAGATTTATAAAAGAGGAAACAGAGATCAAATTGCCAGCATATGCTGGATTGTAGAAAAAGCAAAGGAATTCCAAAAAACCATCATCTTCTGCTTTATTGACTACACTAAAGCCTTTGACTGTGTGGATCACAACAAACTGTGGAAAATTCTTAAAGAGATGGGAATAACAGACCACATTACCTGCCTCCTGAGAAACCTGTATGCAGGACAAGAAGCAGCAAAACTGGACATAGAACAACAGACTGATTCAAAATTGAGAAAGGAGGACGTCAAGGCTGTATATGGTCACCCTGCTTATTGAACTTATATGCAAAGTACATCATCAAAATGCTGGGCTGGATGACTCACAAGCTGGAGTCAAGGTTGCTGGGATAAATAGCAACAACCAGATATGAAGATGATACCACTCTAGCGGCAGAAGGCAAAAAGGACCTAAAGAGTCTTTTGATGGAGGTGAAAGAAGAGAGTGAAAAATCTGACTTAAAAGTCAACATTCAAAAGCTAAGATCACAGCATCTGGTCCAATCACTTCCTGGCAAATAGATGGGGAAAAAGGAAAAGTGGAAACAGTGTTAAATTTCATATTTTTTGGCTCCAAAATCAATGCAGTGACAGAAGCCAGGAAATTAAAAGACATTTGCTCCTTGGAAGTAAAGCTATAACAAGCCTAGACGGTGCATTAAAAAGCAGAGACATCACATTGCTGACAAAGGTCTGTATAGTCAAAGCTATGGTTTTTCCAGTAGCCATGTACAGTGTGAGAGTTGGACCATACAGAAAGAAAACTGAGGGCCGAAGAACCGATGCTTTCAAACTGTGGTGCTGGAGAAGACTTTTAGAGTCCCTTGAACTGCAAGGAGACCAAACCAATCAGTCCTAAAGGAAATCAACCCTGAATATTCATTGTAAGGACTGATGCTGAAGCTGAAGGTCCAATTCTTTGGCCACCTGATGGGAACAGCTGACTCATTGGAAAAGACCCTGATACTGGGAAGGACTGAGAGCAAGAGGAGAAGGGAACAACAGAGGATGAGATGGTTGGATGGCATCACTGACTCAATGGACATGAGTTTGAGCAAACTCAGGGAGATAGTGAGGGACATGAACTTGACACCCTGCAGTTCATGGGGCTGCAAAGAGTCGGACACGACTGAGCGACTGAGCAACAGTGATACAACTTCCATAATAAAATACCCAACAACCAGCAATAGAACTCCTCAACCTAATAAAGAGCATTTATGAAAAACCCACAGCTAACATCATAATCAGTAGTGAAAGACTGAATGTTTTCCCCCTAAGATCAGGTACAAAGAAAGGTGCCTGCTTTCACCAGTTTTTCAGTACTGTAGTGGAAATTCTAGCCAGAGCAATTCTACAAGAAAAATAAATAAAAGTGACTCTAATTGAAAAGAGAGAAGTAAAAGTTATCTGTACTCTTTGGGGGAGGTCTGTTAGTAGCAAGCGCTCTGTTTTGTGTTTTGTTATTGTGGTTAAAAGATCATCTCACTGGTTGCACAACTCTAGGTTGATAGTTTTTCTCAGCACTTTTAAGACTATATTCTACTGTCTTCTAACTTCATTAGGGATTGTAGTGGGGTCCGATGGCAGTATAATTGTCTTTTCCTGTGAAATGACTCTCTGTCTCCCCGGCTGCTTTAAGATATTGTCTGTGTTTACTGATCTGCACGTTCACTGCCGCAGATCTAAGGGAGTGGTCATGTGGGTGATTTGCGCCTCTCAACATTAAAAGAAAATAATTACACTGGGGCAAAAGGGCAATTTTCCAGAAAAGAGAGCAACCACAGTCATTGGGAACCCAGGGAACACAAGAAACACTTCCTAAAATTATAATTGCCTCTTAACACAAGAGTCTCTCTTCATCCAGGTGAGCAAACAGCTTCTAAAATGCAGCCCAGATCAGCTGAGGTTGGCCTCTGGCGGGTGAGGCTCCCAGAAGCTGGTGTGGTAAGGAGAGGAGGGTGTGGACTTTGCGCTCTGCTGAGCTCTTTCATGCAGGGCTGGGGACACTGGGTAAATGTGCTCCATCAGCCTGGCGACAATACACTATACTGACGTCATCGCTACCTGAACGGCCCTCTGGTAAGGACCTCAACCACTAGGAATTGGTGGGGGCGGGATGGGGCAGGGGCAGTCTCCAGGGGTAAAAGCAAGGTCACACCACAGACACAAAGCATTATGATTCTGATATCACCTCCAGAAGGTGCTTCATGGGCTCTCAGCTTGCACAGAGGCCTCCCGGCTGTGCATACCACGTACTGTGGGGGCCTCCCTTCTGCTTCATTTCCAGCCCAGACACAAGTCCTAGCTCAGAGCTCAAGTCCTTGTACTGTGCTGGGTCTTTCCAGCACCCCAAAAGTACCTTGCCACCTATTATTCTTTGTTTTGGTAGTGGTGGGAAAAGCAACCATCACCCCTGCCACCTGTACACCCACATATCACTGAGTCCCTAAAGGGTATTTCCTGCTATGACCCCATTTGAAAGCTGAGAACACTGAGGTTCCAGTCATGTGGCCCAGCAGGGTTGAAACCAGTAGAGCTATCCTTTCTCTCTCTATCTCCACAGACCTCTCTGCCCTCCTCAGCCCCTGGACCATTCTTTTTCTCCATTTTTCCTTCCACCAGACAAACCCCTGACACTTGAACACACCCGATGATCCAACCAGTCCATCCTAAAGGAAATCAGTCCTGAATATTCGTTGGAAGGACTGATCCAATACTTTGGCTACCTGATGCGAAGAACTGACTCATTTGAAAAGACCCTGATGCTGGGAAAGATTGAAGGTGGGGACGCCAGAGGATGAGATGGTTGGATGGCACCACCGACTCAGTGGACGTGAGTTTGAGCAAGCTCCAGGAGTTGGTGATGGACAGGGAGGCCTGGCGTGCTGCAGTCCATGGGGTCACAGAAAGTCAGACGCAACTGAGCAACCGAACCGAACTGAACTGAACTGACCTGGCTCAGCCACGGAACTGACTCTGAGGGTAAAACCAGTGTCCTTTCTTTTCAGTGAAAGTCTACCTTGACCTTTCAACCTGATGCCTGACATTACCTAACGAGGCCAAGCTGGCTTTGGCCTGCAGCCAAACAAGATGCCGCTACATCCTGACTGCTTTGCCAATTGTTTCTCCCCATTCTGCATGCGGGCTGTTTTATAACCTGCACTCCTCAAACTCTGATCAGTGATCACCTTAAGCCTGATCTTCGTGAGGCAAAATGAAGACTTTGTGATAAATGGTGGTTTCTGCCAAAAACCTATGACAGAGAATTGGGGGTATCTGAAAACTGAAACGAGTTTGGTCAAGTTGGAAAATGCAGTGTGGCAAGTCGGACTGGTAGCCCTAGAGACCTGAGGGAGAGGGTGACCGATATTACTATAGTGGGGTTTCTGTTCGTGGGCTGGACATGTTTCCACAGTTTAACCGCAGACAGAGCCTCTAGGTGCATGGCAGTAATAGCTCCTCTCAATTGAATTCTTACAATGTTCCTGGCTTTGTGTTGAGCACATAACATGTATTTGTTGTTTGATTGTCGTGGGGTGAATGGAGGACCCCTCCAAACACATGTCCACATCCTAATCTCCGGAACCCGTGAATAGGACCAAATTTGGAAAAAGGACCTTTGCAGACATAATGAAGTTAAGGATCTCAGGATCGTCTCTGATTAACCAGGTGGGCCCTATATCCAATGCCAAGAATCTTTATAGAAGACCCAGAAAGAGATAGGTGAGGAAGCCCACAAGAAGACAGGGGCAGAGAGTGGAGTGAGACAGCCACAAGCCAAGGAAAACCCAGACTCACCAGGAGCTGGAAGAGACAAGGACTTTCCCCCTAGAGCTTTCGGAAGGAGCACGGCCATGCTGATGCCTTGATTTTGGACTTCTGGCCTCCAGAACTGTGAGAGAGTACTTTTCTGTCATAAGGCACCCAGCTTATAGCAATTTGTGATGGCAGCTCTAGGAAACGATGATTCCTTCAACTGCCCTGTGAAGTGGGCGTGTGAATGACATGCCCAAGGTCACAACCTGACTCCTGTGGGATTCCATTTACTTCCATCAGAAAAGTGAGGATGTTGGAATAAAAGGTTGAAACGTACTCCCCCAAGTTTCCCATAAACGTGTGAATAAATTGAGGTTATCGCCACAGAGGCTGTAAGAGGCTTTAGCAACATGGCCTCTTGCTGCCCTCTAGTGATCAAGATGGTGAATGTCACCAGGTTGTCTCCGTCGTTTCTAGCTCCGTGTTGCGCACGTGTGTGTGTGTGTGTGCCTGTGTGTGTGTGTGAGTCTCTCTCAGTCGTGTCCGAGTCTTTGAGACCCCATGGACTGTAAGCCCACCAGGCTTCTCTGTCCGTAGAATTCTCCAGGCAAGAATACTGGAGTGTGTAGCCATTCCCTCTTCCAGGGAACCTTCCCCACCCAGGGATCAAACCCAGGTCTCCTGCATTGTAGGCAGACTCTTTACCATCTGAGCCACCAGGGAAACCCAGCTCCACCGAGAACCAGTAAAAAGCTGTGCACTTTAGCAGAATAAAACTTAAGAAATGTCTCTGTGCTCTACCAGGGTTCGCCTACAAGAAGAGAGATTATGTCCACTTCATTAGGGCACACCCAGCCACCCAGCGCTGAGCCCTGAAGAGGAGAGGAGGCGAGGTGCAGCAGCAGGGCCTGGTGGGACTGGTCCCCCGCCTACTCCTGGATGAACCTGGGCGTGGTGCAGCCCTCTTGGAGCTGCCCATTCCTCGTCTGTGAAATGAGCACAATACTTGCCTCACACTATGAGATGAAATGATATAAAGTGCCCAGCACATGGCAGGCCCTCAACAAAGGTTGATACGCAATACATTTTGTGTGAAAGAAATGCAATCACCTACATAAAGGACAGGAGTTTCCCTGGTGGCTTAGTGGTAAAGAATTCACCTGCCAATGCAGGAGAACGCATGTTCGCTCCCTGGGTCAGGGAATCCCCTGGAGAAGGAATGGCAGCCCGCTCCAGTATTCTTGCCTGGGAAATCCCATGCACAGAGGAGCATGGCGGGCTACAGTCCATGGAGTCACAAAAGTCGAACGTGACTTAGCTACTAAACAACCACAACACAAAACAAAATGTCAGAGCCTAGAAGAGAACCATAAATGGTGTGTGAATGAGAAGGAAGCAGGAGGGTATTCTGGGGGAAATCCTGGACTTGTCAGAGCTTTGGGGCCTGATTTATTAGCCCTGAGACACACTCACTCTGTGTCATTTCTCTGGACCTCAGCTTTGTCATCTGTGAAATGGAAAGTTGAAGAAAAGAATCCAGTAACTGAAAACCCATGGACAGTGACTTAATCTAGTGACCAAATCTGTCCTGCCACTTGTTTTCATGCAGCCCGTGAGCTAAAAATGACTTTTACAGTTTAAATGGCTGAAAACAATCAAAAGAAGAACTGTTTTATGACATGTGAAAAAATATGAAATTCAAATATGTGTCTGCAAATCAAGTTCTATTGGAATCTAGCCAAGCTCATTTTTTATGTATTGTCCATGGTTCCTTTCTTGCTAAAACAGCAGAAATGAGGCATTGGTTTAGAAAGCTGAAAATATCTGACCCTTCACAGAAAAAGTTAGCCAACCTCCAACTTAACCAATAAAGCTATTTAAAGCTCAGAATGACAGCATTCTGGGTCTACATCTCAGCAGTTGTCTTGACCTTTCCTTCTGTCTCATGGTGCCAGCCTCAGTTCCATGAATCACGAGCTATATTCACTACAATAAGTAAGGAGCAGGGAGGAAAGCTCTCCTGCCATGGCACTTTTATCCAGGAAGAGAATACTTCCCAGAAACCCTGTGTGTGTGGGTGGGGTGGGTGGGGAGGAGTGTTAGTTACTTAGTCGTGTCTGTTTCTTTTCGACCCCATGGACTATAGCCTGCCAAGCTCCCCTGTCCATGCGATTCTCCAGGCAAGAAGACTGGAGTGGGTAGCCATTCCCTTCTCCAGAGGAACTTCCTGACCCAGGGATTGAACCCAGGTCTCCTGCATTACGAACAGATTCTTTACCATCTGTGCCACCAGGGAAGCCCCTCCCAGAAGCCCTACCCGTTGTTTATAAGAGGGCGAGAGCACGGGAGAGCAGAGGCACTAACTGCAAGGCCTCAAGTGACTGATGGGGACAGCCTGAACTGGGAGGATGAAGATGGTGAGATGTGGACAGATTCTGGATACTTTCTGGGGGAATTTCTGCTGGACTGATTGGGTAGGGGTGGAAGGCAGAGAAAATGGGGACCAAGGGTGGTACCCACATATTTGGCTTAAACCTCTGGGAAGCTCCTGGGATTATTGGACAAGTTTTATAGAAAAGGTAACTTTTAGGAATGAATCCAAATGTATTTCTTATGTAAGAGCTTTGACTGCACGTGTGTGTGTGTGTGTGTGTGTATCGTCTCTTACTGGGATGCTCCTGTGCCCAGCAGGTTGGCGAGGGAGCGGAGGGGTAGAGTAGTGCTCACCACCAGCAGGTTGGCACCGGCTTGCTGCTGTAGCAACTTACTGATCCCGGCCCTCACAGCACGTTCACCACATGCCATGTGCTGTGCGAAGTGCTACCAATATTAACAGAAGGAATCCTCAGAACAGCCCTAGAAGTCCCTTTACCAATTCTCATTTTATTGATGAGGAAATCTGGGATTCAGGAAAGTGAGGTAATGTGCCCCAAACGACAGCACGGCTGGTGGCAAAGCCAACATTTGAACTCGGGCCATCGGATTTCAGAGTCTAGGCTTACAATCAGCCCCTTCCAGCCACAGCAAAGAAGGCAGGGCACGGTGCTGAGCAGTTTGTCTTCCTTTCAGCACCTCTAAATGTAAAAACACTTAAGTGCTGGCACATAGTAAGTGCTCACTAAAGTATAATAATTGCTGTTATTTTTATTAACACCGAGGAACCTGGCAGGCTACAACCCTCTTGAGTGGCCATGTTCTGTAGGAGGCAGAAGATGCAAGTTGGGGGAGAAATTGACTTATATCAGATGCCAAACCATCAAAAATAACTGGCAGGAGAGAAGAAATCGGAGGGAGTGTGTGAGTGTCTTTATTTCTCTTTATTTGTTGTCACACTGTTACAGTTAAAGAGTGGAAATTTAGAAAGAAAAAGAACACAAGTTTGCCCACATTCTTCTAGATTTACATTCTTTTCACTTATTGGAAAAAGAAAAAAAAAAATTGGACCAAATGTTAAAAACATGAAAAAAAAATCAAAAGGCAAGAAATATGGAGGGGAAAAAAATCAGACTGGCAGCTATGTGGAAATTGAAAAATGCAAATGACATGGAGCTTGTTTCAATTATCTGACGCCCCCATGCTGGAATTGATTACTGCCGTTGGGAGGAGAAAAAGGGATGAGAGAATTCTGCAAATGAGAACCTCAAAACTTTGGTGAGAAATTCAATCCCAGACACGAAAGTGCTAGAAGGGCAGGTTGAGAGGTGAAGAATGTGAGAATTCCCTTGTGAGGGCAGCTGGCAAGAATTCCTTCCTCTAGGGTTGATGTCCCTGTAGTAACAAGGATTTACCTCCAGGGGGCATCCAACTCCCTGTACCAGAAAGATGAGGCTCCAGGGCCCGCGGTGGGAAAGGGGAGAGGCCCGGGTAGACTTGGAACCCCAAAGGCAGGGCAGCTCTGGCTGCCTCAGCAATGCTGTCTCCATTCAGAAGGGTCTTGAGTAAGGTCTTCTGAAGTCAAAACCAAACCACGAAAGAGAAACGGTACGCAAGAAAAAGAAAGCGGCCATGGGCAGAAGAGAGCCACGCTTTTCAAATCAGTCCTTCCAGAAGGAAATTTGTGGTCAGGAATGGCTGCCCATGAGAACTGCTGTTCCGGGAATGACAGAAAATGTCTCATTAAGGAGGAAATGAAGGTGACCCCCTAAATAAGAGGTCAACAAACTTTTTTTTGTCAAGGGAAGGTTAGTAAATATTTTAGGCTTTGCAGACAGTTGGGCTCTGTTGCAACAATACTGGCAATAGTGTGAGATTAGCCAGAGACAATGAGAAAGCCAATGACCACAACTGTGTTCTGATAAGTTTATTTACGAACACTAAAATTTGAATTTCACTGTGAAGAAAATAAAAAGACAAGCCACAGACTGGAAGAAGATATTTGCAAAAAGCATCTGATATGCAAAATATACAAAGAATTCTTAAAACTCAACAATGAGAAAATAAACAACCCAATTAGAAAATGAGCAGCAGATCTGGACTGACACCTCACCAAAGAAGACACACAGATGTCACGTAAGCATATGAAAAGATACTCAATATCATAAGTCATTAGGGAACTGCACATTAAAGCAAAAATGAGTACCACTACACACCACCTAGAAACGCTAAAATCCGAAACGCTGACAACATCAAATGCTGACAAAGACGTGGAGTCACAGGAACTCTCACACATTGCTGGTGGGAGTACAAAATGGTACAGCTACTTTGGAAGACTGGTTGCTGCTTCTGCTAAGTCGCCTCAGTCGTGTCCGACTCTGTGAGACCCCATAGACAGCAGCCGACCAGGCTCCCCCGTCCCTGGGATTCTCCAGGCAAGAACACTGGAGTGGGTTGCCATTTTCTTTTCCAATGCATGAAAGTGAAAAGTGAAAGTGAAGTCACTGAGTCATGTCCAACTCTCAGTGACCCCATGGACTGCAGCCTACCAGGCTCCTCCGTCCATGGGATTTTCCAGGCAAGAGTACTGGAGTGGGGTGCCATTGCCTTCTCCTGGAAGACTGGTAGTTTCTAGCAAAACCAAACATACTGTACCATCCAGCAATCACACTCCTTGGTATTTATCCAAATGACTTGAACATTTACGTCCATGCAAACAGGCATGCAAATGTTTATAACAACCTTATTCTTATTTGCCAAAACTTGAAAATGACCAAGATGACCTTGAGTAGGTGAAGGGGTAAACAAGCTGTGGTCCATCCAGACAGTGGTGTGTCATTGAGCAATAAAAAGAGATGAGCTCACAGGCCATGAATATACACAAAGGATACTCAAACGTGTGTTACCAAATGAAAGGGGCCAATCTGAAAAGGCTCCGTACTGCATAATTCCAACTGATTGATGTTCTAGAAAAGGCAAAACTATACAGACGGTACAAAGGTCAGTAGATGCCACAAACTGGGAAGGAGGAGGAAGGATGGATAAGTGAAAGCTAGGCACATGTGCAGAGGATTTTTAGGGCAGTGAAGCTATGCTGTGTGATACTGTAATGGTGGATACATGTCTTTATATATTTGCCAAAATCCATAAACTATACACCATCAGGCGTGCCTGTGTGTTTGTACCCAGTCATGTCTGACTCTTTGCAACCCCATGGACTACAGCTCACCAGGCTCCTCTGTCCATGGGATTTCCCAGGCAAGAATACTGAAGTGGGTTGCCATTTCCTTCTCCAACGAATCTTCCCAAGGAGTGAACACTAATGTAAACTATAGACTTTAGTTCATAATAATGTACCAACATTGGCTTATCCATTGTAACAAATGTACTTCATTAATGCAAGATGATCGAAGGCAATGGAGTGGTAGCAGTAGTGGGTATGTGGAAACACTGTACATTCGGCTCTTTATTTTCTATAAACTTAAAACTAGTAAAAAAAACAAAACCAAAATAAAGCCTATTAAAAAAAGAAAGGGAAATATTTTTGATTTCATATATTTTCATGTGTCAAAATATTCTTTTTTTGATAGTATAAAAAGCACTTTTAGCTTGTTCATACAAAAATAAGATCACACAAAAATAGGTGGATTTGGTGGATTTGGCCAGCAGGTATTTTGCCAGCCCCTAACGCTGTGTGTAATCATTTTGATAAAGGTGAGTCTCCTCTGAGAGCTGAGGTGGGGAGGGGAGAGGAGACAGAGGGCAGGGGGAGCTGCTCCTAGACAACCTACTTTATGCATGTTATTCCTGCCACAGTCATGGCCAACCCTCAGACTGGGAATCACTTACATACACACACACACACACACACACACACACACACACACACAAGGCTTTTGCTGACTCACAGTGACCATGGCAGGCTGGGAGCAGAGTGGCCTAAAGCAGGGATCCCTGAGGCATGTGGCCTGGGTTTCAACTCCAGCCCGCCACTTGCTGGCTCTGTGGCCTCACACTGGTGACTCAGCCTCTTTGTGCAGTGTTTGCTCATCTGCAGAACACAGATGATAGAGGTCAGATCTATTAAACAAGGTGGTTGTGCATATCACATGGTCCATGCACGGTTATAGAATCTCTGCCCCCTAGCCCAGTCTTGGCACATACGCAAATATTTTGGGAAGGAAAGGAAAGACGAGAGGAAACTCTACCAGTCAGCTATGAACACAACAACGCTGCATAACAACCACCCCCAAACTCAGTGGCTTAAAACCAAAGTCCTTTATTCTCATACACGTGGTCAGCAAGTCAGCTGCAACTTGGCTGGGCTGGGCTGGACCCCTGACAACAGGCTCCCTTTTGTCCAGTTTGCAGGTTGGGTTCAGATCTGCTCCATCTCTCTCTCATTTTCTTCGGGCCAGTGGCCACTTGGTGTGGGTGGCCTGCTCTCCATGTCTCATCCTGGTGCCCAAGGGAAAAGGAAGCGGCTATTGGGGGCATGCCATCTTGTAGCAATCAGTGGAGCATAAGAAGACAGGCCCAGTGCAAAAGCCCCGGGCAAGGGTGTGAACATGTCACACCCCCTAGTGTCAAGTCACATCCATTGACCAGAACAAGACTTGTGGCCAGGCCCAAAGTCATGTTTCCCTGTAGGTGACAGAAAGCCAAGATTCCATATTCCAGGGTTGACGTTGTCTGTGAGCCTGAAGGCCTGGATTTCCACAGGTTCAGCAGTTTCATTTTGTCTTGAATTTTGCCTAGCAGAAATTTCCTAAGACCCAGTCCAAGAGGCCATGCCAAGCTGCTAGACTTCTCATCACAGGAGGAAAAGAAATTCAGGTTTGTGCCTGAGACAGGACTGAGCTGGTTGTTCTATAATTTGCACTGAGCAAGAAGGAGGGTGTGGCTTTCTGAAGCCAAGAAATAAAGCCCTGGGCAGGGCAGGAAGGGTCAGATGAAAAGGACAGAGGTGACTGCAAAGCACAGGCAGGATACCTAAGTGTCCACCAGAGTCCAGACTCTCTACTTTATTTTGCATTAAAAAAATAACTTCTAAGGACTTCCCTGGTGGTGCAGTGGTTAAGAAGCCCACTTCCAATGCAGGGGACGTAGGTTTGATCCCTGGTCGAGGAACTAAGATCCCGCATTCTGCAGAACAACCAGGCCTGTGCATTACTGAGGCTGAGAGCCACAACTAAAGGCTGTGCCCTGCAACGAAAGACCCCACATGATGCAACTAAGACCTGACGCACACAACAGATGAACAAAGGAAATCAAAATGACTTTGATAGGATTTTCTGACTTTAAAAGCAGCACCTCATCTCTGGAGAAAAGTTAGAAAATGCTGGTAAGCAAATAGAAGCAAGAAAATAAAACCATACCTACGATCCTATCAACCAACAATACCACTCTCCACATTGGCTCAGCGTCCATTTGGTCTTTTTCCTGTGAGTGCAATATATTCATATGTTCACTCATAAAAATGGAATCACACACTGCATCCTCCGTGTAACCTTTCCTTTCTTCATGTAGCAGTATATAATCAAAGTCCGTTCACGTCAGCAGTCTATAGTCCTGTTTTTAATGGCTATATAATATTCCATTGTGTGAACTGTCAAAAGTTTAAAGAAAATAGAAGCAAAGCCAGTGAGTCACCAAAGTAGCAATTATTAACAGTTTATTGTACACACACCAAACAGATAGTTTGCAAATTGGGAGTACTCAAATAGAAACATGAAATGAGGTTCAGAGGAGCATTGCTATCTGGCAGTTTATACAGTGTGGAGGCAGTGACTGTTTATTCTTCACAGTGATTGGTTAAAAATTAGAGTTTTCTTAAATGAAAGGGGATTGGTTAGCAGTTAGCTCACTTCAGTTGGGGGAAACAATTTAAGTTTCAAGTATGATTTTTAGAGGAATAAGCAAGAAGTGACCCAGGGCAAGTTCACCTCATTTGTCTTGTAAAATAAGCTAAATTAAGCTTTGCTTGTGTGACTAAACTGGTTTTGTCTGCTCAGGGAATTTTCAAGTCTGATCTCTGTGTGTGTTTTCTTTGAACAAAGCATATAATTGCCTTAATTATCAGCCCCTGACTATTGAATTTTTAGGTTTTTTCCCAATTTTCATTATTCTAACCACTGTGATGAACATCCTTTTGACTAAGTAGTAACCCACATTCTCATTCACTTACCTAAGTTACGTTTCTAAAGACAGAGTTACCTGATCAAAGGACATGCATGTTTTTAAGGCTTTGATGTACATTGCTTAATTAATGCCAAGAAAAGTAGTCGTAAATTATACCTCAGGGAGGGATATTTAAGGGGACCTTGCTGATCTTTATAACACAAGATCTAGAACAAAGCTTTGCACATAGCAGGAGCTTAATAAATATGCATGGATTGTAATTTGAGCATAATCAATTCAGACTCTCCCAAACACTCTCTCTGGAGTTCTCCTGCTATATTCTGTTAGCTCCCAGAGATAGAGCAAAGATATAATAATGAGAGAGAGGGAAGAAGTCATGAAAAGGAAGAGGAGCAGTATCACAGGTGAGTGGCGGCTATGGTCAGCACACAGCACTCTCGTGGAAATGCAGGTCTTAGTGGTCCAGTTATGAACGTGTCTGTTCCAACATGCATTAGAGTCTAAATTATTTAAGACAGCCTCATGTAACTATGCTGGGCAAAAATGATGCGCATAAGAGTACCAAACTCAGAGGTTAAAGACCATGCAGTAAACCACTGCAGTATCCAACCTTGGAATAAGCATCATAGAATTTCCAATCAAAAATACACTCTCCCCGCAATAGCCAACATAACCAGCCTACAGAAAGCACCTCACAGAAGTGTGGGTGCAAAGAAAGGAGCCCCTAGATACAATCTGCGCTCACCCCAAAGCTTTGATTTCTTGTTTTTAGACTCTTTTCTTTTTTTTTTTTTTTTAACAAATTCTCCAACTAGAGGTTCGTTTTGACAAACGATGATAATCACTGAGAAAAGGAAAGAGGTTTGGTTCAGTCTTACAATAGTTTCTGTGTTAAGCCTCACAAATGAAATTCATATTAAAGTGGATTTATACAAACCTTGACATCAAAGAGAGGAGAATGAAGGAGAAAAATGTATTAAAACATGCAAAATAATCTTTCTGTAAAACCTGACATTTATGAACATAGCTCAAAGAAATACCTTAAAATTAATCTGTGGATTACAGCAATTTGAAATGTACGGGAAGAATACAAGGATGAAGAGGAGAGGAAAACAAACAAAATGAAGTGTATTGACATTCTGAAGTCTCTTTTCATTTAACAACAGATATTTCCAAAGAACACAAGGCTCACTCAGTTATTAACCATTCTTTTTTTTTTACAAGCTACATTCAATTTCAATCATACACAATAATATAAAAAATCCTCTTTAGGATTACCTGCACAAAATTGCCAAGAAAAGAATTATAAGATCATACAACAATTTCAAAGCTGAATGATTAATGCGTGCACCTAGCAGCAGATAAAAATGAAGGAGAAGGTGGGAACGATGAAGTTTTCAATTTCCCCACAAGGACTTGATGTTAATTTCAATTCACTTATGTGCCGCTTTGTAAAGGATTATTAAAGAAAACAGATAACCTGATGTTTTGATGACATGAAGGGAGAGGGAAATGATTTCCTGGAGGGATTGTCACTTAGAAGCGGGGTGAGCTTCTCAGTCACTCGGAGCCTCTGCTTCTCAGACACTGTGGTTTCAACAGAAAGGTTAACCTAAGGATTTCAATAGACAATGGAATGCAAGTGCTAGGCACAGCATGGGGACTCTTATTGACATGAGCATAGCAAAAATTTACTCTTAAAGTGCCTGTAACAAAGACCATCAGTAAGTCTAAAATAATATATGTTTCTAAACCTCCTTTTAATTCTTTGATGTCTACAGCACTGCTCTGCTGCTGCTAAGTCGCTTCAGTCGTGTCTGACCACCAAGCTCCCCATCCCTGGGATTCTCCAGGCAAGAATACTGGAGTGGGTTGCCATTTCCTGCTCCAATGCGTGAAAGTTAAAGTGAAGTCGTTCAGTCGTGTCTGACTCTTAGCGACCCTATGGACTGCAGCCTACCAGGCTCCTCTGTCCACGGAATTTTCTAGGCAAGAGGACTGGAGTGGGTTGCCATTGCACAATCAGTAATAAATCCTGCTCAGAGTATTTGAAAATGGAAGATATCAACAAATAACAGTAATTTTTATTGAACATGTAACCACACTCCAGTCACTTGCTTTACATTATCTTGAATAAGCTTCATAACGACCCTACAGGATAGGTACCATTATTCATCTTATGTTGCCAATGGAAAATATTCGGGTCTATAGAAGTTTAGCAGTTTTCCTAGTGACTGGAAGAGGCAGAGGGGTTAAGAGAATGGGAGCTGGAGCCAGGCTGCTTCTGTTTCCGCAGTGAGGGGAACTAGAAGAGGTGGGGGTGTGTGTAAGTGTTTTCCAGGGAAGCAGAATCAATAGGACTTATATCCTAAATGTATGTGTGTGTGTGTATATTCACATGTACATATGTGTGCATATATGTTGTATGTGCACATATATGTACACGTGCAATATGCATGCATATATGTGCACATGAGTGTGTTTATATATGGAGAGAGGGAGGTTTTATTTTAAGGAATTTGCTCATGTGACTGCGGGGGCTGAAAAATGCAACATTTGCAGGATTGGCTGGCAGGCTGGAAATTTGAAGGAGCTGATGTTTCTGTCTTAAGTCAAAGGGCAATCCAGAGGCAGAATTCTTTCCTCTTTGGGGGACATCAATCTTTTTTCTTAAGGCCTTCATCTGATTTCATGAAGACCACCCACATTACAGAGGGGAGTCAGCTTTAATCAGTCTCCTGACTTGAGTGGTAATCATATCTAAAAAATTACCTTCACAGCAACAAGCAACTGGGTATTAGAGTCTAGCTTAAGCTCACACGTAAAATTTACCACCCCTCCCCGTCAGGTCTGTGCCTGTGCGTGCTAAATCGCTTCAGCTGAGTCTAACTCTTCGCCACCCTATGAACTGTGGCCCCCCAGGCTCCTCTGTCCATGGGATTCTCCAGGCAAGAATACCGGGGTGGGTTGCCGTGCCCTTCTCCAGGGGATCTTCCTGAGCCAGGGATTGAACCCATGACTCCTGTGGCTTCGGCATTGCAGGTGGATTCTTTACCTCTGAGTCACCAGGGAGACCCATCGTCAGGTTTGGGCAGGATTAAATGAGATAATGCATGTGCAGTACTGGTATGTCTTAAGTACTCAGGACCTTTAGTTCTTATGGACAGAGCCTGGCATGGAGAAAGCAGTTCATAGATGTTAGCTGTTGTTATTAAGTGATAGAATCATATTGAACCTAGGTCATTTGCCTCCAGAGCTCACCGTCAAGCTCTCAACCAGAGTGATCTGCTAGTCCCCAGACAGATATAGCTACCAGGGACTTGCCATGTGGCCAGTGTGACTAAAATTGTAATTGAAAAACTAAAGCAGGAAAAAAATTAAAATATGAAAGTGACCTGGGTTCCAGAACATACTGGATTCAATACAATATTCCACCAACACACAGTTACTTTTGTTTGCTCTTTTACTTTTCTTAAATGTGGCTACTAGAAGTATTTAAATGACCCATATGCCTTGCATTATATTTTTACTGGGCAATACGGGTCTAAAGTTCATGCTCTCCTAGTAACACACTGGCCTCTTCTGTGTACTTAAGTCCTATACAGGACAGGCTAAGCAGACCAAACACTGCCTGTGTGTGTCTGTTAGTTGCTCAGTCGTGTCTGACTCTTTGGGACCCCATGGACTCTGGCCCACCAGGTTCCTCCATCCATTTGATTCTCCAGGCAAGAATACTGGGGTAGGTAGCCATTCCCTTCTCCAGGGGATCTTCCTGACCCAGGGATCGAACCCAGGTCTCCTGCACTGCAGGCAGATTCTCTACTGTGACCACTGCATCAGCACACCTTAATTTCAGCAAGGCTGCCCAAATTCCTCCTTAAAAATGTTTAACAGCAGCAACAATCATAAAGGAAAACAACTGGGGTTTTGTTTCAATTAAGAGGTTTGCTCATTAGAAGACACTGTTAAGAGAGTGAAAAGGCAAATGATACATTTGGAAGATATCTGCAATTCATATACCTGACAATGAAATATTATTGTATTGTTATATATCCAGGATTTATAACAAATTCCTGCAAATCAGTAAAAGAAAGAAATATAACACAAGAGAAAAATGTGTGAGAGATTTGAATACGTATTTTAAAAAGAGGGTGGCAAATGACCAGAAAACTCATGAAATGCGAAGTCAACAATAATGGTTAAAATGAAAGTGACAGAAGACTCCAAACGCTGACCAAAATGCGGAACTAATATTCTAACACACTGCGGATGAGCTATAAATGGATATAACCATGTTGGAGGATTTTTTTTTTCTTATCCGTGTTTTCCAATTTTCCTACCATGAGCAAGTATGCTTTCTTCATCCCCACCAAAGAGAAAGCTGTAAAATTGATCTTTAACTTAAAAAAACAGCTTTTCAAACTATATAAAATAATGAGGCAGGGAGAAGAGAGCCTTGAGCTCTGGCGCGCTGGAAGGAATTGTCAGCAGTTAATTGAGCCGCAGGGAGACTAAGCGTTTCATAGATGACAAAACACGGGACCTGACCTTTTTAAAGCAGACCCCGTGGGCTCCCAGCAAACTGCAGGACATTCTTTGAGGCCAGGAACCAGAGGGGCCCTGCCAGGGGCTTTGGTGGAGGCAGCGGGGAGTGGCCTGGGTTGTTACTTTCCCATTAAGCCATAAAATAATTCTCTTTGGGAAAAAAATATGTCTGTAATAAATGCCCCATGGAATTAGACCCAATCACTGAAAACTTGAAATTTGCAAAGCTTTGCTTAGGCCTTTGATATCATGGTCTGCCCCACATCTAAGAGTTAAGAGCTATTCTTGCCAGGCAGCTGTTTTTGAAGTTCCTCGGAATGTTAAGCAGTGCGTGAGGCCCCATTCAAGCTCTTGATCAGGGAAATGGAGAGATAATCATCGTGAACTTAAAGCTGGGGCTCTGGGATCAGCTGCTGCCTGCCTGCAAAACCTGCTGCTTCCAAGCTCTTCTCTGCTCCATGGTTCTGTTCCCAGGGCTTCTTCTCTTGGGGGCCACAGACCCCTAACATGGTTGTGGAAGGGATTCAAGGAGTCTGTGAACCTAGATGGGGAAAAATATGTTAATGGCCACTAATTTCTGATTGAATTTTGGCACTTTAGTTTGCAAAGTAGACCACAAACTGTAGTAGTATTACCAATCTCTGTTGTCCCCCCTAGAAATCACAGATATTTTCATATCATATTACAGTGGTTGCAGATAGGTTGAAATTAAGTCTCTGCTCAGCTGCACTTCAATACTAGTTAGAAAACCCACAGCCAGAACTTGTTATTTAAGATAACAAAGAAGCATACATATTACTCTATCATAATTGAAAACACAGATTTTGATAACAGTGTTTCGGGATAACTATCATCTTAGGTATCAAAAGCATCTAAAAGTATGATTCTGAGATGCCAGTGGGCTTTACCAGACAGCCAAAGGGGTCCTGGCATGACAGAGGTTAAGAATCCCTATTGTTAGGGAAACCACACTGACTGAAACCACCCACTGTCACCAGGCACCACAGCAACCACTGTGTGAGTTATTTTATGACAGAATGTCCTGGTAAGGAACATGAAACTAATAACCCAGTACCAACCGGAAGCGTTTGGGAAAGGTCAAAAGGAGACACCATACGTCTGATCACCTCCCAGAATCCTTCAGACTGGCATCCATGTTGGCTGAGCCGTGCGCACACCACCATGAAGGACCCTGAGTCAGTGACTAGCCAAAGACAATCTGGAAGCTAATTCTACTACCTAAAACCCACAGTCGTGTATGGATGTGAGAGTTGGACCATGAAAAGGGCTGGGCATGGAAGAATTGATACCTTTGAACTGTGGTGTTGAAGAAGACTCTTGAGAGTCCCTTGGACTGCAAGGAGATCCAACCAGTCCATCCTAAAGGAAATCAGTTCTGAATATTCATTGGAAGGACTGATGCTGAAGCTGAAGCTCCAATACTTTGGCCACCTGATGCGAAGAACCGACTCATTGGAAAAGATGCTCATGCTGAGAAAGATTGAGGGCAGGAGGAGAAGGGGACGACAGAGGATGAGATGGTTGGATGCCATCACCGACTCAATGGACATGAGTTTGAGCAAGCGCCAGGAAATGGTGAAAGGCAGGGAAGCCTTGCGTGCTGCAGTCCACGGGGTAGCAAAGAGTCAGACACAACTAAGTGACTGAACAGCAACGACAACATAAAACCCGAGACTTCGAGCCACGTGGCTGAGCGGCTTTCCTGGATCCCTTACCCTAATGCTCTCCGTGGGCTTCCCAGGTGGTGTGAGTGGTAAAGAACCCGCCTGCCAATGCAGGAGATGGAAGAAAGGCATGTTCAATCCCTGGGTCAGGAAGATCCCGTGGAGGAGGGCATGGCAATGCATTTTAGTATTCTTGCCTGGAGGATCCCATGGACAGAGGAGCCTGCCAGGCTACAGTCCATTGGGTCACAAAGAGTCAGACATGGCTGAGGTGGCAACACACGCACACACACTGCTCTCTGCCTGGGCCCCCCTTCCCAATAAAGTCTCTTGCTTGGTCAGCTTGTGTGTCTCCTTGGACAATTCATTTCTGACATAGACAAGAGCCCACTCTGGGGCCCTGGAAGGGGTCCGCTTGCCTGCAACACTCTCAGGACAGGAAGAGGTGAGATTGGTTGGGGCAGGAAGAACCATGTCAAAAGCCAGACGGGCTTTGGGTCCGACAGGAAGTTGGATATGGCAAGGAGAGGCCTGACTTGACCTGAGAGAGCCAGGCAAACCAAAGAGGTCCAGAAGAGCAAACAACCCAGAAGAGGGTGGCTCGTGGCAGCACCAGGAAGCACAACCTGGGCCCGGAGACATCTCCCTGACCGTTAGAGGACCCAGGGTCACTTTATGAAGCTCCAGCTTTGACGTGGGTTCAATTCTGCCTTCATTACTCACCTTGGACAACTTACCTAATTGTGGTGAACCTCAGTTCTCATGGAGAACTCAACTCACCCCAACATTTCGTTAATTTAGTCACAAATGTAACATTAATTAAAGAAAGTCTTGCCTTTGGCAATTATAATTAGAGGACTCTTGGAATTATCGTAAAAATTTAGGCAGATAGTGAAATGAATTTGGTTCCGGGATCCTACAAAATGCCTCTTGAAAGCTTCCAACCTAACTCAGAGTCTCAGACAAGAAATTCAAACCTGAACCAACCAAGAACTATAGAATCCAAAAATTCTTTTATTTTCAAATATTTTTCCACTGATAAATAGTGCTAAACTTATTAGACTCAGATTTTCATCATAATTAAAAATCTTGATTGTGGTAAATCTCATTACGGTTTTATTTTGCATGTCCCTAATGGTTAATGATGTTGGGGTTTTTTTCATGCACCGTCTATTTATATGTTCTCTTTGGTGAAATGCCTCTTCGTGTCTATTTCCCATTTAGTAGTTGAATTTATTTTATTTTACTGTTTAGTCTGGGATCTGCATGGCTAAAATCCGCTTGTTTCTCTCTGCCTTCCGACTTCAACAATTACACACACCTTCTCCACTGTCCCCAAACCTCTCAGAGGCACTATTCTCTTCTTTCAATGATCTCAACTCTTTAGCCCCGGTGAGATACACATCGTGAGAGCAGAAGCACTCCTAACTTTCAGGACCGAACGCCCCTCCCCATGGCTGCTATGGCCACTTGGTGTGAGTTAGAAAGAAGCACTCTTTCCTTAATAGTCATAGTTACCATTCAAAATTAGGATGACCTTGCAGTCAATACCCTCTGGATTTATGAAATGCAAAACCTGCTCAATGGCACAGATACTACACTCTACATGCCTGCCCCCCTGCATCCTCCTGTCCCAGGGTTACTACTTGAGATCCATTCATCCACTTGTTTCCTGCGTACCTGCTTCTTCTCTCATCCTGCCTTACTAAGGATCTTTCTCATGAACTACTGTTAAGAAGGGGTCAATTTGTCCTTGGGTTAATCCACACCAAAAGTCTTTGGCTCCTCCTCATTCTCAGTGAAAAAAAAATTTTAAAAAAGTAATTGATAATCTAAGAAAGAAATGGAAACATTTATTTGAGCCATGCTGAGGAGCATAGCCCAGGAGATGGTCTTTCAGAAAGCTCTGAGGACTCTTCCAAAGAGGCGAGTGGGAAGACCAGGATATACAGGATTTTGGTGAATGAGTACAAGCCATCAGGCACACATCTTGGCAGAAGGTTACTGCTCTTTGTAAGAAATAGATACCACTGTTAATGGATTTCGCACTTTTCTATGGGAACATGCAAGAATCCGTGTTCATACAATTTTCTCATGAAAATATCTAACCATCTGCAGGCCAGTTCTGCCAGTTTTCCCAGAGCACAGAAGGTCTCCTCCCGATCTTAGCCCTGAATTCCTTTCCCCGTGTTTTGCAGGGCAGTGACTGCAGTAGCTAATGACTTGACTCTTGCAGAACTTGATGGTGGGCAACACTGTTTATTTTACAAACCCCCTCCCTGTGGTCTTAATTTCGAGCAAGGTTTTCATGACCAAGTTGTCTCTCAGCTCTAGGAATGCGCATTTCCAGGTCAGGCAAGGATTTCATTGATAGGCCATTCTATGTGCTTTTACTGGACTGGACTCTTCACAGTAACCCAAAGCCTCCAGATCCCCGGTGTCAGTGGTCTATCACGGTCCAGGAGATGGTTCCTTCTTATTGCTTCTTCTCATGTCTAGACTGACACATTATAATCATTGATCTTATAGGATTATACATCTGGCCACTTGTTTCAAGTTGCCTAGTCATTATTGTTTTTATCAGAGACTCAGTCATGTATCTGGTGGTGCATGAAACAATACGTAAAGTGGGCAGAGTCCAAGTTCCATACCTAGTGACATTAAAACGGTCGTAAGGAAGTAATGCTATCTTCTAAGGAGTTACCTACTTCGCCCTAGAAGAAGAAAAATTGATCTTTATGGCTGAACAGCTATTTCTGCCGTCAGGGAGGTCTGATTAATGCAAAACGCAAATGCACAATTCACACCGGCAGGGAGAAAGATGGCCAAGGTGGGCAGAAAAAAATTCATTGAAACTTGTCTTGTCTTACCTTAAAATATGAGTTTCATTTTATTGTCAGCAACATATAAACAAGCTTATGTCTCTCCAGTCTTAGAGAGAGAGAAGAAAAGAAAAAATTAACATCCTCCATCTAGGACTTTTCTCATTTCTTTACAGGCAAATTCTTGGATTTGGCCACCTGATGGGAAGAACTAACTCCTTGGAAAAGATCCTGAAGTTGCGAAAGATTGAAGGCAGGAGGAGAAGGGGACGACAGAGGATGAGATGGGAGGATGGCATCACCGATGCAATGGACGTGAGTTTGAGTAAGCTCTGGGAGTTGGTGATGGACAGGGAGGCCTGGTGTGCTGCGGTCCATGGGGTCGCAAAGAGTTGGACACAACTGAGCAACTGAACTGAACTGAGCTTCTTGGAAGGCCTGTCTGTGTTGTCTCTATCTTCTCACCACCACCCTCACTTACTCACCCCAAACTGGCCTCCTCCCACTATTCCAATAAACTTGCTCTAGCTAAATGCCTAGTTTTAGTGTCTCTCAACTTTCATCTCACTAGATTTCTCCAGAAAATTGATCCAGTCTACCACATTTCTTAAAGTACTCTTCTCTTGCCTTCTGCAATGTCATACTCTCCTTGGTTTTTCTCTCAAGACTACATGAGCTTTCTCCTCTTCTCCTTTAAATAGAAAAGCTCTTGGGAGCCGTGCTGGGACTCTTTCTCAAACAGTATTCTCACCATCAAGCAATCTCTTCCACATACCTACTCCATCCTTCCCCCCAAACCCAAGATGAAGAGTTCCAGCTCAGGTCTCTTACCGAGGGGACCCAAACAGGCACATCCCATAACTGTTGATGTTCTGCTCTAGAGGGTCCCACAGGCTCAAGGGTCCCAAACCAAACTATTCCCACACATCTGCTTCCCCTCTTGTGTTCTCTTCCAGTATGTTCAGTTCAGTTCAGTTCAGTTCAGTTGCTCAGTCATGCCCAACTCTTTGTGACCCCATGAACCACAGCACCCCAGGACTCCCTGTCCATCACCAACTCCTGGAGCCTACCCAAACCCATGTCCATTGAGTCGGTGATGCCATCCAACCATCCCATCCTCTGTCGTCCCCTCCTGTCCCCAATCTTTCCCAACATCAGAGTCTTTTCAAGTGAGTCAGATCTTCACATCAGGTGGCCAAAGTATTGGAGTTTCAGCTTCAACATCAGTCCTTCCAATGAACACCCAGGACTGATCTCCTTTAGGATAGACCGGTTGGATCTCCTTACAGTCCAAGGGACTCTCAAGAGTCTTCTCCAACACCACAGTTCAAAATCATCAATTCTTTGGCGTTCAGCTTTCTTTATAGTCCAATTCTCACATCCATACATGACCACTGGAAAAACCATAGCCTTGACTAGATGGACCTTTGTTGACAAAGTAATGTGTCTGCTTGTTAATTTGTTGTCTAGGTTGGTCATAACTTTCCTTCCAAGGAGTAAGCATCTTTTAATTTCATGGCTGCAATCCCCATCTGCAGTGATTTTGGAGCCCAGAAAAATAAAGTCAGCCACTGTTTCCCCATCTATTTGCCATGAAGTGATGGGACCAGATGCCATGATCTAAGTTTTCAATATTCACCTAGCTATCAGCCCAGAAGCTCAGCACTCACCCAACCCTTCACATTCCACACACTCAAATCACCCTTGCACCTATTTCAACTACTTCTCCAATTCTGCCTCTATTCACCACCCTGTGGCCCTAGCCCAAGATACCAAACTCCAAGGAGCTTCCAAAGATGCACCTAGACCACCTGGGCCTGTGTAGACCTTGGGACTTGTGCTCCAAATCCTCCTGAGGGGATTAGCGCTTCTGGGTCTGTCTTAGGAGGTTTGACTGCAAGGAGGGAAAGTGACCAGTGGGTCCTGTTCACTGGGTTCTGGCGCATAGCATACTGCCCTGTACCCAGTGTTGTTTTTGTTTGATCGCTAAATCGTATCCAACTCTTTGTGGACTTCAGCACTCCAGGCTTCCCTGTCCTTCACTATCTCCTGGAGTTTGCTCAGATTCTTGTCCATTGAGTAGGTGATGCTATCTAACTATCTCATCCTCTGCTGCCCTCTCCTCCTCCTCCTGCCTTCAATCTTTCCCAACTTCAGGATCTTTTCCAATGAGTTGGCTCTTTGCATCAAGTGGCCAAAATATTGGAGCCTCAACTTCAGTATCAGTCCTTCCAATGAATATTCAGGGTTGATTTCCTTTAGGATTGACTGGTTTGATCTTGCTGTCCAATGGACTCTCAGGAGTCTTCTCCAGCACCACAGTTTGAAAGTATCAGTTCTTCAGTGTTCAGCCTTCTTTATGGTCCAACTCTCACATACGTACATGACTACTGGAAAAACCATAGCTTTGACTAGACGGACCTTTGTTGGCAAAGTGATGTCTGTGCTTTTTAATAGGGTGTCTAGGCTTGTCACAGCTTTTCTTCCAAGGAGCAAGCATCTTTGAATTTCATGCAGTCACCATCTGCAGTGATTTTGGAGCCCAAGAAAATAAAGTCTGTCACTGTTTCTACTTTTCCCCTTCCTAATTGTAACGAAGTGACAGGACCAGATGCCATGATCTTAGGTTTTTGAATGTTGGGTTTAAAGCCAATTTTTTCTCTCCTCTTTCACAAACCTCATCAAGAGGCTTTTTAGTTCCTCTTCCATCTCTGCCATTAAAACTATGTCATCTGCATATCTGAGGTTGCTGATATTTCTCCCTGCACTCTTGATTCCAGCTTGTGATTCATCCAGCTCGGCATTTCACATGATGTACTCTTCATGAAGGTTAAATAAACAGGGTGACAATACCCAGCCTTGACGTACTCCTTTCCCAATTTTGAGCCAGTCTGTTTTTCCATGTCCAGTTCTAACTGTTGCTTCCTGACCTGCATACAGGTTTATCAGGAGACAGGTCAGGTGGTCTGGTATTCTCATCTCTTTAAGAATTTTCCACAGTTTGTTGTGATCCACACAGTCAAAGTCTTTAGCGTAGTCAATGAAGCAGAAATAGATGTTTTTCTTGAGTTCCCTCACTTTCTCTATACTTGTTAGAATGACGGGATGAGAATGAGAGGGAGCACTACCCCCCTCTTCAGGGCAGCTGGAACTCAGCACCTCAGGCTGTGTGGTCCCAACCATCACACGCAAGGCAGCGACCTGGCCCTCCACCCAACCTCCTTTTCCGGTGCTGAGCCTGGACCACTTCCTCTCCTGTTGCCTGGGAGACCGTTTGAAGCCCCCTGGAAGCTGACAACCTCAGAGGCCTCTGCTCCTTTTCTTTTCAGCTCCATCCCTGCCTGACTGAGCAGCCAGGCCAGCGATGAGAGGAGGGGCCGAAAGGAGTGGGGAGAAGTGGGGGAGGGAGTCAGGTTAAGTAAGTTGAAGTTGAAAACTGACCACAAAGAGATTATTAGGCTGTTGGAAGTGGCAGATGCTATATGTGGACAGAAGCAATGATGCCTAGTAGCCGGGTCTTATCTCCATAAAATGTGCATGTGCACTGGATTCGGCAGCCTGAAATCCATTTTCTCCTCCCTGAAGAGTCATTCATGAAATGGGCACACCTGCTGGTAAGCTTTCCTCCTGTTTCTGGCGTCTTGTCCAGCAAGAGGAGGGGTATGTATGGGTTTTCATCAATGGCAGGCACCATTCTTCACCCTTCTCACCCTTTGTTGAAATGGCAGTGAAAACCCAAGGGGAGAAATCACTGTAAAGAGGATTGAAAAGATTGCAGGAGACTAGAGCCAACCAGTCCATTCTGAAGGAGATCAGCCCTGGGATTTCTTTGGAAGGAATGATGCTAAAGCTGAAACTCCAGTACTTTGGCCACCTCATGCGAAGAGTTGACTCATTGGAAAAGACTCTGATGCTGGGAGGGATTGGGGGCAGGAGGAGAAGGGGACGACCGAGGATGAGATGGCTGGATGGCATCACGGACTCAATGGGCGTGAGTCTGAGTGAACGCCGGGAGTTGGTGATGGACAGGGAGGCCTGGCGTGCTGCAATTCATGGGGTCGCAAAGAGTCGGACACGACTGAACGACTGAACTGAACAGAGAGCCTCCCTGGTGGCACAGATGGGAAAGCGTCCTCCTGCAACGCGAGAGACCTGAGTTTGATCCCTGGGTGGGGAAGATCTTCTGGAAAAGGAAACGGCAACCCGTTCCAGTATTCTTACCTGGAAAATCCGATGGACAGAGGGCCTGGTAGGCTACAGTCCATGGGCTCACAAAGAGTCGGACATGACTGCGCGATTTCACTTTCAGAGCCACTTTTATTTTTTAAGTGAAGAGCTCTTTTACTTGGAGGAACCTAAGGATTTTGGCATCCCAAGAGGGGCTATGGGACTTGAAGGCAGTAGATGTTTCGTTATAGATGGTAAAATGGTCACCAAATGAACATTCCCTGCCATCAAGACCTAGTGAGGATCCGTGAGCCTCCTTAGCAATGACCTTGGCGTTGGGACAGGCTATGAACTTCACTCCTTCTCAGATACTCATCACATCCTCGCTGATGTTTTGTTTAGTTGTTTTACATGGTTCTTGGCCTGATTGTCTGCAGTTTTGTCAGGGTGCAGCAGAAGCTCCTAAGTAGCTGAGAAGTTCATGGAATCTCCTCACTGGTACAACTTACACTGTTATTTGTATTACAGTGTTGGGTAAGAGTGAGCAGACATTTCTCAGGGCCACTCTTTATGAACACAGCATGCTGCCACTTGACTTTAGAAGGTCAAGAGAAATAGGTTTGAACAATGGGTGAATGCACCATAGACAGGACATTTCCTTTGATAACAGGAATATAGCTTTTGTACTAATAAAGTGCTTTAAAAATTAGTGTGAAATTTTTAGTAATTAGCATATAATTTTAGTTATCAGTTGGTTCATAACAAACAGATTAATTAGGAACCCCACTCAGTCATTTATCTAAATGAAAAGTTCGGTTAAATTGTATTTGTGGGCATTGATCAAAGTTAATGGGAAAAAGAGATTAAGATGAAAATCATGGGATTAAAGTTTTAATTAGTTTGCCCCCTGAACAATTGCTTGGTGTGACACAGTGATCGATTGGCTACTCACGCCTGCCCAGGAAGGATGTGCGTCTCCTACAAAACCTCTGAACATAAAAGTGTTTTACAAAAGACTGAATATTTTATTCAGTTATCTTTCTCTGTATTCCTGCTTAACAAGGAATTGAAAAGGAAAGCAGCATCTGGGATCTCAAAGTCCTTTGTCTGGTGATGCATATAAAGTATGAGATGGAAGTTAGTTCATTAATATAAAAAACTCAACATGTCTAAAATAAAACTTTCCGTTTCCATTTCCCAACCGCTTCTCCTCCCAGAGTTCTTTCCTTTTAACCACTGGTAACACCACACATCGGTGGGCTCAAAGCAAAAACCCAGGAGTAATCTTGAAATCCTCTTTCTCTCATTCCCCACAGCTCGTCTATTAACAAGTTCCATCAGCTTTCCTCCCAAAACATATCCAAAACCCACCTGCTCTTTGCGTCTCTTCCTTCCTAACTCAAGCACCATCATCCTCTACCTGCTTAACAGCAACCCTTCTTAATCTGGACTCCCTGCTTCTAATCTGATGACACGTTTCCTCCAGCAGTTAAGAATCTGCCTGCCAATTCAGGGGGCACAGGTTCTATCCCTGGTCTGGAAAGATTCCACATGCTATGTGGGGCAACTAAGGCCGAGGTCCACAGCTACTGAGCCTGAGCACCCTGGAGACTGTGCTCCACAACAAGGGGAGCCCCCCCAGTGAGAAGCCCACGCAGCACAACAACGAGATGCCCCTGCTCACCACAACTAGGGAAAGCCCGCAGGCAGCACCAAGACCCAGGACAGCCAAAAACGACTAATTAAGCAAATATATTATATTCTATAACTCCTCTACCTTGAACCTCTCTTTGTCTTCCCGCACTAACTGCCGAGCCCTGTAAGACTCTACATGACCTGGATTTGCCTGTGACCATCCACCACCTCCCTGTTCACTGTGATCCACCACACTGTCAGTCTTCCAAGCCTGGACCTGCCTTGGGGCCTTTGTATGAGTTACTCACCTGGAACCCTTGTGGCTCAGCTGGTAAAGAATTTGCCTGCAATGCGGGAGACCTGGATTCGATCCCTGAGTTGGGAAGATCCTCTGGAGAAGGGAAAGCCTACCTACTCTAGTATTTTGGCCTGGAGAATTCCATGGACTGTATAGTTCATGGGGTCGCAAAGAGTCAGACACAAATGAGAGAGTTTCACTTTTTTTTTTCTAGGTGTTTGCAGAGCTGAATCTCTTGGTTTCTATCTAAGTTTAAATGCTGTCTCCTCAAACAAGCCCTTCCTCTGTCACCCACACTTCAGTGACCCCCTGTGACTCCCTGTCACACCACCCCAACCCACTTCTATCACAACACTCCTCATTACGGCTGTCTTCTTGTATCTTTCTTCCTTTGTTTATCGACTGCGTGCCAAGTCGCTGCAGTCGTGTCCGACTCTTTGCGACCCCATGAATTGCAGCACGCCAGGCCTCCCTGTCCATCACCAACTCCCAGAGTTCACCCAAACTCTTGTCCATCTAGTTGGTGATGCCATCCAGCCGGTGATGCCATCCAGCCATCTCATCCTCTGTCATCCCCTTCTCTTCCTGACCCCAATCCCTCCCAGCATCAGAGTCTTTTCCAATGAGTCAACTCTTCCCATGAGGTGGCCAGAGTACTGGAGTTTCAGCTTCAACATCAGTCCTTCCAAAGAACACCAAGGACTGATCTCCTTTAGAATGGATTGGTTGGATCTCCTCACAGTCCAAGGGACTCTCAAGAGTCTTCTCCAACACCACAGTTTCAAAGCATCAATTCTTCGGTGCTCAGCCTTCTTCACAGTCCAACTCTCACATCCATACATGACCACTGGAAAAACCATAGTCTTGACTAGACAGAGCTTTGTTGGCAAAGTAATGTCTCTGCTTTTTAATAGGCTATCTAGGTTGGTCATAACTTTCCTTCCAAGGAGTAAGTGTCTTTTAATTTCATGTCTGCAATCCCCATCTGCAGTAATTTTGGGGCCCCCCAAAATAAATTCTGACACTGTTTCCAGTCTTTCCCTATCTATTTCCCATGAAGTGATGGGACCATATACCGTGATCTTTGTTTTCTGAATGTTGAGCATTAAGCCAACTTTTTCACTCTCCTCTTTCACTTTCATCAAGAGGCTTTTTAGCTCCTCTTCACTTTCTGCCATAAGGGTGGTGTCATCTGCATACCTGAGGTTATTGATATTTCTCCCAGCAATCTTGATTCCAGCTTGTGCTTCTTCCAGTCCAGCATTTCTCATGATGTACTCTGCATATAAGTTAAATAAGCAGGGTGACAATATACAGCCTTGACTTACTCCTTTTCCTATTTGGAACCAGTCTGTTGTTCCATGTCCAGTTCTAACTGTTGCTTCCTGACCTCCATATAGGTTTCTCAAGAGGCAGGTCAGGTGGTCTGGTATTCCCACCTCTTTCACAATTTTCCAGTTTATTGTGATCCACACAGTCAAAGGCTTTGGCATAGTCAAGAAAGCAGAAATAGATGTTTTCCTGGAACTCTCTTGCTTTTTCCATGATCCAGTGGATGCTGGCAATTTGATCTCTGGTTCCTCTGCCTTTCCTAAAACCAGCTTGAACATCTGGAAGTTCACAGTTCACGTATTGCTGAAGCCTAGTTTGGAGAATTTTGAGCATTACTTTACTAGCGTGTGAGATGAGTGCAATTGTGCGGTAGTTTGAGCATTCTTTGGCATTGCCTTTCTTTGGGATTGGAATGAAAACTGCCCTTTTCCAGTCCTGTGGCCACTGCTGAGTTTTCCAGATTTGCAATTTTCCCCAAATATAAAGTGAAAGCCCTACTTGGAGTCCTGTGTAACTTTAAAACTCAGACTTAACTGAATTCAGGTATGTGGGGTTCTCTCCTTCCTGATGATCAATGGGGAGGGGGCTAGTTAGAAAACCTCGAACCAGAGGCTCCATCCTAACTTGGCGATTCTACTTAAATGACATATTTTGTCTTAAAAGCCCTTTACCATACTATGGCATCCAATATTAATGTTGAGAACTGATGAAAATGTCAGGAGCGAATGACACTGCTGTGAAACTATGTGGAAGGGGCTTGGATTCATTCTCTGACTCAGGTTAGAGTAAGAGGCTGGGGGTGAAGGAGAGAATGTGACTGTCACCGAAGCTCAGGTCTGAAAAAACAAAGATGGAGCTTTAATCCTTTCACGAAGCTTTCTTACCCGCAGGGGGTCAGTAAATTCTAGGATCAGCTTTCCCTCTCCTGTTCACCTCTTAGTTGAAACTTGGTCAGTCTTTACCCCTTCGAGGCTGCTTGCAGTATATTTTTGTTTTTAAAGCTGAACTGCAAACTTTATTCAGAACCCATCCAGCATGCTACGTTGCTTCATTTTCACGTCTCCTGGTCTTTTCCAACCTGGGCCAATTTCTTGTGTTTTCTTTATCTTTCATAACTTTGGCACTTCTGAAGAGTTCTGTTGAGTTATTTTGTAGACTGTCCTCAGTTTGGACTTGTCTGATGTTTTCTCACACGTAGACGGCGGTTTTGAAGTTTCTGCAGGAAACCTTCACAGAAGTGACGTGTCCTTCTCAGTGTACCATGTTGGGGGCCCACGATGTCAGCAAGTTTCATTCTGGTGATGATCACCGTGACTACTGGGCTTAGGAGGTGTCTGTCGGATCTTCACTGTAAGGTGGAGAGCTCCATTTGTAATTAAGGTATTTGGGGGAGAGGCCGTGCTGCTCGCCGGGCGTTATTTGTAACCTGATGTTCCTTCTGTGTGCACACTGGGGCAGGTGGTGTGTTTTTAACAAAACTTTGTTGCTATAAGAAAGACCTGTGGCTACATCTTGAGAGGCAGAAAGAAAATGGTATTAAGGCAGGTTTCTATTGCGTCTGGATGGGGGGAGGTGTACACTGACAACTGAATGGAGTTCAGTTCTTTTTGTCCATGAGTTAATTCAGCAAATGTTTGTTAATAAATGCTAATGTGTTTTTCTAGTGTCTACAATTTGGCACTGGTATTAGGCTCTACATCTGTCATCTCAGTTCTATTTTAAAGTAGATGTCATCGCCCATTTTACAGATAAGGATCCTGAAATTTAAGGAAGCAAGTTGCTCAAAGACATGTGGCAGAACCTGGACTTGAACCCTGGCTTGTCTAACTCAAAACCATGTTATTTCTGTGACACCAAGCTCGCTCCCTTCTATGGGCCAAGCCCTGTGATCAGTGCTGAGGACACTGAAGCACAGACACGGGTTCAGGAAGAGCTGCTATCCCAGCATGGGAGGGCTTTGGAAGCAGCACAGAAGGCCTGGGGAGGAACCATTACTTGGGTGTCATCGTTTTTTTTTCCTGAGAATCACTGAGCCGATTTTTCTCAAGTTTTTACTGAGTCAGGGTAGACTTGCCAGGCTGCCTTCAGCACAAATAGTTACCCAGAAAACAGAGCTGACATTGATGGTGTGCCTATTGCTCTCCATGATTTATCTCAGGCACCCTGTGAAGTGGGTATGTTTTCCCCACTTAGCTCGTGAGGACACCAAGGCTCAGAGTGGATAACATACGCAAAGTCACCAGCTGGTAAGTGGTTAAACTGAAGCTTAACCCCAGATCTGACTGCTTTCAAGATTTGCAGGACCCCTTGGTCCTCCAGGGGCCCGAACTCCAGTATCCTTGCCGCCAGTGGGACTGTGCCTCTGTCGTCCTCTCATCTATAGAAAGGACGCTGGTGATCACATCGTGCCTGATGGCCGCTGACAGCAGCGCATTTGCAACAGCCTTTTTTTTTGTTCAAACCGAAAGATCTTTGTGCAGCTTTTGCTTTTTTAAACCACCTCCTCCCACAGTCAATTCATGTCAACAGAAGGAAAATGGAAAGTGATGACTCTGAATCATTTGTGACATATAAAATCCTACTTTACAAACAAGCATCTTCCCTGAGAGGTACAGCATAGGGCAAGTCAGGTCTCCCTGCCCCCTGGCATTTGATGACAGACTCTAGTTCCTCCTAAAGTCAGTGCTTGAAAGTGAAGTGAAAGTGAAATTCGCTCATTTGTGTCCAACTCTTTGCAACCCCATGGACTATACAGTCCGTGGAATTCTCCAGGTCAGAATATTGGAGTGGGTAGCCATTCCCTTTGCCAGGGGATCTTCCCAACACAGGGATCAAACCCTGGTCTCCCACACTGCAGGCAAATTTTTTTACTGGCTGAGCCCCCAGGGAAGCCCAAGAATACTGGAGTGGGTAGCCTATCTCTTCTCCAGGTTATCTTCCCCACCCGGGAATCGAACCAGGGTCTCCTGAATTGCAGGCAGAGTCTTTACCAGCTGAGCTACCAGGGAAGCCCATAGAGTCAATGGTTAGTTAGTAAATAACATTTGCTGCTGCTGCTAATAGTTTGTGACCTTCATGTTGCCAGGCATTGGCTGAACTGTCCAGGGAAGGAGGGGATGAAAAGTTCTGTCATTCTCCTGCCTCTTCCATTTTGACATCTCCCTTGGTGTTCTTAGGTGACTGAGCTTTCTATTTTTTTTTTAAAATCAGTTTTGAAAATGAAAAAGCAAGGTGGAGTAGTTGTACTTAGTGGTTGGAAAAGAAATGAAAACTGATTATTAGCAAGGCCAGGGATTGGGATGGGGAGGTCAGATGACTATCTGGTTTATTACAATCATTCCATTTTGTCTCTACCACATATAGTTCACTGATTATCTCCTACCATTCTGGTAGGGGGGATGAGAAAGCATGGCCAAAGATAAGATGATTAGTGGCTGTGAAAAAGAACAGGGCATAAGAAATTGGAAGGTGCTCTTGTTATCCTTATCTTAGTTTGGAATTCCCCAGACTAGACTTAGAATCAAGGATTCAAGTGTATGTAATTTATTTGGAAGGTGCAGAAAGCATAGATAGGCAGGGAATTGGGGAGAATGAGCTGGAAAAGGAAAAAGGTCAAGAAAGGGATGTGTTATCACGCTCGCTGATACTGGAGACTAGGAACTAGAGCTGCTGGTCAACCCCGAGATGCAGTGGTCCCAGGTGGCACCAGTAGTAAAGAATCCGCCGGCCAATGCAGGAGACGCCGAAGACGCAGGTTTGATTCCTGCGTCAGGAAGATACCCTGACTAGGAAATGGCACCCCTAGCCAGTATTCTTGCCTGGAAAATTCCATGGGTCAGACATGACTGAGCAACTAAACACACACACAGGCACGTGTCAGAATCATCCAATGCCCTCCCATCCCACCCAGGGAAGGAAGCTGGGATATTTATCCATCAACTTCAGAGTGTCAGGGATTGACGGCTGTTCCCATGAGGTGTGCTGGGCCCACAAAGTGGTTTCCACAGCTTGGGAGAAAGCTCTCAGGCAAAGAGATGCAAATGCTGGCAGTCAGAAGTCAACCAGTGTTCACTGAAGTGGAAAGGCTGTGAGATGGGCACTAATAACATCCTCTGCTGCTGGTAAGTCGAGTCAGTCATGCCCGACTGTGCGACCCCAGAGACAGCAGCCCACCAGGCTCCTCCGTCCCTGGGATTCTCCAGGCAAGAACACTGGAGGGGGTTGCCACTTCCTTCTCCAACGCATAAAAGTGAAAAGTGAAAGTGAAGTCGCTCAGTTGTGTCTGACTCTTAGCGACCCCATGGACTATAGCCTACCAGGCTCCTCCATCCATGGGATTCTCCAGGCAAAAGTACTGGAGTGGGTTGCCATTGCCTTCTCTGATAACATCCTCTATGTTCCCTTAAAATAAGCAAAGCAGCTAAGCTTCCCCCAGGGCTCCCCATATCATTAAATGTACCTCCATATACCCAGCTTCTGATGCTGAATTGAAGACTTTACAATTTTCCTTGATATGTTTTTTGGTTTGGATTTTTGCTTTGTTTTTTGTGTGTTTGTTCTTGCCACACATACAATCTAACCCCAAATCCTACAAATTTTATCTTCAAAATATACCTTGAATCCTACTACTTCTCACCATCTCCATCACCATCTCTCACTAGATTTCTGCAATAGCTTCATAGTCTGAATTCTTGTTTATATGCTCATCCCCCACATGGTAGCCAGAGTAATCTTTTAAAACTTAGATCACTTTACTCCCCATCTCGAAACTATCCCCTTTTCACTCTTAGAATAAAACCTGAAGTCCTTACCAAGTTCCACATGATCTGGTTCCTGGCTGCATCCTTGATTTCAGTTTCCATCCACTCTCCTCCTCACTCTCAGTGCTTCAGCCAGACTGATTTTCCTGGCTGCATTCCTGCCCCAGGGCCTTTGCACTTGTTCTGTCAACATAAAACTCTCCTCTAGATGGTCATGTCACTCAATCAGTTTATTCAGGTTGTTGCTCAAATGTCACCTCTGTAGGGAGCACTTTTTAAAATACTTTATCTAGAAAATAACCTTTTGTCACTCTTTGCTCATAACCTGGGTTTATTTATTTTTTTCATAACAGTGATCATGACCTGGCTGATTTTAGTTTATGGTTTTATTTATTGCCCTCTTCTGAACTGGAATATAAATGCTGCCAGGTGGAGGATTCTGTTTGCTGCACTAGCCCAGCCCCTGGAATAGCATCAATTCATCATAGGTATTCAATAAATATTTGCTAAATGAATGGATTAATAACTCTTTACTGGTCCTGCTGAGATCACCCATCAGTCAAGAATTTTCAGAACAGACAGGAGAAATTGCAGACCTTAGCGTGATAACTGCCTGCCTGCATCTTTCCCCCAAGCTGGCTCTAATGAAAACTATTCAGTCTTAGCAGAGTCATAAAGGTCCCAGGGCTACAGGCTACTTCCAATATGTTCTTTAGGGAATATATTACAAATCACAACTTGTTCGTTTATCTTTCTGCTTGCCTCTCTGGGAACAGTAGTGGGAAAATCAAGATCATTAATGCTACCTGTTTGGTGATGGAGATGAAATGTAGTCTTGATTTTTAATAAACTAGAATGCAAAGTTAGTTATCTCCCCAAGTGCCTCGCAGACAGTAGGTGCGCGCCACATGCCGAGTGAGTGGACAGTATCACTACTTTGGCATTTCTGCAGAAGATATTTCATTTTATGGCCCACACTCTTAAAGATGCCAAAAAGTTGGGGGACTTTCTTCATCACAGCCCCAGCAAACCCAGAAAACCCTTAACTGACCACACCCATCTCCTCTCATACATACCACCCCATGTCCCCCAAAATGGTAAAGTCAGCTCTATCTTTTGTGTGTGGTTTAAGACTATCTAACTTACTCCATTGTAAAAATAGCACAGGCTCATTTTAGAAAATTTTATAAATTACAGAAAAATGTAAGAGAAAAATTAAAAATAACACATCGTTCCACCACCCAGGGGTAACCACTGTTAGTAAGTGGCTGTATGTCCTTCCAGTGTTTTTATGTATATTCATACACAGTTTAAATATGCAATTTATCTTTCTTCTTTACTTAACATCGTAACATAAACAGTTATTCTTAGTATTCAACCCTTTGTGTGCACATCTCTTTAAATAGCTGTGCAATATTACATTTCCCCGTTGTAAACCATTTTGCTTATTTTATGTTTTTCAGAAATTATAAATAATTCTGGGATAAGCATCCTTTGATGTATATCTTTGCTGGCACTGCTGATTATTTCTTTAGGATAGAGCCCCAGAAAAGGAATCACTAGTTCTAGGGGATACAAACTCTTAAGACATTTTGTGAAATTTCATTTTGATTTCTAAAACTGTTTGAATGTGACTTCCATAAAAGAGCTCCAGGAAAGCAGATTGCCACCAAGAATTTACTTCCAGTTTTGCAACGTTTCAGGCCCAGACTGTTTTAGCATTCAATTTAAACGAGCGCAGAAATCTTCTGTAGCCTGTCTCCACTTCAGACTTCTTCCCGCTCTAATAAAATGCGGCAACAGCATTATAAAAATTGTTCTTTGGTAAACAGTCTCTTTTTGTGTTCTCAAGGATAGTTTTCTAAAGTCTTTCTGGTGGGCATTGGGTTTATGTCTAGAACTGTGTGGAGAATTTTTGCATGCCTGCTCATGATGTCTTAAGGGTCTAGTTATGCCTTATGGTTGTGTGTGTGTGTTTCATTGCCAAAAGGAAGTTCAGATTTCATGGCGATGAAACCTGCTTTTACAAGTCTGTCTGAGTCCAGCCTCAAAAAGCCAGGACTCCCCTGGCAGGGACTGCTTTGGGGAACGCCATATGAGTAAGGACTTTTCTTCCTAAGGTTGGGTCAGCCTGGAAAAGGCCTTGCCAGAGACAGTTTATCAATGGAGAGAAACCATGGCTTTTTTAGATAGGATGGGTCAGACGTGATATAATATCAAAATATCCAGGAAACATCCAGAAGAGTCAAGGGTTCTAGGGTGGTTTGGAAAGTTAAGGTACAGCCATACTCATGCCACACTCATGCAATCTCAAGCAAAAATCCTTATTAAACAGAATGAACCCAGCATCTCTGTATTGACTTGAAAAGCTATCCAGGTCCTTTTGTTATTCTAAATAGTAAGTTGTAGAAAAATATGTATGGTTTGATCCCATATTTATATTAAAAAAAAAAGGCAAAAACTGAGTTCAGGGGAATCTTTACTATCTACATGAACTGAAAGAAATACATGAAGAAACATACATGAGACTGTTGGTAACTGGCTCCTTCGCTGCTGCTGCTAAGTCGCTTCAGTCGTGTCCGACTCTGTGCGACCCCATAGACGGCGGCCCACCAGGCTCCCCCGTCCCTGGGATTCTCCAGGCAAGAACACTGGAGTGGGTTGCCATTTCCTTCTCCAACGCATGAAAGTGAAAAGTGAAAGTGAAGTCGCTCA
>NW_024070201.1:72992556-73027882 GCF_014754425.2 Oryx dammah
CATGGACTGTAGCCCACCAGGCCCCTTCGTCCATGGGATTTTCCAGGTGAGAGCACTGGAGTGGGGTGCCATCGCCTTCTCCCACTGGCTCCTTAGGAATGCGGAATTTGGGTCAGAGAAGACCTCGGAGACCTCGGCTTTACACGGCTCAGTTGAATAATGTGTTACAAAGAGCAGGTATTACTTTTGTAAGTTATAAAAAAATAATAGAAAGCCCCCAAAAGGGGGGAAAAATAGTGGAGAGGAATGGCCTGAGAAGGGAACTTGGTTCGAGAGCTGGTTGACAGGCGCCCTGCAGGGTTGGGTGTCCCCTCTTGGTGAAATGGGTTCATCCCACAGAGGAAGGCCCCGCTTCCCAGACAAGTGGGGCTGGGCGGGCCGTGTCCTTCCCCTGGCAGCTGGTAGAGAATCAACTGTGCTGGCACTCACCTGCACTATCACATTTGAAACGGCTTCTGGAAAAAATAATTGGAACGATCCAGGCAGAGGCAGGAGTTGTTATCTCAGGAGGTGATAGAGGTGAAGACCCTGCCTGCCAGTGCAGGAGAAGTAATAGATGTGGGGTTTGATCCCCAGGTGGGGAGGATCCCCTGGAGGAGGGCATGGCCTGGAGAATCCCATGGACAGAGGAGCCTGGTGGGCTACAGTCCATGGGGTCGCACAGAATTGGACACAATTGGAGCGACTTAGCATGCACGCACGCACTCTGAGGGCTTGAGGAAGGGTGACGAGCAGCTGAGAGGAGAACAACCTCTAAAAGTTCCAGAATGGGAAAGATGGATCCAGCCTCAGCCTCTGAGTGCTAGTCATCTGCGAGACGGACCACAGGCTTTGAACTGGAGACAGTGCCCAAGGGTTTCATTAACCTTCTTCCCTGGAGCCAGTGCCCAGGTATGTGTCTTTGAAGAGGGATGGCTCAGAAGCGACACGACTTTCAAACATGATTTGTTTTATATTCTATTTGTGAATTAGGGTGTGTTTACAGTGAAAGAATGATTTAGATGCTGACGAGTCAGCTGGAAATATAAAGGCATAATTGAATCTCCAGGTCTATTAAAGACCCTTGTCTTGTGTCTTGCGGGTTGACATTCTATTACAGAGGCCAACTTGGCTCTTGCTTTCAGTTTCTTTTCTTCCCTTTCGTATCTTTCAAATATTAGATTTTCCCTTCCCCAATCAGAAATTAAAAAAAAAAAAAAGAAAAAAAACCTCCAAGGAGAGCCAGGATGTCTGAAAGGAGCACCCTGGGGAGGTGGCATCACGTGGCAGGTTGGCACAGGGACTCTGGGCATTGGCACAGTGCCTAGCACCCTGCACTGATGCCCAGTCAGTTGTTACCCTCAGAACCTCTGCCATCCCCAGCCCTGCCACCAACTTGCTCTGTTTCCTCGGGCAAATCAGGTCAATCCTGGGGTCCCCTTGTTCCTCCTACCAACGGAGTTCTTGACAGCTAAGAGCTCCAGCAAAGCCCAGAAAAGCACCACAAGAGGCGCAAAGGCCAATGATTAAAATAACCCTCCCCGACTCCTTTGTAGAAGGATAATATCATGTCACTGGTGACTGCTCTCAGTAAGCGGGTCTTTTTTTCTCTCTCTCTGAAGAGGCTGGAACCTGTTCCTCAGGGCTGCTAAATCAGGCCTTGTTCTGCGGTCTGATCTGCTGGCGACCTGTGTCCACTTTACTAAAACTGGCCAGAGGCCCTGGCACCGTCAGGCCACGTGGGCCGCCAAATTGCAAGGCCCTTTCTTTTGAGCAAATAGCATCGCACACGCTGCCATCGAGAAAATGAAAGCATTCACAGTGGCACAGCGTCCAGCTTCTCTCTGTGGCCTTTGGAAACAATTTTGTGACCAGGGAAGGACAGGAGACAAAGGTCTTTCTATCTGATCTGCTCACCAAGCCGGCGATGGGTCGTGGCGGGCCTCTTTCCCTGGTACCATGCGGATCTCTATCACCCCATTTGTCTCCTCTCTTTGAGTAGACAAGGCAGGCAGGCAGGCAGGCAGGCAGAGGGATCTATTTCAACTGCCCTTGACTCTGTTTATAATCACCAACATGAAAGGAAGGGAGAGAGATGGAGTTTATAGGACTGGCTCTTTGTGTAACCTAATTTATCTCTCCAGCAGCAGTGGGCTGAGCAGTTTCCTCTTTTGTTTCCGATGCGGGGAACTGAAATATGAATCTATGTTGATGAGCGAATAAAGGAACTGAAAGAGGCATAAATCTTATCTTCTTGCAACCCTTGAAGATCAGCTTCTTGTGAAGAAGGGGATTATACTTCTGTAATTAACTGCTTTGCAGCTCCTGGTGATGGCTCAGAGCTGAATAATAGCACCCGGTGAAGTTGCATGAAAGGCGAGCGGGCGGGCG
The DNA here is from genome assembly GCF_014754425.2 of Oryx dammah. Lineage (NCBI taxonomy): Eukaryota > Metazoa > Chordata > Mammalia > Artiodactyla > Bovidae > Oryx > Oryx dammah. The sequence goes on from NW_024070201.1 coordinate 72,994,927, forward strand.
GGCTGGTGCAGCCGCGGATCATGAACAATGGTCTCGGGCCTGACATCCTTTCCCAGTGCCCAGCTCGCAGAGAGTCAAGCCAGGAGATATTTGTTCCCTGTCTAACAGCATTCACAGCAGAGAGAATAGAATTCCAGAGCAAATAGCTCCCAGGAACCTGTGCTGCTGTAGGTTGGGAGCTGCCACGAGGTACCTGGAAGACCTCAGCCGGGTTTTCACCCTCCGTGTTCCAGCTACTTACTGAAGCTCGGTAGAGGGGACTGCCCCTTTCCAGCTGTGAGATTTGGGGAAAGTCGTCTCACTTCTCTGATCTGTAGTATTACCATCCACAAAATGCAGGGGTTCTTGTAGAGTTTGGGGGAGGAAGAGTTTAGATCACGTGGATAAGAAAATCACTTATGACACTGCCTGGCTCCTGGCAGGTCATCACTAAATGCTAGCTATTATTATGATTACTTCGTGGAATACAAATGGATGGTGAACTCGTCACTGTTTACGAGGCTTATCATGGAAGGCACTGTATATGCCTTAGTGGCTAAAAGCCTCCCATCATCCCTGTCAGGTAGGATTCTTCCTCCCATTTCATGGATGACAGAAGAGGCTCAAAACATTGACCTGCTCAAGGTACAGGGCAGCAGGGGAGCCTGGAAGCTGGGCCAGCCCCCTGCCCCCTCCCCACTCCACACCAGGCTCCCAGGCCCTCAGCTGTTCCTCTACGGGTTCATCTGCCTGTCGCTTCCAGGCCTCATCACTGGTTTGATCTTCCAGGATCAAACCCCTGGGCCGTCTTTGCTTCCCCTCCTCCTCCCTGTCCAGTGCTGGAATCCCTGAACCCTATAGATTCTTCTCTTGAGATGTTTCCAGAACCTCTCCTTTCTCAGTCCTGCTGCCACTCATGCTGGCCCAGAACCTGGTCTCTCAGGCTCCTGAGTGGTGTCCAAGGGAGAGCAGAGCTCTCTTTCCATCACCCCCAACACTGGCGCCCAGCCCCACTTCTCTGTCCTTCCCTGCGAGGGGTCAGCAGCCACTGCCTCAAGTCCAGTCTTATTTCTTGGCATGCAAGGCCCTTCAGCTGACCCACCCAAAGTCATCTCTTCTCACTTAAACCCCCCTGTCCAGCTAAGCCTGATTTAGTCTCTATCAGGCACCCCATAGCCTCTCTGAGGGCTCAGTGGATTAGATTCTTGATAAAGATGCAGAAGACTCTTGAGAGTCCCTTGGGCCATGAGGAGATCAAACCCGTCAATCCCAAAGGAAATCAACCCTGAATATTCATTGGAAGGACTGATGCTGAACTGATGTTGACTGATGCTCCAATACTTTGGCCACCTGATGTAAGAGCTGACTCACTGGAAAAGACCCTGATGCTGGGAAAGAGTGAAGGCAAGAGGAAAAGAGGGCGACAGAGGATGAGATGGTCAGATACCATCATCGACTCAATGGACATGAATTTAAGCAAACTCAGAGCGATAGTGAAGGACAGGGAAGCCTGGTATGCTGCAGTCCTTGGGGTTGCAAAGAGCTGGACAAGGCTGAGCGACAGAACAACATCAAAGATGCAAATGCCCCATAGAGGAAGCCCCATTCAATGCATAGTCAGTGTAGGACAGCCACGGAACACGGAGATCACGCGTTCCACCAGTAGAGCTTGAGGCCCAGGGAAGCTCAGTGACTTAGGTGAAGTCACACAGCTTAAGAGTCAAGTCTCAAACCTAGGTGTTCTAACTTAGAATTCAGGGCTCCTCCATTAGACCAACAGACATATCCCCCTCACTGGTGACAGCAGGCACTGCCCAGGGAGGTGGGAGATGGGGACACTTAGCTCAGTCTACGCATGGGCCATGGACCTGTGTGATTCAACCACAGGGACAGCCTGAAAGCCTGCCTGCTGAGGGGAAAAATGACTGAGTTAGGCCCTGGGGCAAGGGTGTAGTGGGCAGGAACTGGGGGTGGGAGGTGGAGACTGAGATTTAGGCAGATGGTCATGGAAATAGCGACTAGAAGGCAGATGAAAATGCAGCTGAATACTAGTCTGAGCAATGCACTTTGAAAGAAAGTGAAATCGCCCAGTCATGCTCAACTCTTTGCAACCCTGTGGACCTTAGTCTACCAGGTTCCTCCATCCATGGGATTTTCCAGGCAAGAGTACTAGAGTGGATTGCCATCTCCTTCTCCAGGGGATATTCCTGACCCAGGGATCGATCCTGGGTCTTTCGCATTGCAGGTAAACGGTTTACCGTCTGAGCCACCAGGGAAGTCCCCAATGTGCTTTGGGAACATAGCAATTAACTTCTCTACTCTGATGGGAGATGGGATCCAGGAGGGCTTTAGGGAAGAAGCCGCCTGTGACGTGGGTCTGAAGAAGCAGAAGGATGACTCCCAGTGAAATCAGGGGCAAGGCTCTCTGGGTTGAGGGAGTAGCTGGACAGAGGCAGGGGGGCCAGACAGGGTGGGCTGATGTGGGAAACAGCACAGCCGGCTGCAAGGGAGCCTGGAAAAAGACAGAGAAACCTGAATTCAAGTTCTGACCCTGCTCCTAGTTGAACCAGCTCAGGACCTAGGCCAGTCACTTTACCATTCTGGATCTTGGTGGTGGGGGTTTAAGTTGCTCAGTCTGATTCTTTGTGACCCCATGGACCGTAGCCCACCAGGCTCCTCTGTCCATGTTATTTTCTAGGCAGGAATATTGGAGTGGGTTGCCGCTTCCTTCTCCAGGGGCTTTTCCTGATCCAGGGATCAGACGTGCATCTCCTGCAGTGTAGACAGTCTCCCGCATTGTCGGCAGGTGCTTTACCACAGAGCTACCAGGAAAGCCCCATACATGAAACAGGCATAACAATCTTATGTCTCCTGAGGGTTATTACGAGGATGAATCAAAACAGTGAGGCACCAAATGTAGGGCCTGCACATAGTAGGTGCTCGACCAAAGGCCCACTATGGCAGGAGGGCAGGTCCTTCTGGAACACAGGGCAGGCAGGGGGTTGGGTTTTCCTTTGCCTTCCAATGGGCCTTCCCCCCCTTTCCTTCCAGGAGCTCACCAGCTGGCCTGGGAGGGCTGCTTGCCCACTCAGAGTTGCTCAGATATTTGGTCATCCCCGGGTCCAGAATGGTCTTCTGGTTCTGTCGTCATCCTTGAGTTCTTTCCAGGCTGAACACAGCCGGGCTGGTGTCCCAGGTCTGGACATGTTTGCTGGCAGAGCCCGTTTGGGAGAGACGGCTCTGTTTAGGTAGAAAGAGACACTGAAAACAGCTGCTGGCTTCTCTGCCACGGTGAACAAGGAGTAAACCCGGCCACTCTGGGCTTTGCAAGGGGACGGGAGCACCAGGCAGGCCCTGCTCACCATGGCCTGTGGGGGGTAGGGGAAGGCCAGCTTTTCAGGGAGTGTGCCAGCCTCCTCAGGCTGGGTCAGGGGTGGGGTGAGGTAGGGGTGGGGGAATGAGTCAGAGACCCTTCCTTTCCCCTTGGCCTCTAGGTGTTGGAGGACCCTCCAGGCAGTTCCTGCCACTTAATATCTGTGGGACTTTAGGTCAATTTTTCAACCTCTCTGGATGGACCAGTCAACAAAGGCATGTTCCTGTCTGCTATTCCTCTTTAGCAAAGTGAAAGTGAAGTTGCTCAGTCGTATCTGACTCTTTGTGACCCTATGGACTGTAGCCTACCAGCCTCCTCCGTCTATGGGATTTTCCAGGCAAGAATACTGGAGTGGGTTGCCATTTCCTTCTCCAGGAGATCTTCCCAACCCAGGGACTGAACCCAGGTCTCCTGCATTGTAGGCAGATGTTTTACCATCTGAGCCACCAGGGCAGTCCTCCTCTTTAGTAAGCGGTGGCCCAATTTACCTATACATCAGAGTCACCTGGGTGGGGCTAACTAAACATTCAGATACTCAGACTTCCTGAGGGCAGGGCCCAGGAACCTGCCTTTTAATAAACTCTACAGGTGCTTCTGGTGCAGGCCTCTCAGGAACCGCACCTCCACAATCACTGTCTGAATTCCAACAGAGTCCCTGGGAAACCAGGAGAAAGAGTTAGGCAGAAGGAGGCGCTAATAGGTGATGTCAGCATACCACTCCTCTTCACACATATATCTGCAGTTATGCTTTTTTCATGATGGCTTAGAAGCAGATGCTCTTGGATGTGTGTCTCCTTAGGACAGATGCCATCACTGTTTTTAGGATATAAAATTAGAGTGACACCCTGTCCTCTAGACTTACTCCGTTTCCAGTGCATCCACCCATTCACCGCCCACCACCCACCCATCCATCCATTATCCATCATTTGTTTTAGTCCTCGCCTGTTTTGTGCCAGGCTGGGCTTTGGAGACACAGGGAATAACAAGATCTGGTTCCTGGCCAGAATCCCCCATCTACATTAAATAGAAACAGAAATCATCCTACTGTAGGGGGATCCTTCCAACAGGCAATGTCTCAAGGGGGTACAGTGGTGGTACAAGGCAGAAATGATGCATTCCGTGGGAATGAGGAAAGGGAAGCCCTCGCAGACAGAAACCTGTGAGTAGATCATGAAGGGGAGTAGGAGTTTGCCAGATGGGGAGACCACGTGCGAGGGTAATGCAGGAAGGTAGCTGACTCCCGTGAAGGAAATCCCTTCACATCCTCTACGAGAGCGGAGGCCTCTCCTTGGGCTTCCTGGGGTCCATGTTCCAATGTTCATCCGTGGCTGCTTCCTCAGCCTCATCTTCTGGGCCTTCAGAGCGGAAAGAGACCATTCTGTAGTTTTGTGTGGCAGGCTCATGGCAGCTGTCTCTTGCACGGCAAAGTCGTTGTGCAATTAAGAGGTAAACAGTCATCCGAGTTGAGAGGCATGGGATGCTTAAGAGCTTGCGTTTAGGTTCTAGCTTTGCCTGCAATTCACTAGGTAACTGAGGGCCGGTCTCTGGGGCTCGGTTTCCCCATCTTTGAGAGGGAAGATTGGCTTCCAGCTCTGACAGTGTCTGCCTGGAGCAGAGCCCTGACACTCTGGCTCCCATGGGCTTGTAGCTTGGTTACATTTTCTCCCCACTCTAAGCTCATCTGTCTCAGCACGTCAGCAACACAACATCCTGCAGGATTAGTGGACTGGATCTGAGTCCTCCCGCAAGGTTCGCTGTAGCCGAGTCGGTTTTGCAGGGGAAATGCAAGGTGTATGCAAGCCTGAAGGTGGCGCTGTGGCTCCAGTTGCCGAGCTGCTTTCCGGAGCGGGTCTGCGTGCTTCAGAGCACGGTGGGGACTGGGCGCTGCTGAGGGCAGATTCTCTCCTTTCCCGGGGCCCTCTCAGTCCAGCAGACCCTGCTGGTTTGCAAGAAGCCGCCGGGCCAGCGCACTCGGCCTCCGCACCTGCTGGCCCCCTTCACACATCTTCAGGGGTCTGTTTCCTTCTGGGTCCTCCCTTCAGAAGAGGAAGAGGAAAGCCTGTTGCAAATGGCTTGTGGGTGGAGTGGGGGTCTTTGCTGGTGTTCCCTTGGCGTGGAGCCCCGTGGGGTCTCTGACATAGCTTCCTGGACCCACACCTCCTACCCCCAGCATCACATTTGGAAGCACTCCATACTCTTTCTACTGTTGCCTTCTCTCCATTCATTTGGGTTCCTCTTTTAGCTGAGCCACTGAATAAAGGGGGCGTCCCAGGTGGCGCTAGTGGTAGAGAACCCGACTGCCAACGTAGGAGACGTAGGAGACGTACCAGATGCAGGTTTGATCCCTGGGTCGGGAAGATCGCCTGCAGAAGGTGTGACAACCCACGCCAGTATTCTTGCCTGGAGAATCCCACGGTCAGAGGAACCTGGCGGGATACGGTCCGTAGGATCGCACAGAGTCAAACTTGACTGAAGCGACTTAGCAAGCACACACTGAATATCAAGCCCGGGGGGAAAGAGTGATGGGGGCAAGGAGAAGGAAAGTGGAAAACACTAACGTTCATGAAGTGCCCGCTGGGTGCCCAGCACCTCCACACAGCTACAGCCATGAGTTGTATACTTCCAGCAGCATCACCCTTTCCGCCAATCAAAATCACCAGCCCAACCTGCTACTTAAACCAGACACACCAGGGGAGCCGCTCTGGTGGGATGGGTGGGGCACCGAGGACCCTGCCCCTCACGGCCCCACCCCCCCTTCCCCCGACCCAGCAGCCTCCCTGGTGCTTCCACCCAAGCTGGATCTAAAGCATCGTGCAGATTTATCTGCATACAACTCTTAAAGGAATTAGATAGTCTCCCTGTTTTTCAAATACAAAGGCTAAGGCCCAGAGGGGTGAGGTGATTTGCCAGGATCCCATCGCACAGAGTCGGACACGACTGAAGTGACTTAGCAGCAGCAGCATGATTAATAAAATAAGATTATTAATAAAATAATTAATAAAGCGGAAACCAGGCTGTGGACCCAGGCATGCCTGACTTCAAAGCCCCCAACTCTGCCTGGAAGACAGTGGGTGCTCTGCTTCCTAAGGAGGGGCAGATGGGGGCGTGGCTCCCCATGCTGCCTGGAGGACCAGGCCAGACATACAGGACATGGTTGATGCTGGAGATCTGGGACACTGCCTGCAAAGAAGGGACCCAATAGGACAGGAGGAAGGTGGAAGATGGGAAACGCGTGGGGAGTGTGTTCTGTGCCCCGGGGACCCGACCATGCAGCCCCCAGGCAGGCTCCAGTGTGGTGGACTTCAGCAGACACCAGCCGGACATGTGCTAGACATTCAGATTCAAGCTTTCCAGGCCCTGATCAGGCTGTTTTGTTTCAGGGCAGCCAAGGTTTGGGGCTGTAAAACATGAACTGGATCTCAGTCCCCACTTTGCCGGTGGAGGAGGGACTGTGGAAGAATAGCGAGATGCTTAAAAAAAGAACAACAAAAAAAGTGAAGTCATTTGTTTGCTTGCAATGTTTGGTTTGTCTGAACTCTTGTGAGGAGCACAGATTTGGAGTCAGAAATCTACGGGCTCGAAGGTCATCTCCACATTTGACCTGGCTTCTCTGAGCCTCAGCTGCCTCCTTGGTAAAACGGCACCATCAACAGTCCCCGTGTCACCGGGCTGCTGCTGGGGGCGGGGGTGAGGATTACATGAGCGCTGGTGCAGGGACGCAGCAAACCCAGGTGACCCTCCCCTGCTCTCCTAACTCTTCTCAAAGCCCGTGGAACTGATGGTATGTGCCACATGGATGTGCTTCCAAGGGGCACTTAACAAAAGGTTATCACTTCTCAGTGTGGTAGACTGGCTGAAACACTCACTTTTACATCTTCCTATATGAGATGTGACACTGATCCTCAAAACTGTAAGCACAGAGCCTTAGAGGGCCTTAGAGGATTGAATCCAACTCCATTTTAGGGATGGGGGAAATGACTTAGCCAAGGTCACCCACTGGGTTAGTGGCAGAGCTGGGGGTGGAACGCATATCTGCTGACTGCTAGCCCACCGCTGTCATCCCAGTGGGAAGAGATGGCTGCCGGATGCTCTCTTGATCCTTCTGGCCCACGATTCCTGCATCTGTGAGGAGAATGGGGGAAGGGGGTCCTCAAGGGAGACCCATTCTGCCCCACGGTCCCCATCATGTGGGGCCACATGTTGGCGAGTCAACGGAGCCTCTGTCTTGGGACCGAGATCTTAGGATCCAGGACCAGTCCCGTCATCAACCAGAGCTGGGGTGGAGTCGACTCCTCCCGCAGATGTAAGGGGACTCCTCTGCCTCGTACCAGCTGTGAGCCTGTTTCCTGGTCTGAGAACCAAGGAGAATAAAACCACATACCTCATAGGTTGTGGTTAAGATTAAACAAGTGAATATTATAATAATAACACTAGCAAACATTGAGGAAACACGAAGAATCCTCATAACAACTTGTATTTTGCTACTGCGGAAAAAGGCTCAGAATGATTAAGCAGAGTCCAAGGACACACAGTAGGGGAGGTCAGGGCCAGATTTTGAGCCCAGGTGGACTGGCTCGAGAATCCCACTACCTTAACCACTCTGCCCCTTGGCCTCTCAATTTAGGCAAAGCCCAGTGCTTAGCGTGTAGGTGCTCCAGAAAGGCCCCTCTGTCTCGCCCTCCCTCCCTCCCTGGCAAGTCCCTCCCTTCCTCACCCACCCACTTCTTACTCCCAGGAGTGGGCGGGCCCCAGAAACAGTGCGCTGGGGTTTTTCAGATACCGGAAGTCCACCCAACTCGACCATTTCTCCTTAAACCACTTTCCTGCTCTGTTTTGTTGTCGGTTTGGCTTTTCACATTTTTTGTTCCTTGATCAAAAGCACAGCTGAATTGCCAGCAAAGCAAATCTCTTGATCCTGTGCTCCTGGGCACCAGGTGAGCCTCTGCACTCAGCTAAGCTCCCAGTGCCAGTCAGCCAAGGGGCACGATCGCCTGGGTTCTACTTGCACGCATGCGTGCTGACCCCCAGCCCACGGCCAGCTTCCTGAATACAAACAACCAATTTGGGAGAAAACATGCTTTCTTGTTTGTGGCTTTCTGGATACACTCAAGTTCCTGGTTAATTCAGAGACCTGGTCAAGATGTCCAAATACTCTTCTTAGCACAGAAACTGGCCTTCTCACCAGTCTCTGCGCATAGCCCCAAAGAGCAGAGGGTCTCAAGAAGTAACAGGAAAGGCCAAGTCACTGAGTGTTCCCCCTGAGGCTCTGGTTCCCTTCCAGCTACTTGCAGGCCTTGGGCCCACAGAGGATAAGACAAGGAAATAGAAAAGAGCGCTGAGTAGTACCAACCAGCATGGTGAATAAATGCAACTCAGGACAACGGAGAACCTGGCCAAGCTATTTAAAGGCCCAAATGTGTTGCTTTTTCCAGTGGCCCAAAGGAATAGCAGTCCACCCTGGAGATACAGATCCCTTACTGACATGGTTGAAAGGGGGAGGACCGAGACCCTGGTGGATGCTAAGGTGGGATCTCAGACCTGCCTCTGGGCCTGCAGTGCTAGCATCTGCAGCAAAAGTGAAAGTGCCGGTCGCTCAGTCGTGTCTGATTCTTTGTGACCCTGTGGACTGTAGCCCGCCAGGCTCCTCTGTCCATGGGATTTCCTAGGCAAGAATACTGGAGTGGGCTGCCATTTCCTCCTCTGGGGGGTCTTCCCAACCCAGGGATCAAACCCAGATCTCCTGCACCGCACACAGATTCTTTACCATCTGAGCCACCAGGCAAGCCCAGCATCTATGATATATTTGCGCAGATGGTCAGCAGAGTCCCCAGCTGCCTCTTGTCTTCCCATCTCTGCTTGTGGAAACCCTGTCCATGCTTTGGGACCCCTCTCCAATGTGACCACTTCCAGAAAGACTTAGAACCGATCCCATTTTTCTCTCTTGTACCTCTCACCATCCCCTCCTCTTCCCACCTTCTACCTGGCATTATGGTGGCTTTTCCATCTGCCTTCATTCCGGAGATGCTCATCGGGCTGCAATTAAGTGGCAGACCAAGAGCTAGCACTGGTGATGAGAAAGATACAATTCCTGTGTTACTTAAAGAGCATACATGCTCACAGTCTATCAGAAACAGACAAGTCAACACATAATTAAAACGCAGTGTGGAGGAATGCGCAGATTGCCTTGAATGCTGAGTGGCTGGGCCATCTGCCGAGGGTTGGGGTGGGGGTGGGGGAGACCCCAGAAGACTTCCTAGAGGGGATGGTGCCTTAGAGGATAGGCTCCACAAAAGGACAGGGGATGGGAAAGAGATTCGGAGCGGGGGGAAGAGCACCTGCAAAGGCAGGGAGGTGCAGGAGAGCGGTTCTCAGGGAGGGAGCCCCAAGGAGCTTCGATGGCTGGAGTGCAGGGGGTCCTCGGCATTGGCAGGAGGTGGGCTCAGGCAAGCAGGCGGCTGTCAGATCACAGAAGACCCAGTAAGCACTGCTTAGCTGTCTGGGCTTTGTCCTGCAGGTAGTGGACCCCCATGGAAAGGGTTTTAGGAGGCACAAACCTGACTGGATCTGTGTTTTAAAGAGAACACTCGGGCTGCTGAGTGAAAATGGATAGTTGCAAGGCAACAGGCGAAGCAGAGCGACCAGGCAGGAGGTAGTAGCAATTGTCCAGGTAAGACGTGATGGCTCAGTGACAGCAGTGGAGGGAAGAGAAGTGGAGAGACTCAAGGTCCACCCGGGAGGCCGGATCTGCAGGACAAGTTGTTGGCGGGATGGGTGAGGGAGAGAGCAGGTCAGAATGACTCCGAGAATCTCAGCGCTGTCGGCCAAGGTGGAGATGAGGTCTGGGGAGGAAAGATGGCATTTCGTTTAGGAAATACGGATCTAAGGAGCCTGGGAGATACCGCTGGGTGCCTGTGGCAGCCCCTGCCTCCTCTCCCCCTTTCTCCGCAGAACCCCTCTCTGTGGATCTTTCTCAGACTTACCGCCTATACCTGTGTTCAAGGGGTGGCCTGAAGGTGGGCTAATCTTTTTCACCCCCAGGTGCCAGACATGTGTAAAAAGCGAGCAGAGAGACACACCTCTCCTGAAGGCGCTCAAACTGGACCCCAGCGTGTGATGCCTCTCTGCGGTGTTTGCACTTCAAAAAAGATATCTAGACGAGTTACTCAAAAGGTGGAACTCTGGGGCTGTGAGGAGGGAGACTTGGTGAGGGTCACCCCATCGTGTCTCCGGGGCCTGAGAACACACTGGCTGGCACTGGTGGGCTGGTCAGGCCTGGAGCCTTCCTTCCAGCATCTTTTCCCATTTGCCGGCTTGTCCAGCTCTGTGGTCTTAAGGAATGTACCCTGCACCCGCTCTCTGCACTGACCCCCTGCCTTCACACTGAGCCCGCACCACCAACTTCAAGTCCCCAGGAAAGTTCTCTGTCTTTCCTGGGCTCTCATCCTTATTCATGAAACAGCAGGATTAGGTTCTTTTTCTTCCCCTCCACCCACTTTTGTTCCTCCTTCCTTAGTGGTTAAGAACAGGGCTTTGGAATCAGGCTGATCTGGGTGTGAATTTCAGTTTATCACTTTCTGTTTGGATGTGGTCGGTAGGTAGAATAGGGAAAAGGAGTCCAAAATGGCGGTGGCTAAAAGACAAGGAAGGGAAAAGCCCGCGAAAATAGAACAAAGGAAGGTCCAAGGATCGGAGTGAGGACCTCAGGGAAAACAAACAACACTCCTGACTGGCCCAATTTACATAGGACAGGCCCAGGGAGAAAAAAATATATAAAAAGAGGAGCCAAAGCCAGCTCTCTCTCTCCCCACCGCGCACTGGGCGCTCTTCTCGTCTTTGGATCAACGTGCCCTCACTCCTCAAAGATGGATTTTCCTGCTATCTTCTAAATAAAATAGAGCTGTAACACTGAGCTGTAACACTGATTTGTCTAAGAGCTATAACACGGTTCTTTCACGACCTGAGAGCTATAACATGGTCTATCCAAGACCTGAGAGCTGCGACACGCCGAGGGGGCTTTGATGTCCGTGACTCCAAATCTTTGTTGTGACAAGACAAAGAATCGAGGAACATACACTCGCCTGACAGATGCTTCTTCACCAGGGCCTTAGTCTCTTCATCTGTCAAATGGCACAGGAATAGTACCTGCTGCATATTATTAACGCCCATGTTCAATGGGTTGGTGTTTGGAAAGTTCTGAGCTCGCTGGCTGGCACCCAGTGGGCACTCAGAATCTGCCAAGGCCTTGGCCATCATGCTATCAGGACTCTCCACTTTCCTTTGCAAATACTCCCAATATAGGGGTCCCTCTGGCCTGGGCTGCCAACGGTCCAGTCTGGAGGCAGAAGGCTGGACTGGATGACCCCTCCCCCGGTTTTTTGATTTGGGAGTCTGGGACCTCAAAGGCTTGCGAACATTCTCTGTGAACTTTCCTCCCTTGATTCTTGGGGTGATTTGAAAGCTGGCCTCTGTGGGGTCTCGATTTAATTTTTCCAAGTTCTCGAGATGCTCCGTTCCTCCTTCCCCTGCTCTCAGCATCCCAGCCTGTGTCTGGACAAGTTAAGGCATGCCTCTCAATCAGCCTTCCCCGCCTACCTGCTGGCTCCCCAATTACTGGGCTTCTGGCTTTGCTTCACTCTGCATTTCCCAAGAAGTTTCTGAGGAGCTTCATGGAATCGCCGCACCTTCCAGCACTCTGTGCTTCTGAGACTGACTTCAGAGCAGAGGCAAAAGGCTTTGGCAGAATGAGTTTCCACATTGTCCGTGCCGCCTCTATGCCTGGCAGCTCCCGGGGCCCAGGGAGCTTGACTCTGCAGAACGCTTCTGTTGACTGCCTTGGTCTGTCGTCCTGTGTTTCAGTAACAGTTCTCCGGAGAAACAGAGCCAAGAGGGTGTGTGCGTGTGTGTGTGCACGTGTGTGTGTGCACACGTGTGTGCGTGTGCGTGTGTGTGTGCATGTGTGCGCACGTATGTGTGAGCATGTGTGTGTGTGCGCGTGTGTGTATGATATTGTGTGTATATGATATTGTGTATATATATACTACATCACCAGGTATAGTGATCAGGGTGTATGAGTGTGTGTATATACACATATATCTATGTACATATACACAAACCAGTCAATCTTAAGGAAAAGCAACCCTGAATACTTGTTGAAGTGTTACGGGAAGCACACTGATTGAAACCATCCACCCTGGCCAGGCACCGTAGTGACCATTTGCATAAGTTGTTTTACGACAGGAGGTCCTGGTAAGGAACATGGAACCAATAAGCCTCCACCAACCGGAAGAGTTCAGGAAAGGTCAAAAGGACCGACCACCTCCCAGAATCCTTCTCTCTGGCATCCATCTTGGCTGAACAAGGCACGCACCACCGGGAAGGACTCTGAGTCAGAATGATTGGCTAAAGACAACCCGGAAACTAATCCCATCACCATAAACCCCGAGACTTCGAGCCACACGGCAGAGCTGTTCTCCTGGGTTCCCTTACCCTACTGCTCTCTACCCGGGTGCCCTTTCCCAATAAAATCTCTTGTCTTGTCAGCACATGTGTCTCCTTGGACAATTCATTTCTGAATGTTAGACAAGAGCCCAGTTTCGGGCCCTGGAAGGGGTCCCCTTTCCTGCAACAGAATAACTGATGCTGAAGCTGAAACTCCAGTATTTCGATCATGTGATGTGAACAGCTGACTCACTGGAGAAGTTCCTGATGCTGGGAAAGATTGAGGGCAGAAGGAAAAGAGGGTGTCAGAAGATAAGATGGCTGGACGGCATCACGGATGCAATGGACATGAACTTGGGTAGTTCAAGTTCCCACACTTTGGTAGAGGGTGAGAGATAGAGGCCTGACGTGCTGCAGTCCATGGGATCACAAAGAGTCGGACACAACTGGGTGACTGAACAGCAACATACACATATGTGTGTGTGCATACACTTGATTCATTTCAGCGAATTGGCTCACACAATTATGAAGGCTGGCGAGTCCAAAATCTGCAGGATGGGTAAATAGGCTAGAGACCCAGGGAAGAGCCAAGGATGTGACTCAAGCTTGAAGGCTTCTGCTGCAGAACTTGGGGTGGAGGGGGTGTCAATATTGTGTTCAGGCCTTAACCTGATTGGATGAGGCCCACTCACATTATGGAAGGCAAATCTGCTCAAAGTTCACCAAATTAAATGTTAATATCACCTGAAAATACCTTCGCAGAAACATCCAGAATGATGTTGGACCCCATATATGGGCACCACAGCCCAGCCAGTTTGACACAGATAATTAATCACCATTCCCAGGCAGGAGTCGTGGGTTCCATCCCTGGGTCAGAAAGATACCCTGGAGAAGGAAATGGCAATCCACTGCAGTCTTCTTGCCTGGGAAATCCCATGGACAGAGGAGCCTGGCAGGCTACAGTTCATGGGGTCACAAAAGAGTCGGACATGACAGAAGCAACTTAAATAACAACAGCAGCCTGTTATTGCCAGACATACTGGAGAAATAGTCTGGGCCTCAAGGATGCTTCTCCCCACCCTGTATTCCAGACCAGGTAATAGCAACACTTGGTTCCTGCTTCCCCAGAAGATCATGATGGAAAGGGACCAACCAGCAGGCTTAAATTCAGCCTCAGCAGTCAGGGTCCCTTGGCCTGCAGCAGACCAGGTCTGGGGCAGAAGACCTGAGAGGCTCATGGGTTGAATGAGAGACACTGAGCATCTCTCTTATGTGAATTAGGGGAAGGGGCTGAGGGTTGTCACTGCCCCTATGACCTCATAGACAGTGACCTTCAAACCTGGATGCATAACAGGACCCAGATGCAGATTCCCAGAACCCCGTTCTCAAGGGAAATGCCTGATTCAAAAGACCAGAGCCTCTGACTTTTTAGCAAGCACTTAATGTATTGCCATAGAAAATATTATAATGAGGATGGACTTATTTAGCATCTCCTGAGGCCGGACATTCTCATCTGTGGTGAGACACCTGGTCCAACTCAAAATTTCATGCTGATTCAACTTTTTACCATCTCCCTTGAATCACTCCTGCCATAGAGATCTAATTCCCACCAAGAGAGCCCCTTGTGTTTTTAGAGGAGACACATGAGGTTTGGCTTCCTGTGCCTTCCAGCAGCTGGTCCTCGCTCCAGCTCTTAGAACCAGAAGGAATCTGTCTAATTGCTCATCCATTGGAGAGCCCTTGAGCTATTAATGACATTTCTCAATTCCCGATGTATCTTCTCTGGGTGAAAAATCCCCAGCTCCCTCACGAGGCAATGTCTTTCTCAATGTGAGTTCCCAAGAGTGGACCCTGCTCAGACCATTGTTGGACCCCTGCAAGGCCAGCAGAATAATCACCTCCTTCTTCTGGATACTACACCCCCATTAATGCGAACTTTGTATTAGTCCCATCATGCTGTGAATGGAATCCTCCAAGTCTGAGCCCTGAGACTGGATCCTTACCGTCTTCCACTTGACCTAACTGTTTCACTGCAAAGAGGAGTTTCCTCAAGGGCCTGAGCACCCCAGAACTTTCTCTTCCATTTTGAAAAACATGGATTACAAAATGTTCTCCAGGCATCTGAGAACAAAGCATTGGCTGCCCCTTTGGATTGGCCATCTCCGAGGCCACAGCCTGACCCAGATTCTGGTGCCCTTCGTGGAAGAGACACGACAGTGTAGTAGGAAGCTCGCAGCCTTTGGGCCAAGAAGGCTTGGGTTCAAATCTCAGCTCTAGCAGCTGCAGGACCTGGGGCACCTGAGCCTCAGTTCCTTCATCTGTAAATAGTACCTGCCTCCTAGGACTATGCTGAGAATTCCAGATAAAGTGTCAAAGCAGCTTGCTTGAGGCCTGGCGCATGGTTGATGTGCTGTAAGTCCGATTCTCATCTCCTCTTGAGGAGCTTGGTCATCTCCTCCTTCCTTCTTTCCCCATCAGCTCCCCCAGTTCTAGCCTCTAAGGCTGAAGAGTCTTACTAAGTAACCCGACAAGAGGCTCTAAGCAAATCTTGGGGCTCTGGACATGTGGTCCCTTGGGAGGGGACAAGCGTCTTCCTTCCCTGTGATCTCAGACCTGAGAAGGGTGGCCAGGAAGCCACTGTAGAGCCCCTTCCAGCTCTGCCCATCAGGTCTCCCCACAAGCCTCCCAGTCCTTTGGGACCCCGAGCCCTGAAAGGGGGTGAGACAGATGTGAAAATCGTCCAGCAAGCTAAGGTAAGGGAGGACCATTCCTCTCACCACTCGGCCCAGATTCATGCCCTAGCTCACCCCTCAGGCTTCCACCAGCCCCTCCTCAGTAGGAAGGCACAGGGACATAGATGGAAAATAAGATACTAACAGGCCAGGAGGGTGGACAGACAAGGAGACAAGTAACTGGAACCCAGGGTGAAAGGAGCTATCCTAGAAACTGAACATACAGAAGGTGCAGGGTAGCTTGCAAGGTGAGTGGGGACCACTCTAGGCCAAGGGCACAGCCTGGGCAAAGGGCCAGAGATGGGAAAGTCCTCTCAGTGTGGAATGACCTAAGAGCTCAGCAAAGCTTGAGAAAGTGGTTGGAAGACAAGAGTGGAGGCAGGGAGGCCAGTTGGGAATCTACTGTGGTGACCCAGACTGGAAGCCACAGGGACACAAACTAGGCCAGGACCTCGGTCCACACAAGGCATTTGGGGACACAAAGACCAGGTGTGGACCCCCCTCTCCAGGGAGACACCCACCCAGCCGTTCACTCATCAATCAGTGTTAACTGAGCACTGATACTGTGCCCACTGTGCTACAGCAGGGACCTTTCCAGGAGAAAGAAAAGGCCTGTCCCCCAGGCTGTTCATTTCCTAGGACTGCTGTAAGAAAGCAACATGAACTGAATGGATTAAAACAACAAAAATGTGCCCTCTCACTGTTCCTGAGGCTGGAAAACTAAAATGAAGGTGTACAGCAGAATCATTGCAAATCAACTATTCTTCAATTAAAAATAGAAAAGTAAAGATGTGGGCAAGGCCATGCTCCCCCTGAGATTCTGAATAGAATCCTATCCTGCCTCTTCCTAGATGCTGGTGGAGGCTGTGAAATCCCTGGCTTGCAGCTGCATGGGTCCAAACTCTGTGTCTGTGGTCGCACGGGGCTCTCTGTGGGGCTCTCTGTGTCTCTCCTCTTTTTCTTATGAAGACACTAGTCATACTATTAGACACACTCCCCGCCCCAAACTAAGTATAACCTCTTCTTAACTAATGTCATTTGCAAAGACCCAAATTCCAAATAGCATCACATTTATAGGAACCAGGGGTTAGGACATCAACATATCTTTTTGCGAGGGGATGCAGTTCAACCAACAGCACCAAGTAACCACAATGCACTGTGGCAACAGCCTTAGATGAGTTGAGGGTGGACTTTGGGGAACCAGGCTAAAGACAGCTTTCGGCAAGCAGAGGAATCTGGGATGACTTCCTGGAAGAGGTGGCCTTTCAGCCGTGTATTAATAGGTAGGATTTAGACATGCAGCTATGGAAAAAGAAAGGCATTCTAGGCAGAGGGGGATGCAGGAGTGGAAGCACGGAGGAAGGAATTGCAGGGCAGTAATGCTAGACTGGATGAAGCACAAGCTGGAATGAAGATGGCCGGGAGGAATATCAATAACCTCAGATATGCAGATGATACCACTCTTATGGCAGAAAGTGAAGAGGAACTAAAAAGCCTCTTGAGGAAAGTGAAAGAGGAGAGTGAAAAACTTGGCTTAAAGCTCAACATTCAGAAAACTAAGATCATGGCACCTGGTCCCATCACTTCATGGGAAATAGATAGGGAAACAGTGGCTGACTTTATTTTTCTGGGCTCCAAAATCACTGCAGATGGTGATTGCAGCCATGAAATTAAAAGACACTTACTATTTGGAAGGAAAGTTATGACCAACCTAAACAGCATATTCAAAAGCAGAGACATTACTTTCCCAACAAAAGTCCATCTAGTCAAGGCTATGGTTTTTCCAGTGGTCATGTATGGAAGTGAGAGTTGGACTGTGAAGAAAGCTGAGCACTGAAGAATTGATGCTTTTGAACTGTGGTGTTGGAAAAAACTCTTGAGAGTCCCTTGGATTGCAAGGAGATCCAACCAGTCCATTCTAGAGGAGATCGGTCCTGGGTATTCTTTGGAAGGAATGATGCTAAAGATAAAACTCCAGTACTTTGGCCACCTCATGCGAGGAGTTGACTCATAGGAAAAGACTCTGATGCTGGGAGGGATTGGGGGCAAGAGGAGAAGGGGACGACAGAGGATGAGATGGCTGGATGGCATCATCGACTCAATGGACATGAATTTGGGTAAACTCCGGGAGTTGGTGATGGACAGGGAGGCCTGGTGTGCTGTGATTCATGGGGTCACAAAGAATCGGACCCACTGAGCGACTGAACTGAACTGAACTGAACTGAACTGAATGCCGTCACTCCAGTTACACCCAGGCCTCCCTCCCACCCTTCTGCCTGCCCTCACCCCCACCCCCGCCGCCACATCTTGTTTACCCCACGTTCACTCCAGCCCCACCCCATCTTGCTCTTGGCTTTGCTGGAGTTTGGAGGAAAATTGCTGCCTGGGATCATCATGACATACATCCCTATTCAAGTCCAAACCTGGATTTGTTTTTTTCCAAAGCTGCAGTTAAGAAAAAAAAAAATAATAATAACAAACTCTGTATTTATCAAGCAGCAAACCAGTAGGAAATTATAACCTCTTTAAATAAATATGTATCCAATTATAGGGAAGCACAGTCTATTTTTGCAGCACTGTCAGGATTTCCCTTGCAAGCAGAGTCTGCAGATAGTGTTCCAACACCCTAGGCCCCTGCCCACATCCCACTGGGCATTAACTTCAGAAATACCATCTCAGCTGGTCTCTCTGCAAACAGTGAGCCAGGCTGTGCTGAAATGCCCTGAGCAGGCTTGAGAGGGACCTGGGTCCCCTTTTAGAGTCCCCTGGTTAGCACCCAACCACAAAGCCACAATCGCCTACCAGCCACCCTAGACTGGCCTGTCCACAGGTTTCTGCCCAGCATGCATGTCTGGGGTTAGCAGTGGTTCCTCTTGCAGAAAAGTCAGGAGTTGGAGACAGCACTAGATTTAGCCATCTTGGAGGGGACCTCGCACCCAGGCTATTCCATGCGGTGCAGTAAGCATTCCCTCCGAGCCTGCCCACCCTTCATGTTCAAGTCCACAGACGTTTACTGAGCATAGAATGCCGTGTCCACACATGCCGTAAACAAAGTCCACAAAATGCAGAAGGGAACGCAGATTTCTGCTGATGGGTGGTAACCTTGCAAACACCATCACCTGGTGGGTCTTGGAACTAGTTCCTCCTTTTAGCAAAGATTTACTAAGCATCTATTATGTGCCAGGTGGCTCCCTTCCGCAACTTTTTCGAGTCTTTGCTAGAAGGTCACCTTCTCACCGGGGTCTCCTCTGTCCACCGTCTTTAATACTGTCCCCTTCCTACCCCACTCTGGGCCCACTTGCCCTCCTTTACTCTGCCTGAATTTTCCTCCAGCACTTACCACCACCTAATATATTAGGTAATTTACCTTTTGTCTACTATTTTGTAAGAGAGTAAGCTCTAGTAAGCTCATTAGAAAGTGAGCTTCACAGGGCATTTGCATTTGCTGCCATAGCCCCACTAAGGTCAAGGTTGGGCACATACCAGATGCTTAGTTAGTGTTGGTTGAATTGAACTCAGATCACTGTTTTTGGAGGCAGACACATCAGATTAAATTCCGGTTCAAGGCTGTGTGACGCTGGGCTCTGAATCCCTCCTCACTTTCCTAACATGGAACGTCCACAGGGTCTGGAGAGCCTAGAACAGTGCCCGGCACACAGATATGACTCGGAAACTGGCAGGCTGGCTTTTGAGGGTCAGGTCTGGAGCGGGAAGTTTGTGCTTCATGGAAGCCTCATCCGTCAGGGAGGCCTGGGTTTGAGTTCTGGGGCTGCCACTTCCTAGCTCCATAACCTTAAGCAAATCACGGAGCCTCTCGGAGCCTCAGCATCCTGTTTGTAAAATGGGCCTCAAATCGGCGCTCCTATCGCCCCAGAGAGTCACTGGGATGTGGCACGAGGTGTCCAGGCACAGAGCAGGCATCCAGGGTCACTGGCCCCCCTTTCCCTCCTTCCAGGGGGGCTGTGGGGAGCTGGGGAGCAGGAGCCTGCAAAGGCCCAGGGCCCTAGGGCAGGGCACTTGGTCACAGAAGGGCTATTGGCCCCCCGGCCCCCTGCCTATCTGTCCCCTGGTGCGCCTCCAGTTATCCAGCCTGGGCTTAGCAAGGATGTCTCCAGCTCCCCCACCGTCTCAGGCCCACAGTCTCTGCTCTCCCAAGGTACTGTCTCTCTGCTCGCTTTGGCACTGATGGGCTCTAAACACGTCCAAAATTAGAGGATGGCTTCCCCCAGAACCCACAGCAAGTCCCAGGAAGAGGGGTCTCCTGGGGGATGGAGGGCTTCTCCAGGAATGAGGGTGGAGGGTTGACTTCCAGGGACTCTGGCTGGCTTTGCAAGAGCAGAGGAAGATCAGGAGGGGCTGCTGCAGCTCTGCAGCTGCCAGTCAAGGAAGGGGGTGGGGCTTGGGCTGGATGGGATTCAGAACAGGGAGGCAGTCATGGCAACCTTTCCTGTCACTCCAAAACAGGAGATGCCCGTCTACCTCCTGTGTCTAGGAGAAGCCCCAGAGAGGACTGGTGGGGCCAAGGTCGGTCACTGCTCCCACCTTACTGCCCTAAAGGGGTTGACTCTTTTGAGGACGGTCCTGCCTCCCCACCACTAGCATGGTGTTGGGGTAAAGCCTGAGACTTGCACAGGAGGCCCTTCAGCAGGCATGGGGGATGGGAGGGGAGGTGACATCACTGCCCACGCTGCGGGAGAGCTGGGAACTTAGGAACAATCTTAAAGTTGACACTTCTGCCCAAGGCAGGGATGTACCAGTCACCACATGGGTCTGGCTTCCCCATCGCAGCTGGCTTGGTGGGTACCGACTTGACAACATCCCAGAGCAGCCCTGCTCGGGAGGTGATGTGTTCCGGAGTTCAGGACCCTCTTTGGGCTATGGCAGGAAGCAGCAGAGACCAGGCCAGTAGATACGCACGGGACAGTAGATTAAGTGTATTGAGTATCTGAAGTCTAGTGGGGGAAACACGGGCTTCTCATCTGCCTCTGGGCAGCCTGGGTTGGCCACCAAAGCACCAGGTTCATCCTTGGGTTGCTACCTCATCCCGAGCTCCTCTGCTGGGCACTTTGCCTGCACGATCTCGTCCCATCCCAGATCAGCTTGAGGGTGCTGCTGCCACGAGCCCCATTCTGCAGCCAGTGAGGCTTAGCCAGGCCCAGCCAAATTCCCAGGGCACACCCGAGCAGCAGAGCTGCTTTTAAAGCCAGCTCAGCCCACCTCCCAAGCCCTCTTTGCAGATGAAGAAACCAAGGCCAGGGGAAGCCAAGGCCCTCACTAGGAAATATCAGAGCTGTGAGGCTCTGAGGCCAGGATCCTTAGCCTGGAGTCTATGAACATGCGTGGGAAGAAACTCAACTTTATGTTCACTCACCTCTAACTGAAATTTAGTATTTCCTTCAAGTGTGAATGTAAGCAACACACCAGTTATGGTAACAGCACCTCTGACTTTGTCAGCAGTCAAAATCACAGGTGTTTCCATGTCACACTGTGGCAGAGATCCTGAAATATCATCTGTGCCCATGTTTACTCTGAAAGCACAGTGGGTTTAGATCTTGTCAGGTAACAGGAATAAGGAAGCACGGTCAGTTCAGTCGCTCAGTCGTGTCTGACTCTTTGCGACCCCATGGACTGCAGCACACCAGGCTTCCCTGTCTATTACCAACTCCCGGAGCTTGCTCAAACTCATGTCCATTGAGTCAGTGATGCCATCCAGCCATCTCATCCTCTGTTTCCCCTTCTCCTCCTGCCCTCAATCATTCCCAGCATCGAGGTCTTTTCCAATAGTCTGTTCTTCGCATCAGGTGGCCAGAGTACTAGAGTTTCAGCTTCAGCATCAGTCTTTCCAGTGAATTTTCAGGACTGATTTCCTCTAGGATGGACTGGTCAGATCTCCTTGCAGTCCAAGGGACTCTCAAGAGTCTTCTCCAACACCACAGTTCAAAAGCATCAATTCTTCTGTGCTCAGTTTTCTCTATAGTCCAACTCTCACATCCATACATGACTACTGGAAAAACCATAGCTTTGACTCTACAGACCTTTGTCAACACATACATTGCTGTAGCCCAATTTAAAATTGTTTGATAACTTTTTTATAAAAAAGCAACAAAGTTGACTTGTTTTGTAATCATACATACTTTATGATTTAAAATCATTGTTCTGAGAAAGAGCCCACAGTCTTGACCAAACGGTCTCAGGGTTCATGGCATAGAAAAGGTTAAGCCAGCCTGCCCCCAGCCTGCACTCCTAACCACTGACTCATCTATCCCTTTTCTCCTGACTCCAGCAGAGTCAGAAGCTTGGACTAGCTTGGGGGCTGGCACATTCGGGCAGGCCTGTCCCTTTCCTCCTCTCCCTGATGACTCTCCTCTACACTTTTCCATCCCTTGGCCAGGCAGGAGTTAAAATGCCCAGTTCTCTGGAGAATCCACTTTTCCCTTTTACAACCAAGTCAGGTTTGTGCCAATTTCCAGGCACCAATTACGGGCCAGCTCTCTCAGACCAATTAAAATGTGCAGGTGCCATAATGTCGACATCAACAGTCTGGGGTTATCTCAGCAGATACTTTTCATGAAATATTTATAAGAGGCTCTGAGGATTTTAACCCCTTCCGTGGCCAGGCCTCTCTGTTCCAGCAGTGCTCTTGCAGAATCCTGCAGTGACAGGGATGGGAGGGCAGAGAGGCTGAGAATGACTGGGGTCGGGGAGGAGGGAACAGGACTTCACAGAAGTTCTTTTAAAACAACAAAAAAAGAATCTGCAGAATTAGACTAATCAAGCGCTGGTGTTCTGGAGAGTACCCTTGTGGGTTCCAGAAGACCCAGGTTTCAGTCTGGACCCTCTGGTGCCCTTGCTGTGTCACCCCAGGCAAGCAGATCACTAGTCCTCTCTGGGTTTGTGTGTCGTCAATTGTAAACGAGAGGAAATGGCCTTCACACAGCTGGGGCAGGAAGTTCACAGCTGAGAGGGTGGGAGAGGCTTTGGAAAGGGTTCCTGCCTGCAGGAGACTCCTCTCCAGCTGCTCTGGCTCCTGAAGCAGGTGACCTGGTCTCTTTAGCTACCAGGAGTGGGGTGTCAAGGGCACTGAGTGAGTGTTGAAACGTTTGTGGAATGAACGCGTGACTAGACTTGATCACTTTCTAGCTCTGTGACTGGCCGTAAAGGTCTGTCGGTCTCTTTGCCAGTAACAGGGGTTCCTGGACCCAGATCCTCACGGTTATTCTGAGGATGAGTGGAGACCACGCTCTTAGGAAAGTGGAGAGACTTCCCAGTGCTTATAAGGGTATCGTCTGCGAGCCTGGATGAGCCTTCTGGGGATCTACCAAGGAGGGACTTGTGAGCCGGCGGAGACTGTGCTGCCAGACGGGGCTGCTGACAATACTATTCCCCGTTTTGCCTGCTTCCCATCTCCTTGCCCTCGGGTAGCATCTTCCCACGCTGACTCTGGCTTGGCCAGGACTTGCTTTGGCCAATGGAACAGCAGCAGACTTGATGCAAGGCAGGGCTTGCAAAAGCACTTGAGTATTTCCATGTCCGTCTTGCTCAATGGCATCCCACTCCAGTACTCTTGCCTGGAAAATCCCTTGGACAGAGGAGCCTGTAGGCTGCAGCCCATGGGGTCACGAAGAGTCCAGCACGACTGAGTGACTTCACTTTCAGTTTTCACTTTCATGCATTGGAGGAGGAAATGGCAACCCACTCCAGTGTTCTTGCCTGGAGAATCCCAGGGACAGGGGAGCCTGATGGGCTGCCGTCTCTGGGGTAGCACAGAGTCGGACACGACTGAAGCGACTTAGCAGCAGCAGTAGCTTGCTCCGCTGCCTTGGTCACACGAGTGTGTCCCAGCTGGCTTGCTGGAAGGATTGAAGAGACCTGTGGAGAAGACTCAGGACATCTCAGACCAGCCTACAGCCCAGAGCAGCAGGGCTCTCCACACCTGCACCTTACCACAAAGAATAGAAGAGTCACCCAGCCAAACTGCAGACTGTGAACACTGAGCCTACAGCCCAGAGCAGCAGGGCTCTCCACACCTGTGCCTTACCACAGAGAATAGAAGAGTCACCCGGCCAAACTGCAGACTGTGAACACTGACAAACAGCTATTGTTTTAAGTCACTAATTTGGGGGATGATTTGTTACACAGCAATAGCTAACTGATACAGTGATTATATCTGCCCCACAGCCTCTTTGATTTTTGTACTTTCCTTGAAGAGATAGAGCAACACTTTGGTGTCCTCTTCCCTGGGAGTCACCAGGGCCACTGTCCAAACAGAGAGGCAGTTTGCCTAGTGGTGAAGGGTGTGACCTCCAGGCCCAGACAGCGCTGGGGTCCCATCCCAGCTCTGGTGACCTGCAGGTAGTTACTGAGTCACTCTGGGCCTTAATGTCCTCATCTGAAAAAAGCATGGTTCCTTTGCCATAGGGTTGTGATGAGGACTAGAAAGATAAAAGATTGAACTCCTTATTGCCAAATTCAGACCTAAATTGAAAAAAAAAAATTGAAAAAAAAATTGAAAAAAAAAGAAAGATAAAAGATATCAGATGTAAAGCGCATGGCACAGAGGAAATGCTCAAAATAACATTTTTTGTCTCATTATTTATTTGTTCTGGTTGATGATCAACCCTTGCTTCCCCCACAAAAGCCTCCATTACTCTCTGTCAGCTTGGATTGCCTGTAGGCTTTGCCAGGACCACCCCCCACCACCCCTCCCTCATCCACAGCAGAAGGAGACAAGCTAAAATCTGCAGCCACGTGTACTTGGTTGGTGCAGATTTCACAAACGCTGTGATTTTTGGCGAGCAGAGCCTACCAGTTGCAGAGGAACGAGCCCTTGTAATGGCACACAAGTTTTAACCACTGCCAAAGCACTGCTACATCCATGCATGCCCGTATTTGACAGCTTCACAGGGCTTCCGGGAGATGGTCAGGCCAGGGACTAGTAGCTCCATTTTACAGATGGGGACCCTTAGGCTCAGAGAGGTTCCTTGACTTACAGGAGCTAGGATTTGGTTTCAGGTTTTCTGGTCGCAGAGACCTGCCTTCTGTCCTGGATGACTCAACCTCTCCCAGAGGAGCAAGTCTCAGCCTTGGAGATGCGGGTCTGAGCTCTGGGATCTCTGGATGAGGGGATGGTCTGGACTACATCTTTGCTTTTGGAGTCCTGAAGTTACTTCTGTGGAAATGTGATTTTATTTCCCGAGGGGAAGGTGTCTCATCCTGTCCCTGAGCCCCTGGAATAGTTGGGGAATTATGGTTGGGGATTCCTTTTGTAAAGTCAGGATTTTAAAATTATAAGCGATTAAGCAGGGTCCTCCCTTTGCACTGGCTGGCACCCCTGACATAGGAAAGCCACCAGCAGTCACAAGGCTGCTCCCTGATCTGACAGCCCAGCCCCAGGAGGCCCACGGAGCCTGGTTAGGGACGTGGGCAGTCTGCCCCTGCCTCTCTCCCTCGTGAACCTTAGCTCACCCCCAGCTCACATGGTGCAAACAGGAGGTGAGGGAGCTCTCACCAGTCTCTGTATTTATTCACTCGGAACCTTGGCTACTGCTCTACTGAAACCCAATTCTGCCCTCTTTCCACCTCTTCTTCCCCCCAAAAGTTACTTTCAGAGTTTGCAAAGAGGCTGGAAGGTTGTCACAGCTTCAGGAAGGTTTGAAACACAATTTAAAAACAAAGCAGAAACACAATGTAGCAAGAATATTAAAGAACCCAGTGAGAAAGGGCGGTGGAAAACAGCTTTGTCTTGGCTGATCCCCTTCCAGGGCGGGGTGCAGGGGTGGGGTGGGGTGGCCTGTGAGACAGGCGCAGCTGGAATGAACGTACCACTTCGCCGTCTGGTTTCTTCCCTCGCTGTCCTAAGCGTTTTCCTGTTGCAGCCGGTTCAATTACGATGTTTCCACCACTAGAATTTGAGACAGTCGTGAACAAGTGATTGTTACAAAGACCAGATTGTATGTCGGAATGCGGAGAGGAGGCAGTACCCTTGTCTGCTCTGTGCTTTGCAAACTGGCTCCCAGGGCTTCCAGGACCCCTTGAGCACCCCGTCTGAGGGCAGAAAAAGGGACTGATGCTCTCAAGTGGGGCCGGACCAGGGGGTCTAGACCCTCAGCCATGGGCACAATGTGTGCCCGACCCCAGACCCACGGGAAGGACCTCTGTCCAGGCCTGCTTCATGCTCATATTAGGGTTGTTGCTGCCGCTGCCAGTTTGATCTCTGAGCCGTCTCTCTCCTCAACCATAAGGGAGAGCCTCATCTTGAGCTCCCAGAGGACCAGGTTTGGGTGGAGATGCTGAGTCTGATTTCTGACACTTTGCAGGAATGAGCAGAAGGGGCAAGTGTCTAATCACCAGAGCTCAAGAGAGAGGCCTGGACAAAGCGGGTGCTGAGCCCCTCGGCCAAGTGATGCCTGCACTCCTGGGGAGTGGGCGCTTGTAGGGGTTGGGGAGGGCTCTGGAGAAGGCCCTGGGGTCCTCCATTCTCTCCTTTAGCCCCTCCAGGTCCCTGCAGCTCCCTGACGCTGACATACACAGGCCTTGACCACGCAGTCACGGCCCTGTGCCTCACACCCTCCTGTGTCCTGAGATCTTAGTCTGTGTGTCCATCATGACCTTCAACCATCAAAGGCCAAAGTTTAAGATTTTTGGAAACTGCCCAATTGCTTTCCTGCTTGCTAAAGCAGGCAGAGCTTCAAGAGGCCCATCCAGACTTGGGCTTAGAACAATTGGCTCTCAAAGTCAGGACCAAGTCTCTTAGAAGGGGCAGCAGCCGCTACGGCCTGAGACCCAGGCCCACTGGCCGGGCCTGCTTCTCTCCCTGTGATATGGGAGGGAGGAGTCAGCCCCACTGGCCGATCTGGGGTTGGGAGCATCAGCTCCAGGAACATGACTTTCCTTCAAGGAAAATGAAGGAGCTTCCTGTGGGGGAACAAGGGTTTGGTGAGGGAGCAGAGGAGTCTTGGAAAAGTCCTCACCTCAGCTGGGATCTCTGAGTTGCTCTGAGGTCCTTCTCAAACCTCTGCTCATAAACCTTCAGGCCATGAGTCTACGGCTCTACAGAATTCATACATCAGATTTTATTTATTTTTTGGAGTGACTTCCGGGTGACAGGCATTGTACTTTAGGTGCTAGACACTCAGCAGGTTAGAGAATCCTGCCCTCTTGGAGCTCATGTTCCAATGAAGAGAGAAGAGAGGTCATCCTGCTTACCCTGAGATCCTGTCCAGTTCAGTTCAGTTGCCGCTCAGTCATGTCTGACTCTTTGTGACCCCGTGGACTGCAGCATGCCAGGCCTCCCTGTCCATCACCAACTCCCGGGGTTTACTCAAACTCATGTCCATTGAGTCAGTGATGCCCTCCAACCATCTCATCCTCTGTCATCCCCTTCTCCTCCCACCTTCAATCTTTCCCAGCATTAGGATTTTTTCCAGTGAGTCAGTTCTTCACATCAGGTGGCCAAAGTATTGGAGTTTCAGCTTCAACATCAGTCCTTCCAATGAATATTCAGGACTGATTTCCTTTAGGATGGACTGGTTGGATCTCCTTGCAGTCCAAGGGACTCTCAAGACCATGTCCAGCTGTCCCATTTTACAAAGAAGCAAACCCAGAGAGGGAAGGGACTTGCCCAGGGTCACACAAGTCCCTGAACCTAGGCGTCCTGGGCGCTAGCCAGCAGGGCTCCCATCACCCTAGGCTGCTCATAGGAGTTAAAGTAGCTAAAAGCACCTCTGAGTCAGGGTTGTTCACCTTGTAATTAGAGGAAAGATGTAGGTTTGAAAGCCCTGTCATCAGCTGCTGGCTGCCTCTTTCAGCCAAGGAGCCTGGCAGGAAGCTACTGGCCCCGGAGTCTAAGGTCTCTGCCCCTCTCCCATCACTGACAGCACGAGCCAGGGAGGGCCAGGAGGTGATGAAAAGCAAGGGCCGGCTAAGGAGGTGGAGATGGGCCTTCCTTCAAGCTGCCTCTCCAGGCGGGGGCTGAGCCTGGGTCTCTTTCAGCCAGCGGCAGGAATGTCACAGGCCAGTTCCTGAGAAGCCTCTGTTTCCGATCTGAGAGCTGATTCCTGTAGCTGTTACTAGTAGAGACCATATACTAGCATTTTCCCCTGCTATTGCATTTTACAGCTCACGGCTCCTCTGAATAGCATTTTCCCCATTAAATCAGATGTTTTGCAAAAAAAAAAAATGGGGGGTGGTGGAGAAGGGAATCATAATCACAACCGTAAATCATAAGTCACGTTACTGTAAGGGGATGGCTTCCTGTCTTCCTGGGATCGGTGATTCGGCAGCGGTGTGTCGGAAAGCTTGCTATAATGAGGCGACAGGGGAGGCCAGGTCTTCCCAGGGCGTGTCTGCCACCAGCCTGATGTTTCACACAGCCTTGCTTCTGGATGACTTCTGCCTCAGGGGGGTTAGCACATTTATTGGAAGACTGGGGGAGGTGGGACGGGGGTGCAGCAACAGGGAAAAGTAAATCGCAAGAGGAGAATGGTATTTGTCACCCCAGATGCTGCCTGATGATCCTAAGAAGAGGTGGAGTGCTGCCCAGGATGCCCCACACCCCCCAGCTGGGTTTGCAGAGAGTCCTGAGTCTTGGTCCAGAATGCCATCACACGCCTGCGGGTACCAAGAAGGCCTGTGTGTTCCCATGGCCCATCACGCTTGCCTTGGAGCCAGAATCCTTTATGGATGAGAAAACTCTTTGTGGGCATGCGTGGGGGCTCCCGGGCTCTGCCAGCGGCACCTCTGTGATCCAACAAGCTCTCCTCTGAGCATAAATAAATCAACAGCAGGAGAACTTAGGGAAACTCAAAGAGGAGAATTTAAAAGAGGGCTCTGGGGATAAAAATAAAATATAAAGTGCTGTAGCACTTGGGATAGGGCTTGGGCTCTGAGGAAGAGAAAGAAAAGGGTAGTTATATATCTAAGAACAAGTGGAAGGGTTTACCATTGAGACTTCAGGAAGAACAGAGTGGTTCAGGGACTTGCCCCAGGCCACACAGCGGCCTCGGGTCCAAAGGCTCCTTATTCACGCAGTCAAGGATCAGTGATCTTAGTGGCTTAGTCACCAAGATGTACTGAGCACTGCAGGTTTCCAGGCCCTGACCTGGGAACCTAGAGGATGAAGATACATCCCTGCCTTCAAACATTCATAGAACAGCAAGGGAGAGAGGCAGGGTAGCAATTATTGTGTGGGGCAAAGAAATTCATGGTTCGTTTTAGATTTATTGCCATGGTTTATTACCTGAAGGATTTTTGATGTAGAAAATACAAACAAAAAGCTGTGGCGAGGCAGGAACAAGATTCTGAGCACAATAGTGGAAGAGATGGTCCGGGAGGGAGATTGGGGGCAGAGAAAGTGATGACAGTGGGAAAACTTAGGAGACCTTCCTCTTAGTCATGCTTCAGCTTGATCTCGAAAGAAAAATGGGAGTTTGCCCAAAACAGAAAGCTCAGAAGGGCACTCCGAGTGGAGGAGAGAGTCTGTGCAAAGGCCCAGAGGTGGGTAGGGCAGGGTGCACGCGTCAGCTGTAGATGTTCCAAAGGCTGCCACGCCGGGTGGTGAGGAGGTCACTGGGGGAGGTAAGGTCAGCAGAGGCCAAGCTGAAAAGGGTTTTGATGCCCAGGGGTTTGAACTTGATCTCATAGGCAGTGAAGAAGGAGAGACAGATTCTAGGAAGAGATGTCAGAGGGAGGCAGGCATTCTAGAAAGATCCCTCCCATGGTAGAGAAGCTGATGGTGGTAAGAGACAGCCAGGCGACTTTGACCAGATAGGAGGGAACGAGGAAGAGTCTCTTGGGACACTGGCAGTGGAGATGGAAGATGTGATGAGGACATTTGATGCAGGGAATTGACAGGGCTTTGGGAGATAAGGAAGGCAGCTTCCCAGCAGCCTCTGAGGCTCCTGCTTAAGAGAGGACTCAAGTGGGCGGTGACGGTGTTAGCCTTTGAGCTTCCCGACCTCTGGCCCAGTCTTCCATCGCTGAACCACTCTCTTTCTTTCTCTCTCTGGTTTGCTGTTGTTTAATCACTAAGTCATGTCTGACTCTTTTCATGGACTGTAGCCTGCCAGGCTCCTCTGTCCACAGGATTTCCCAGGCAAGAATACTGGGATGGATTGCCATTTCCTTCTCCAGGGGATCTTTCTGACCCAGGGATCGAACCTGCGTCTCCTGCACTGGCAGGAGATTCTTTACCACTGAGCCACCTGGGAAGCCCTCTCTCTAGTTCAGAAACCTGAGGGCAGGTTGGGGAACCAGTAGATGATGGTGGTAACCCCAGCTCCTCTGTTACCAGCTGTGCAACCTCAGACAAGTCACTTCCCCTCTCTGAGCTTCTGGGCTCGGTGTTCTTATCTGGAAATGGGCTAACCTGCAGGCAGGGCTGACTTGAGGATCACTACCTGTGCACTTGTTTCAAGTGGGTCCCAGCAGGAAGCAGACAGCTCACTCAGGTTGGGAGACTGGAGAAGAGTTTAATAAAGGGACTGTTCATGAAGACCTGAGTGGGATGCAGGGAAATCTCAATGAACAGTGAGTGCCCTGGGGGACTGTGGTTCCCGTTGCCACCCCAGGCCTGTGTGGGGAAGGCTACCTGGCGGGAGCTGAGACCTTCAGTCTAGGAATACAGCGGATACCCGTCTTCCCCATTCATCACTCTACGCCCCAAGGGACTGAGTATCTGTCTCCTCTGGAGTGTGAGCAAGGCAGTGGACCTCCCTAGCCAACAATCAGCTTATCTGAAGGGCAGCATGGATTCACAGTCTTGACTCTGGCCTCCTCACCCAAAACAAATCAGACAGAGAAGCTAAGGCAAGCTGCTGACACCAAATCAGATTTATTCAAAGCCCTTACCACCAGGACCTGAAATTATCTATGTCCTGTCTCCCTCTACCCTCTTCTTTTCTCTGCCTCTTTGCCTCCTTTCCCCCTTCTTCTTCCTCTTCTTTTTTCCTTTTCTCTCCTCTCTGTCTTTCCACCTCCGACTTTTGACCTCCTTTAATAGCCAACACCTCAAAAGAGCCACTCTTCAGTCAGAATTGCTCTTGCTTTTCGCTTGCTAATTTCATTATTTTACTTGTCTTTACATTTCAAGGAGCTTGCTGGGTCTATTGCAGAGTGTTTCATTTACTAGATGGATTTATTGCCCTCAGTTTTGACCCAACATTTGTGGACTCTGGCCCCAGGGAGAGAGGTGTGCAGTTAGTTGTTCGGGTATTGGGGCCCCGAAAGCTCTGGAAACCATGTCCAACAAACAGAGGCTCCTAGGACCTCCTGGGAGTGAGAGGCTTGGTATTCTATTTGTACTTGGAGTACAGCCAGGGCCTGTCTGCCCATAGCCTGGCCCATCTGGTGGGATGGTGGTGGGATCCAGGGATGGAGCAGCTGCACTGTGTGTTCTGGGAGAGAGTAGGCTCAGCCAGAACCGAAGCACTGTTTCAGGTGGCCAAAGTAAGATGGGACCAACCAGATGGAACCTACTGTGTCCTAGGCACTGGGCAAGGGCTCTCACATCCTGTATGGCTCACGTTGACCCTACACGGTACTTCTCGCTTTATAGATGAGGAGAGCGAGGCTTCTGTCTGTGATTAGTCCTGCGAGGAATATGGAGCACGTACAGTAAGGTCAGCAGCCTTATCAGTCAGTATCTACCATGTGCCTGGCCCCGGGCGGTGATGAGGAAGACCATTCTTACCTCACCTAATTCCAGAAGGGAGCAAGATGAAGCTGGCGGTCAGAACTCCGGGATGTCAGGGCTGGGGACTTTTCAGGGGTCTTCTAGAAACCCAGTGTCTCCACTGAACAGATGGGCAACTGAGGCCCAAGGAGAAGAAGTGTCTTCCCCAAGCCGTACAGTGAGTCTTCTTCCACCACCTCACAGCATTGCTTCCCCAGGAAGTCTGTTCTGCTTCTAGACTCCCCTGTTTAGAAGTTGATTTTTATTCCCCTTAAACAATTAAGCTTTAATACACTAAAAACAGATCATTATCCTCCTAAGGTCTAAAAGACAAGATTACTATTTGTAACACAAGCAATTAGCTACCTTCTGGTGTTTCCATACTTCTTTCTTTCCATACTTCTTACTCTGGGGGGAGCTGCAGATTAGGGGTGCCAGCCAGAGCCCAGCAAATGGGAATACTGGGGTCTTGGAGGTGGAAATACTCCAGGAAGGGAGGGAAGTGTGCCGAGGCTGGTGGCAGGAGGCTGTGCAGATGCGGAGAGCTTCTCTTCGGGTTGCTAGCTTGGCTCTGCCAGTCCTAGAACATTCCTTTCCCCGGTGCTGCCTGAGCTGCGTCACTGCACCAGTGGGATAGGATGGCTGCCCACCTCCCAGGATGACAAGTGTGTGAGTCAGCTGTGGCAGCCTAGGTGAGTTCCTCCTACAGAGGACCTCAAAAGGCCCTGTGAGCCCCCTGCATTTAGATTAAATATATGACATTTTTTCATAGTTCTGGAAGGAGGATCCCTAGATTTCATCAGATCTTTTTTTTTTTAATAGAAGAATGATCTTTATGTTTATTTTGTGATGGAATACACATAAAGAGGGGGCTTCCCCGGCGGCTCAGCGGTAGAGAACCCGCCTGCAAGACAGGAGCCACAGGAGATGAGGGTTCGATCCCTGGGTTGGGAAGATCCTCTGGAGAAGAGCATGGCAACCCACTCCAGTATTCTTGCCTGGAGAATTCCCATGGACAAAGGAGCCTGGTGGGCTACAGTCCATAGGGTTGCAAATAATGGAAAGAATAATGGAGAAAGTATTGGGTATCAATCCTTGCATTGAGAAGCACGACACTGTCAATAGCTGGAGGCCTCCAGTGAGCCCCACTTTAACTGGATCACCCTTCTCTCCATTGAGGTAACTACTCTCCTGGTTTGTTTGTTTGTTTTTTAATGATCATTTCTGGCTGCCTCTATTGTTTTCCCACCTAGGAGCCTATTCCTAAATGACAGCTTGTTCGGTGACGCCTGCTTTTGAACTCTGACCGTGAACATCCGGACTTGCTTCCCAAGGAACACACAAGATCCGCCAAGTCGAGTGTGGACCTGACGTTTGCTCCCTCTCTCTGCTCTGTGGCCTCGTGTCGCGTAACTCAGCTGCAGCTCGCCGCTTTCTAGAAATGAGGGCTGGTTCTAGGACTTGACTTTTATGAGCGATGTTCTGTAGACATTGTCTTGTGTGCGTGCAGGAGTTTGTCGAAGGAAAGTAACTGGGGGGGATTGTTGGGTCCTGGGCTCTGTGCACATTCAGCTTTCCCAGGCCTTGCCAGATTGTTTTCCAGAGTGTTTTTTCCAATTTACATTCCCATCAGCAGTAGATGAATGTTCCGATTCCTTGATATCTCACTGTGGTCCACACTGTCAGGCACGTTGATTTTACCAAGCTGGTGTATGTATGTGTGTGTGTGTGTGTGTGTGTGTGTGTGTGTGTGTGTGTGTGTGT